>NW_017728933.1:4937404-4946564 GCF_001723895.1 Crocodylus porosus | reverse complement strand
TTTGCCAGCAGGCTTTAGCACTTGCATCATTTACACGGCAGCTCTGCGGGGCTGGGGGGGCAGTGGGGGAAGGAGATACAGCAAGGCCATTTTCACAAGCATTCTCGGCCACCTTAAGCTACGGCTTCGCTTCAGATCCAGCCCATGAGAGGGCTTGCTGGGACACAGAACAGCAAATGCACGGGATGCCATCATGCCTGAGAAATGGGCATCTCGCTCAGGACTCCCAAGGAAACCAGGTGTCTGGGGGAGACAGGCTTGCAGTGAAGCTGGCCAGCAAAATGTTCCCCTCCACAGACTCACATGGAAGGAGAGGGGAAGGGGAAAACAGCAGAGTGGTCCTGCTTGCCTCCTCCACCTCCTTGGCAATTTGCTACTGGTAGTGCTGTGGCAGACCTGGAGGCGCTGTGGGAGACGGCTCCTGCCATAAAGATGTCGCCCTCTAAACGCAGGAAGAAGGGGAGAGGGAAGTGGTTTGCCAAGGGTGCTGCAAGGCAGGAAGAGGGCACGGGTTGCTGCAGTATACTGCCTCCTCTTCCCTGGGACAGCGCAGATACCATACCCTGGGCTGCGCTCGGTGGTGGTCAGTAACTCAAAGGAGCCAGGCAACGCGCAAACACTTTTCCTAGCACATGGGGGATCTCACAGACTCAGTGGAGGGCATATCACCAAGGGGCAAATCTGCACCAAAGCTTTAGGGAGTGCCCAGATTAGCCTTTGCACGGGTGTTTCCTATCCTGCCTTAATTGGCAGCCTCTTAACACCAGCTAAAACCAGCAAGGCCTGCATCTCAAGGGAAAGTCAGAGCTCATTGTGGGGGTGCAGCTTGATGGGCAGGCTGTGCTGGAGGGAGGTTACCAGGTCTGGAAGGAGGCCACGGGCCTAAGCACAGGTCTGACCCCCAGTGATGTGAGGTGCCACTTTGGCTGCAGGGGGCTGGGGGGGGAGTTACTGCTCTGCTGGGTGTGTAGGAGCGGACACAGGGTGAAGAGCCCAACATAGAGAAGACAGCAAATGGTTTCCTGCAGGTAAAGCCAGCTCCCAGCAGCAGCCTCAGGGGCCAGGTGGAGAAAAGAGGGATGGCTTGCCTACAGTATGCACAGCTGGGAAGGCAAAGGAGGAAAGCTCTGCTAACAAATTGGCCTGCTACCATGCTCCAGCTGAGAGAGACAGCACTGGGAGGCACCAGCCAGAGATCAGAGTCTGCAGCATTTGGCAGCTATGATGCCAGCAGGCGTGGAGAGCAGGAGGCCATTGCTGAAGAGATGCATTATCAGGGATCAGCACTTTGCTCTGACACCTGCCAGGGCCTTATATGTATTTAGGCATGGACATGGCCACACACGTACCTGTATGTGCATGTGGGGCTCTAGGAATTAGGGGGCACAAGCACACACATATATGCAGACCTCTGCAAAAGCAGGACCCTTTCTTCCTCCCAGCCTGCCACCCATGGCTGCCGTAGCCATATGCTCTAGTCAGGCCCAACACTGATGATACCAAAATTTGGGGTGAGGTGAGCACGCTAGCAGGGAGGGAAAGACTGCAGCAAGATCTGGATAGGTTAGAGGGGTGGGCTAACGTAAACAGGATGCGTTTCAATACTGACAAGTGCAGGGTGCTACACTTAGCCAGTAGTAACCAGCAGCACACTTATAGACTGGGAAACTCCCGTCTTGAGAGCAGGGAGGCGGAAAGGGATCTTGGAGTCATTACTGACTCCAAGATGAACATGGGCCAACAATGCGAGGTGCATCCACAGGTGCATCTCAAGTCGAGCCAGGGAGGTGATCCTCCCCCTCTATGCGACGCTGGTCAGGCCACAGCTGGAGTCCTGTGTCCAGTTCTGTGCGCCCCACTTCAGGAGGGATGTGGACAACATTGAAAGGGCCACCTACATGATCCGGGGACAACAGGGCAGACCCTACAATAAAAGACTGCGGGACCTGAACCTGTTCAGCCTTCACAAGAGAAGGCTGAGGTGGTGACCATCTATAAACTCACTAGGCAGGACCAGAAGGGCTTGGG
Organism: Crocodylus porosus; assembly: GCF_001723895.1. NCBI lineage: Eukaryota > Metazoa > Chordata > Crocodylia > Crocodylidae > Crocodylus > Crocodylus porosus. The sequence continues at coordinate 4,944,536 of NW_017728933.1, read as the reverse complement.
AGAGACGTTGTTTCCCCGAGCACCCCCTGGCATGAACAATGGACACAAATTATTGGAGAGCAGGTTTAGATTAGACATCCGCAAGAACTACTTCACAGTCAGGGCGGCTAGGAGCTGGAACCAACTTCCAAGGGAAGTGGTGCTGGCTTTTACCCTGGGGATCTTTAAGAAGAGGCTTGATGCCTACCTGGCTGGAGCCATTTGAGTCCAGTTTTTTTCTCCCGCCCAGGCGGGGGGGCGGACTTGAAGTTCTACAAGGTCCCTTCAACCCAACTTCTGTGATCCTATGAACGCGTGGCTGGCTAGCTGGAGGCTCTTAAACGGGCAATTGGTGTCTCAGTACACGGCTAATCGTTTGCTCAGATACATGGCTAGGCACTGGCCTCTGCATTGCCCTGATTATCATCACTGCTTCAGGTGATGGCACCAGCAGCAGCCAGATGCCCATCAGGGTTGCAGCAGGAACAGGTCGAGTCTTAAAACCCTAAGTCCCTGATTTTCACCTCCAGGGGCTATTCCTGGCTGTTCCTGTCCTGCAGGGAGTGAGTGCCCCTGTGTTTGCATGGTGCTCAGTGAGATTTGGGGCCACAGCTTCAGGAATGGTGGTGAGGTGGCTCGCAGGGAGGGGACAGGACAATGTCACTGCAGCCCTGAGGAACAGCCCCTCACCCAGCCCTGCCACAGCCCTGGGTCTGGGACAGACCCCTGGCCTCAAACGCCCCCGACGTCATGGCTATTTCCCCCGTCCCTGCATGAGGGCAGTGGCGGGGCATCAGCTGGGACTTTTTTGTGTTCACTCAGTAAGGAGGCAGAGCTGCAAAAACAAACGGCGTCAGCAAACCGCAGCCCAGCCCCGCAGAGCAGGGTGACTGTCCCGCTTCCAGCACCAGGCTCGGCCTCTTCCTTTGATTTTGGCTCGTGCAGCTCCAGCCAGGAACCGGGAAGAGTAGTGGAACAAGTGGGAGTGAAAAACAAACCTGTGCATTGCACGCTGGGAGAATGCGTGGCTCCGCGTGGGGAGGAAGCGGGGGAGCTGTGGTGTCTGAAGTGACAGAGGAGAAATTCTTTCCAGTGGTTTTAGCCCATCTCCTGGCCGGAGCCCATGTCAACATGTGGACGGTGCTTTCCGCCCGGGGGACGTGCAGGGTTCCTGGAAGCGAAGCCTGCCCCAGCACTGCTGGAGCACCAAGGGCACAGGGTTTGTGGCCTCTTTCCCAGGCACAGCCTGGCTGCCTGAATAACAGCACTGTGCAGCAGCAGTGCACGGGACAAGCACCTTCTTCAGCTCGGAGGCCCCTCGCCAAGGCTTCGAAGGAGCCTGCAAAGCTAGCTTGAAGCTGCAGCAAGGTTAACTACTGTTTAATGAGCCAGGCAGTGTTGCTTAGTGCAACCAAAGGAAACATTGGCTCAGAGACCGGAGCCCAGCTTGCCAAAAGAGGCCTGACGTGCAGCCATAGTGCCTGTGCGGCCAGTGCATTGTGGCCTGGCTGACGTGAGGTTGCTGCTAATGGTGCTAGACCTTCATTTCTGCACATCCTTGCCTCTTGCATGCAGGTCCAGGCCTCGGGGCAGGTCACAGCTCTCAGACAGGAGGGGAGGGGGTGTTACTATTCACTCCTTAATGTGTTTTTGCTCTCCCACTGCAAGATCACGACGGAGACAAGGCTCTGCAGTTTCAACCACAACGTAGCTAGCAGGGTTCAGCTGCGCGCGGGAAAGGTCAAGTTGCTTTTACGGGTTTACAGACTGCTCCTTCTGACTTGGACTGCACCTATAGCTTCTTTCTGAGGACCTGCTCCCATCTTCCAAGTGCTGCTTCCTGCCTTCTCGTTATGGTGAAGCGCAGCTCTATCCCGCTGCCCCAAACCCATATGACTCCCCTTGCTCCCTGCTTGCTTATCTAGGGAGGTCACAGTTCTTCTCCTTGCTTGGCTTTACCCCAGCTGCTGGAGAGCCAGGCCCTTGTGTCCATCTGGTTGACCAGACTTAAAAAGCAGGTTGGAGCCATGCCCGAGTTTTCCTGCGCGCGGAGGCTTCTGACCATGGAGGCGCAGGAGTGATGGACGGCACGGGGGGCTGTGGCCTCTTACTACGGGAATGGAGATGTATGCAGGACTCGTACCAAAGGCACCCCCAGTGAACTCAGCTGCAAGTCAGTCCTGGGTCATGGCTATGAGTATGTTCACCTGCCATTGTGACGCGCTTGGAGGTTGCAGATAAAACCCACGTCATACTGATGTGCTCGGGCAAAAAGACCACGAATCTCTCCGAACAGTGTACAAAGGAGCACAAACTCCTTTCCCGTGAAGACCTTTCACAAACCAGTGGGGGAAAGGGTGGACTTTGTGCTGAGTGGGCACAAATGAACTGCAGAGCTTGGCCGGCAGGACAGCCGCCCGCGGCTTCTACTGACCCGGGGCCTCTGCTTAGAGCTTTCTAGCAGATAGGAAAACATGAAAACAATCCCCTTCCGCTCCCCGGGGACCCTCTCCAGGGGTCATTAAAACCACTTCTTTATGCCTGACATAATTAAGACAGTAATCCAAACAGCTTAGCGAGCCAACCACGAGGCAGAGCCAGAGGGTTCGCCCGGCCAACACTGCATAGTAGCTTTCCACATGTTCAAGGGGACAAGCGCTTTGGAGAACAACGTGTGAAGTGTTGAGCCACTGGCAGGGGATGGAGGTGGGGATAGAGACCCGGGGCTCAAAAGGGCCTGGAAGGGCAGCGGTAGCATGTGGTGGAGTCCTGAGAAGCGTGCTCGAGACTGAGGGCCTGACAGGGACCTGGGCACATGCTGAGCTGGGGCCGTGTTACACGTCCTCATCACTGGCATGTGCAGAGCGGGTGGGAGGTGTTTACATAGCTGTGCCCCCTTGTGCTGCCCAAGCTGATGCAGGCTGGCCAGGGTGCACATCACGGAGGGATGCAGGCACTAGGAAGCCCAGCCCTGGCCATCGTGTCGGATAGCGCATGCTTGTTCCTGCCTTGCCCGGCTGGCACGAGTGCTGCAGGGTGCCCCCCAGCTGGGTGTTTGCTCTGGCTCCAGCAGTGGTTCAACTGGCAGGAGCAGCTTTGCGCCCAGGGTGTCGCGATACGCGCTTCCTGGCCAGATTTCTGCCCCTCTGGGGTCAAAGTTCCCTGGAAAACACACGCCAGTGAGCTGCCTCCCACTGAGCCTTCGCCTTCGCCTTCCCCTGGAAGCAAGGTCAGGCCTTGCAGGCTCCATCCGAAGCTTGTCAGATTTCTTCCTTTGAGTTCAGTGGGCCCTGGGTCAGGCCCCAGCATCTGGGAGTAGAAAGGAAGGATATTGGAGGCTGACATACCCCATTCCTCATTCGGCAGTGAGCTGACAGGTCGCATTATATGTCTAAAATTATCCCCTAATTCCAAGCCTTAAGTACACAGTCAAACTGTTCAGCACAATAATTCCAAGCCCTTTCTTGATTCCTGTATTAAATAAAGCACATTTACAGAATATATGAATTCCAGATTTGACTGGGGACTCCAGGGACACATATTCCTCTCCCGGAGCTTGTATATCCGGTCCTAGGATGAAAAAAAAAAAAAGAACAGAAAAGAAAAGAAAAGCCCAGAGCAATAACAAGTATTTCTTGTGTTCCTCTGTTTTTGTCACACTGGGCATGTAGCTCAGGCACGGGCTGATAAACAGCATCTGGTTAAAGTCAGGTAAGGAACGCTCTGGGGTTAAGTGCGCAGTCTGCTGCCAGCCGCCCTCTCCTTCCTTTTGCGTTTTCGCAGATGGATGGAAAGTGCGGCCAGTAGAGGTTACGCTTTTAGGGAGCGCTGGGGAAGGGGGAGAGGGGCTGTTAAGTCATTGTCCTATCAATTCCATGGTGCCGCCAGAGCTTTAGTTTAATAAAAGGCACATGCAGAATTGAATCATTTAATCTCTAAGTGAGGCTATTTTAAGGCATCTCCATCAGCCAAACAGCTCTGCAGAGCGAGGACTTTGCAGGGACTTATTGTCTAACAAGCAGGAAGCCAAAGTCAGCCCAGCAACAACCCCAAGGCTCGGAGCATCTTTCTCTCCCTCTGGTGCTTATTCCAGAGTTGAAGGCCAGGGTCCCCACAGCCGCTGGGGGCAGACGTCTGGGAGAGCAGATTGCCCTGCACCAGAGGGCTGGAGCCCCATGCAGAAGGAGCGTGCCGCTGGTGTCTCTCCCCGCTGCACGCAATCTGCTCCATACGTTTATCTCTTCAGTGGGGCTTGGCCGTGGTTTCTCTCCCTCTGGCGAACCTGCTATAGAAATTACCCCAAAGCCTCTCGCCTCACACATTTCTAGTTCCCGGCCTTGCATCCGAGGCTGCCAACAGCACGACCACTAAGCCAGTCTCCACGTCTGGGCTGAGGAAGAGCGCTCGCAAAGGGAACTTGGGGCCAGAACTGGAGAGCACAAACCACTCCCTCTCGAGGCCCAGGGTGTATTTAACCACAGAGAGGAAGAGAGAACGGGGCGAATCATGACAGCCTTGGGCCAAGCTGCTGGTGGGCTCATCTCAGCCTGTGACCCTTGGTGGAAGGAGAAAGGGCCTCCCTACAGCATCCACTTACAGTTCACGATGATGACCACGGCCTCCACTGGTACCGCTCAACCCACTTCCTGACCATCCTTTGCTGTCGCCTTTGCCCGTTAGCCCACTCTTTAGTCCCTGAGCTCTGCCTGCCGGCCGCCTCCAGCTCTCACTCTTCCACGTCCCTTCCCCTCATAAGCCAAGTCCTCCGCTCGCCATGTCCCAGGGCTGCTCAGGCTGTGCACAGCACTTGGCAGACTGGTGCATGCTTGGGATTGCTTTGCATTTGCCATGGCTTTGGGACCGGGAGACAGGAACTCTCTTTCTGACTGGCAAGAGGCGACTTTTGAGTTTTCTGAGTAATTTGGTCAGCTGTGAAACCCTGAATTTCACAGTCTAATCGTTCCCTCCTTGGCAGAGCCCCAGCCCACATATTTTCCAGAATACCCTGTTGTGCATGGTGGGCGCTGGAGGGGAAGGCTGGGCTTGGGTTGAATGAAGCAGCCTGTTGCTGGGTCTTCAGTGTAGGACAAAATGAATCCCTGTTCTGTTTGAATCCTTTGTGATAGTCTCAGCTCCTCCCAGTTCACCTTTACCTTGTGTCAGCATCATTTCCACCAAGGAGGAGGAGGAATCGCTCATTCGTGATGATGGCTGAATGCCGCAAGGGACAGAGGCACTGCTGGGGACCCTGGGGCCTGCGCGCATTGTCCCTCTGTGTCCGGCTCTGGTGTCTCTCTGCATGCAAACCGCACTTGCTTAGCTGGTTCATGTAGGTGAATTTACCTCTTCATGATCTCAGGCTGACCCTCTGAAAGGGGCACCCTAGACCCAGGTTCTCAAATCCTATTGACTTTGTAAGGAATCCAAACACTGCCTGGGAAAATGCTGCCCTGGGCTGTTACTTTGCCAGTTCATGGTGAGGTATCTCAGTTGATATTTTCAGAAAGTCACCTTTTTTTCTCAAAGAGAAAACCTAGGAATGGAGACAAAGTTTTGCCACCTCTCGTGAAAATCAAGGGCTCCTTGCACTTTTCCTTGCACCTTCCATGCGTATTTTTATGCCCTGATCAGGCAAAGTACTTAAGGATGTGCTGAACTTTGAGCAAGAGGCAAGGATTGTTGGCAGGGATCTCTTTTATTGGACCAACGGTATAGTTGGGATAAAGTTAGACAAGCTTTCAATGGCAAGGCCTTCTTCGTTGGGTCTGAGGAAAGAAGCAGGCACAGCAGTGATTAAAAGCAGTGAATAGGGCTATGAAATGGGATAGGGGAGAAATTCCCAGGGGTAGCAGACAATCATGAGCTTAACTTTAAGCACGTGCTTAAGTCCATACGTATTCCACAAATCACTGAGTGATGTTTAAACCCATGTAAACATGAGCCTTAGTTAAATGCACTCTTGCATCTTGGATTTGTTCCTTACAACTCTGACTTTCCTTTTTCACCCTTGCCAAGCTATCATTTGCTTTAATTAATTTTGCACAGTGAGCTTGGGAGTTCAGTGGTGGTTTCAGGCTGCTGAAAGGGGCCAGGAATCCAATTTAATTAGATGCAGCGCGCCAATGTCTTTCAAGTGCTTGGTAATAAGATCCTGCTTGTCCCACACCAAAAAGGCTACACCCATGGAGAGAAACGTTGTGGGTGCAAGATCTCTGACACTGCAAGGAGTCAATGGAAAACACATTGCCTGGCACTTCTGAAACATGGCTGGAGAAACATTCGGGGCTGGAACAGTAGGGAAAGGCCCTGCCTTGGCTGAACAAAATGGTCTATAGGTTACAGAAACTGGAGGGTCAGGTGCAGCTGAGCTGCGCTGCAGGTCGTCTTCAGGCCCCTAACCCCCGTCGAGAGGCAGCAAGGCCCCTGCAGCGAGTTTGAGCAGTCCCAGGGCTTCTCAGTGTGGCCCCTTCGCTCAGCCCCCTCCCCAACCTGCCTGGTTCCCCCTGCCAAGTTTTGCAAGGTGCAGCAGGTAGGATGGCTCTAGGATCTGGGAGGTTTCCAACCAGCTTGGGCCACATAGTGAGATGCAGGCCTGCAGATGAGAATTATTTCAGAGCTGCCAACAATGGGGAACTCAAATTTCTTTTATACCGTTATATGGATGTATAGAAAGTTGCTATGTATATATATAAGTAATAGTCATCTCTTATTTGGTCAAAACACAGGCACCAAGAGTCTGACAGGAAAAAAAATCATTCTGCAAATTTTGGTTTTCCAAAACAAAACAAACCAAACAAAAAAGGAACAGAAGGAAATTTTGAAAAAATCCTAAAGTTTTTCAGTTTTCACGTGCAAAATCCTTGGTGTGCTCTGCCCGGGTCCACGCACCTTTGCAGATAACAGAGTGTGGCACTGCTACTTACAACTGTGGCTCCATCCCCCAGAAACTCCCATAGTTTCATAGTTTTATAGTTTCTAGGGTCGGAAGGGACCTGAGTAGATCATCAAGTCCGACCTCCTGCCATGGCAGGAAAGAGTACTGGGATCAAACAACCCCAGCAAGATGTTCATCTAACCTCCTCTTAAAGACCCCCAGGGTAGGAGCCAGCACCACTTCTCCTGGAAGTTGGTCTCAGATCCTAGCCGCCCTGAC
>NW_017728933.1:4928999-4935389 GCF_001723895.1 Crocodylus porosus | reverse complement strand
CTGACTGTGTGGGTGTCGACACCACAGTCCCCCAGTTTCTTAATGAGAACGGGGTGAGAGATGGTGTTGAAGGCCTCCCGAAAGTCCAGGAAGACGATGTCCACTGCTCCCCCTGCATCTAAGGATTTGGTGACCTGGTCACAGAAGGCCACCAGATTGGTCTGACAGGACCTGCCGCAAATGAACCCGTGTTGGTTGCCCCTAAGCATGAAATCCCTAGCTGGCCCCTCGTGGATATGCGCCAGAATAATTTTCTCAAACAGCTTGCCTAGGATCGAGGTAAGACTAACTGGCCTGTAGTTTCCCGGGTCCTCCTTCTTCCCCTTTTTGAAGATGGGAACCACACTGGCCCTCTTCCAGTCCTCTGGCACCACACCAGAGCACCACGAGTGCTCATACAGCCGTGCCAGGGGTCCCGCAATGACCTCGGCCAATTCCTTTAGTACTCTAGGGTGGAGATCGTCTGGACCAGCTGATTTGAATACATCCAGTCCCTCCAGAAGCTCCCTGACTAGTTCCTCACTGACCCTTGGCCTGGGTGCACCTCCCCTGGGGGCTGAGGGGGGCCCAGAGGTAGGGGTGGCTGTGCCGGTCCCTACTCAGGAAAATGGAGGCAAAGAAATTGTTAAATATGTTGGCTTTTTCATCTGGTGTGACAACCAAATTTCCTAACGTGTCCTGCAGGGGCCCCCTGTTACCCGGTACCTTCTTTTTACCCCCTATGTATTTAAAGAAGGATGTCTTGTTGTCCTTGATCCGGGAAGCTAGCCCCAGTCCCATCTTCGCCTTGGCCTTCCTGACCCTCCCCTGCAGCCCCAAGCAACTGCAGTATAGTCCTCCCTGGTGATGTCCCCTCCCTGCCATCGGGTGTGCACCTCCCTTTTAGCTAGGACACATTCCCGGATGCTTTTGGTGGCCATGGGGGCTTTTGCAACCTCCTGTTCCCTTTGATCCGTGTTGGGATTACCTCCCTTTGGGCTTGGAGGATCGTGTCCTTAAGGAGCGACCACTTTCTTTGGACACCCAGCTCCCCTCGTCCCCGGGACCTCAGTGCTTCCCTGACTATTCTCCATGCACTGCTGGAGAGGCACAAAATTACTCAAGCAGGACTGAGGGTCTGGCACTGTCATTCTGCACCTGGCTTCAGATCACCTTTGCTGTCTCCTGAGCAGCAGCGACAGGCCCCACTGGTTAGAGAAGGGCGGTGGCTTCAGCGGTTGTGTGTCAGGCAGAATGCAGCCCGAGGGATGGAAGTGCTACTTCTAGGTGTGCCAAGTCACCGGCACCAGGATAGGAGACAGCTCCCCCGGGCTCATGCAGTCTTCCCTGTCTTGATCATAGGACTCAGCTCCTCCCTGCAGGCGGTGTGGAGGAAGGTGATTGTTCATGGGCTTGGGACTGCATCACAGCGCCTGATGGCAATGCAGCCGAGTGAAGTATTCAAAAGGGAAGTGCAGTTTCCCGTCCTAGTGTGACAAATAAGCATTTGAAATCCTCCCCCAGTGTCCTGGGTTAGAGGTCTGCTGTGCTCTCACCCTGCCTTCACTGTCTGGGACCACAAACTCTTTGACCCAGTGTTTTGCATAAACATTTGCCCTTGGTCTCTGAGTGCTCCTGTTCTGTTGGACACCGAAGCACTTAAGTTTTTAGAGACGGCAGCAAAGGGGAGGTTGCTGGGTTAGAGGGTGCATGCACACACCTCACAGCACTAGGCGCTGGGACAGAATAAGCATTAATCGGTCCGTAAGTGCCTGAGAGAGGCAGAGCAATTAGGCCGTTAGCTCAAAGAATCCCAGCTGTTAGCAACTGGGCCACCATCTCCTGCATCCTGGCTTCCAGTCAGAGGACAGCGAGGGCACAAAAGCTCAATTTTCCTGAGCGTGCAGTTTCTGATGGATGCACTCGCTGGAGCTGCTGCTTCATCTCTTGGGCAGTTATTAAAAAATAACAAGAGCCCCCTCTTCCCTTTGCACAGGGAAGCCGGGACTAGCAGCGTTGCAGGGCACAGGCCATCCCAGCCAGCCATCTTCGAGTGCCGGTGACCTCAGGTCTCTCCAGCTGTGCCAGGTTTTACAGCCTTCTGCGTTCCCCAGGGGGATGAAAGAAACCTGAACTGGGGCAAAAACGCTGCACGCTGTCCCCTTGCTCTGCACACTCCAGCGCATGGGAAATGCACCAGCTGAAGCTAGCGCAAGCGGCCAAATCCTGCAGAAGAGCAACAAGACTTCTTCACAAAGGGGCTCCTGCCAGACAGCATTTCCCCTTCTCTGGCAAACATACTTCTGGGGGCAGGGAAGGAGGTCAGACTTGGCCTCTCTGCTGAGGCTGGCAAGAAAGAGCCCATCGGTGACAGCATGCTTTGGTGTCACCTGTACAAGCAACCAGTGTATTTCACCCAAGCCCCCGAGCAGCTGTCAGCAACCTTGGCCTGGACAGACGCAGGCACGCTAGTGCAAATCCTCTGACAGCTTGCGTGAGAGGTGCTGGGGTTGAAAGGCTGCAGCAGCCGGTGAGGTTTGTGTTTTGGCCAGGAGCAGGGATGGGAAGGCCGGCCTCTCGCTGCCCATGGAAGTTGATGCCGGTTGATCGGCCAGTGCAGAAAGAGTGGCGTGGCGCTATGCATCATCCTACTGCTTTCAACTGGCAGTTGCGGGGCCCTCCAGTTCTCAAGCTCATCCAAAATTCGCAGGGAAGCTGTTCAACAACAGGAGTCCTGTGACGGGCGTCTCTTCCCAGGGAAAGCTGGAGTCGGAGCGTAAATTAAACCCCATGGAAAAAGCCAGCTAATTACTGAGGAATAAAGATCCCATTATTTCCTCTGCCCTGCAGCAGAAGAGAAAGAAAATTCTCTTGTTTCCTTCCCTAAATTCAAATGAGCGTGCCAGCTTTATGGTGAAGGCAGCCCCAGCGTAGGGTAGAAGCAGCAGCACCCTGAGAGTTTACACAGAAATGGAGAAGAGGAGCTGCCGCCTTCAAAGCACCGCTGACGGCAGCATGCGTGCGCCAGGCTGTCCTCTTCCTTACCACAGTCATCCGTTATCACCTGCTGCTTTGCACGCAGACACACAAGACAAGGATCAGGCCTGCCATCCTGATGAGATCTCTACGCTGAGCTGTTTCTGTGGCACAAAGGATCACAGCCTCATTTAAAGCTGAATGGGCTCAAACAAACCCCCATGACGGAGAGTTGGAGAAGTGCTCCGAGCTGAGAGAGCCCGCAGGGCTGCATGCCCCGAGCGTGCGCTCAAACCCCAGTGCAGATGCTGCCTGTGCTCTAGCCCAGTGGCTCTTGACCTTTTTTGTGCCAGGACCCATTGATAAAACACCAGTGGCCGGTCCCGACCCAGTGCCCCTCACTCCTGACCCACTGCCTTCCTGCCCCCAGCCCCCAGCCCCACAGTGCATGGGTCATGGGGCGGCCCCAAGCAGTCCGCAGCTCTGCCAGCCTGCAAGGGAAAAGCCAGTTCCCACATTTTTCTCCTTTAAAGGAGAATCCATTGCTTAAGTTTGCTGATCCATTTTTAAAGTTTGTTCACGACCCTTTTATATATTCGTGTGACCCACTTTTGGGTCACGGCCCACGGGTTGAGGAACGCTGCTCTAGAGCAGTCAGGTGTGCCAGCAGGTGGGTCTAGGGCACACCTGCATGAGGGGACGTTTGACCCAAGGCAGTAACAACATCAGATATTCACAAGGCCACCTTCAAAAGCAGGAAGCAACTGAAACAAGCCTTAGGGGCCAGCACATACTTGTGGTGGAATTAACTGTGCGCTAGATAATGCTGGTGCTTTGGGGAGAAAGCGGCTGAAATAGCCCATCTTTGGCAGCCCGGGTCACAAAGGGAAGCTTTTAAGTTTACATTGCCCAGCGGAGAGCATTGAGATTTGAACAGCACGTTGCACGGCAATGGATTGCACCGTTCTCCTAAAACACAGGCAGGGCCCAACCAAAAGAGGTGTCCTTTGGTGTAGAAAAGGAGAAGGACCTGGCCACCACCTCCTCCCCTTGCAGAGGTATGCTCCCAGCAGGTGGCTGGAGCCAGCCTCAGCTCTATGTAGCGTCAGCGCAGTTGCAGCGGAGGCCTTGCGCAGCAGCTCTGGCGAAGGCTGCCCCTGCTCTGCCGTGGCCTGGCTCCACTGAAGTCCGTGCGGAACAGCTCTTTCTGATTCATCTCATGAATTGCTGCACTCAACAAAACAGGAAAGGCCTGTGGTTGTGGCTGTGCTAGAAAGCCAGGCACTTGCCACCGGTTTCAGGACAGAGCTGCTTTTCCCTTGGTGTGCGCCGAGAGAGCGCACCGCGCTGGTCTCCTCCCCTGGGAATCCTGCACGCTGCACGTCCGCTTTCTCTAATCGCTGGCTGCCGATCGAATCCCAGGTGAGAAGGGTGGGCACTACCTGACTGATACACTGCCCTCCCATCTCAGCTGGAAAATGTGTCCAGCAGGATGTGTGCAGACAGACCTCTCCTTTGCAGGGTTATTTGCTCAGAGGGACCTCAGGAGTGGTGGGCCCAGGCTGGCTTCATTTCCCACGTGGCGGTGGTTTTGCAAATGGCAAAACACACATGTTGGGGCCTCTGGCTTGGAGTCGCCTCCAGGCAGAACGGGCATCGGTCCCCGGCAGCTGCTGAATTCCCGGCCTCACTCGTGAAGCACGCTGGGTTGCTGTTATGCAGGATGTGGACGGAGCAGACGTGGCTCCTGTTACACGTCAAGGCAGCAGAGGTTTACAGTGCTGCAGATTCGCTCTGCTTTACGTGCTTGGAAAGACAGATACATGCCTTGACCCTGTAATGCTCAAAGTTTAGGACAAGGTGGCACTTGCAGGACCGGGGGGGGTGGGATTTCTGCAGGGGCTGAGATGCATAGGGGGCAGTTACTGGCCCTATCCTGTGCTCTGGTGTTTCTTGCTTATCTGCTGTACAAGCAATGTGAATGTGCTGCACAAACCAGGATGCCCACACTCCTCTCTCAACACAAGCACATGAAGGGCAGACACACACAGCATTACGTACAAGCCCCACGCCCACTGCAGCTCATCCACTGCCTATGTCCCTGGAGTTGAGCATCTCTTCACTTCCTAAATCACCCCATCTCTCACAGAGATGCCTCCTATGGCTGTGTGCGGAGGGGTGGCAAAGGGCAGGGCTATACACGGGAAGGGAGGGATTTCAATGCTAGCAGGCACGGAGCTGGGGCCAACACCTCCTTGCATATCCAGCTCCTAGAAGCCAAAGGAAAAGGCTGGTGTTTAAAAGGGGGAGACACCTGCTCACAAGGATAACATCAGGGGCTGCCTTGCATCTGGAGCCCAGCCAGGGAGCAGTGCGTTGCCTCAGATCCCATTTGGCAGGCAGCCTGGCCCCCAAAACACAAGGAAAGGAAGCCGGGGGCCAAGACACAGACTTAAAAGGAGGAGCTGGAAGCTGCAACCTCCTTAGGTAGGAAATCAGAGAGATCTGAGCAGCCACAGAGGCCGCTCACTTGCTGAGTGTGGGGCCTGACTTCCCGCTGCTCCTTGTAAGGTCTTTCCTATTGTTCGAAGTCCCCAAATCTGGTCCCAACATGTTCCCAAAGGCTGGGCTCGAAGCACGGATACGCACCCTAAAGCCGTGGATACTAACTCACTGTGTTCTGCACGTTGGGAGGACTCCATGGCCCTAGGCAGCATGAGTGGTAATGCATTCAACCCAAGCACCTCTTTCTCGAGGCAGCTCGAACAGTGTCCCATCACCATGGCCCTGCAAGTCTGCAGCGCAGCCCGAGCTTTGTTACGAACACGGTCCCTGATGCAGGCACCTGGGTCCCATGTATGCACCAGCTCTGCCGGGCAGCTGAGCTAACGCTTCAGGGAGAATGTCACGCCTGAGCCTCGCAGCGATTCAGGGGAAGTGCGCGTGGACCTGTTGGGCCCGAAACCAGCACCGTGCAAGGTCCTTCCCCTGCACGCGAAGCCAAGCCATCGGCCAAGTCTGGGGAAGGCAGGATGCCCTCTGTTAGAAGCTGAACGTGTGAAATAGGAAAGAACTAAAATGAGAAATAGCAGGAAGTTGCAGATGAAAAGGGCGAGCGGGACTGGAGGTGAAGCTCCAAGCACGGAGATAGCGGCTAGTTCCTGAACAGGTTTGCAGGCGCTGCTGCCCTCTGCCGAAGGAACTGCAGGAGGCAGCTGCTCGGGCGCACAGCCTTTCCCACGCCTGGTGGGAGCGAGGCGTGTGCACTAGGAGGGCAGCGCCAGCACATGGCGCACCCCTCTCCATCCCGGGAGCGCACAGGCATTGCCTGCGCCCTTGCAGGAAACGCCTTTACCTGGGCAAGGTGACATCATCTGGTTCAGGAGGTGCCTAGCCCAGGCTGCGACTGTACCCAGTGGGTCGCTCCAGGAAGTG
>NW_017728933.1:4920093-4926856 GCF_001723895.1 Crocodylus porosus | reverse complement strand
GAGGGAATATGTTTGTGTTTCCTGGTGAAAGCAAAGGACGTGGCACAATCAGGAGGAACATTTGGTCTACACCCAAGGTGTGCCCTGCCCTGAGCTCCCATCCTGGCTGCCTCTTGGCCAGCCCTCGCTCCTGCCTGCTCCTTTCACTACTTTATTGTAAGTCTCATGGTATCGGTATGGGCCTCAAAGCCCCACCTGCTGCACTCCTAGGAATACCTGCCACTCTCCAAGGTGGTACAACAGTGCCAACATCCCTAGCAGCAGGGACTGAAGGAAATGGGCAGCAGCTCCTGGGAAGAGCCAGGTGAGAGCTGACCTGGAGGTCTCATCAGAGACCAACCGCTCCAGGTGCAGCACCAGGCTGCAGACAGGCTCGGCTTCATCGGTGCGAAGGGGGCTCCAGCTCTGGATCAGGGATAACTTTGTTTTGATGTGTGGTTAGGGGTGATCCTGCATCAGGCAGGGGTTGGACTAGATGTCCTCTGGAGGTCCCCTCCAGCCCCACTTCTCTAGGGGTCTGTGAACTTTCTTGTAGCAAGTGCCAGGGTCATCAGGGCATGTTCCCGGTGCAGGGCTCTGGAAACACAGAGGACAGCGTGTGCACCAAAGCCAGTTCAGCCTGAACTGGCTCTGCAGAGCGAGGCCCATGAAAGTGGGAAGTCTCAAAGGGGTGGTCTTGTTCCTGCCGCCTTCTTCCGAAAATCCAGAGCAGCAGGTTGTGGAGAACGTGGTTTAACGCAGTCCTGCTGCCATCTGCTGGGAAGGGCCTGGAGAGCCGCCGGAGCAGCTACAGAGGCAGGGGCTGGGCAGAAATATTCATCTGGGGCCATGCAGGAGGTTCCAGCGGTCCCAAGTGAAACCTACCCAGGCCATTAACTTTTCTTTCTACACTTTGAATCAAATCAAAAAAAAAAAAAAAAAGCGAAACAGGTGAGTTTCTAGACAAAAGTGTCATGTTGAAGCAAACCCTCTACCTGTGTCACTCCAGCCTACTGAAGTGAAATCCCAGTGCTCATCCAATGTCTGTCACTTGGTATTGGGCTAAAGCTGCCTGCCGCATAGGATCCCAACCACAGGCAGGAGGCATGGCAGGGGGCTGCAAGGATGCAGCCATCACCAGTTCTGTTACACCAGCTCAGGAAACACCTCTTAGAGATGTTTCTCATTTCTCGCTGTCTCCCCGCAGCCCAGAGGCTGGCGAGAACAGCCTGTGCTGGGAAGAGAGATGTTTCTTCCCAGGGAGCGGCCCTGTTGCTGAAGCTGCAGCCAAGAGCACATTTTTATGGCATGACACCAGCGGGGCCTCTGCTGCAAAGTGAGAGAGATCCAGCTCCAGGGGCTGGGCTGTCGCTTGAGACCTCGGGAGCTGCTGGTGTGTAAGGCTTAGCCAGCACTGTCTGCCTCCAGGATCCCCAGGACGCTGACCATTTCCTCTCCCTGCCTTGGGAAGCACTTGCCAAAGATTACAAAACATCCTTTTCCTCTAACCCAAAGCCTGGTGTTCAGAAAGACACTACGCCCCCCCACCGACCGCTGTCCATCCCCTTCCTGCCTCACCGCCCCTTTCCCCCTGCAGCCGCTCACTCATGCTGCTTTCTCAGGATCGGGGGGGTTGGTGGCCCCGTCAGAGCTGAAGTGCCACAGAAACTGGGGAGCCGGCTGCGGTTAGACAGGTAGGGAGCCAGGGGAGCCGTGGGCTGGGGGACTCCTGGAGTCGAACGGGGAAGAGAGCGGGGAGCGATTCAGGTGCCAGCTGGGGGGAGCTTCCCTGCTCCTCTTGCTGCAAGCAGGTGCATGGAGGCCCCCTGCTTCTCCTGTTGCAAACCATGGGGAAAGCGGCCCCTGACTTCAGCATGAGCAGGATGGAGCCTAGGCTGGCGTGTCCCAGGGCTCAGAGTCTGAGAGTTGCTTCATTTGTCCTGGAAACATTTGCTAATGTTCATTCCCCGCCGTGCTGCTGCTGCTCATAGCAGTGGGATCCCCACTTGGACGTGGGCATTTCCCTCCCCTGACTCCTCTGGATCGGCAGTGAGCATGAGCACAAGGGAGGACAGTTTTGGCGGTGCCTCTGACTCCCAGCATGCGGCAGAGGGAAAGGGTCTCTGCCTGTGGCATTTAGGGGGCACCACCACGACTGTGTCCCAGACACAGAGGTCCCTGTCACTGTCAGCAGCGTTTTAACTACCTCCTGCCAACTTAGACCCCCAAGGCAGGAGAGAGAAGGGCTTGGGTGCAGCGTCCTGTCTCTCCATGGCTGCTGCCAGCATCGCAAGAGCTTTGCCCGTGCCAAGGGAGGCAAACCAAAGGGCTGGGAGCCAGGCTGGGTGTCACGGCAGAGGTGTGGCATCCCAGCGTCTCTCTGCAGTAGCCGTGCTTGGTGTCCATTATTGCTGTCCCCAGTAATGCCGGGCCTGGAGCTGCTGCGGCATTTAAACAGGAGGCTCCAAGGAGGCATTTAAACAAGGCTGCCTCTGTCAGACACAATACTTAGTCATAGTCCCAGAACGAAAATAGACTTTGCCTCCAGGGCAGCACAGAGGCCGAGGCGCTCCTTTCCCGGGCACATGGAGCTTTCCATGGAAGTACTTTCTGGCTAATTATTACCAGCTGCTGCTTTTGCAGGCGGCTGCCACTCCACAGGTCGGCTCTGCGCTGCACTGCTGGGTGCCAGAGGCCTGTGGGGTGCAGCTAGCTGGGGGGAGCCAGTCAGAAAGCAATGGGGAAGGAGTGGACTCCTCCCAACCCTTTGGAGTGAGTCAATTTTCAGCCCACAGCTGTACTGTGGAGCATCACATCTGGCCGCTGAGTAAGCAGCGCCTGATGCTTGCTAAGCTTGCCGCCTGCTGCGTTTCTGTGGATGCCAGCCCCTTCCCTCTGGGAAATAGCTTTGCTGCCGCGTGCAGCACCGGGTCAGGAACCAGCCTGATGTGCTTGCTGGGGGCAGGGGGGACACCCTGAATATCCAAGGGGCTGCTTGCTGCACAAAACGTTACCTCTTGTGAGGCTTTGCTAAGTGTGGAAATGCCCCCAGGTGCCCTCACTCCTGGGCCTGTGCTTGTGGGTGATGTCTCAGGAGCAGGCAGCCAGGCCTCTGCCTTCTGCAGTTGTCCGGTCTGAATTGGGGATAATCCTGCCCTCTTCTGCAAAACAGGTGGGAGGGCTAATTATTGCTTACAACACGCTTTAAGACCTAGGGCCTGGTGAGGGGCAATAGCACAGTGTAGTGTTGAAGTGCTCAGTGCTTGGAAAACTGTCTTCTCTCCTACGACGCTAAATAGCTTCTATCGCAGTGATTCTGTGCTTGCACACACTTGCGCATGTGTGCAAAATTCCCCCTGCATGATTTCCCTTACAGGACATGCTTGAAAGGCCCCTGCTTGCCCAGCGTACCATGCGGGCCCTCAGCAGGGAGCACTGTAACTGCAGAGGTGACAAAAGCAGCTGCCACCTCAGGCAACTGGAACAGAAAGGAGCCTCTTTGCTCCATGTGCTTTCCAGCCGCCCCAGTGGCGCCGAGGCATGTGGCGGGCCAGTAGGGGGCGCTCCTGCGTTGAGCCGCCCACCTCCCTGCGCCCAACCACCTGCCAGGCTCCGAGTGCCTCCCTGGGGGCGCCTTATGTCCAGCTGACCTCCTTCCTGGAGCACGCTTGCTAGCCTGGGGGTAACGTAGCTGCCACCACCCCGAGAATGGACTCACTCCTGGCCCTGTGTCCTCGGGGAAACACAGGCCTAATAGTCCGACGGGTACTTGACCCAGTACAGGCACTTGGGGCACTTCCCCAAGTCAAGGGGGCAAAAAGTAAAGTCTCCCTTAGTCCGCAGACCTAAGGGGTCTCTTAGGCATAATTTAGACCCACCCCTCAATAAGTCTCCCACACCGGTCACAAAGGAGGACTTTATTGATTACCGGGGTAGGGTGAAAATAGAGTACAAGATTGAACAATATCTTAGAAACCCTAAAGAGCAAACAGTGTGGCTGAGGTAGCCTTTTGATCACGCATCTGTGTTACTGCCAGCTAGATATCTAACCAGATCTTGAGTAGCTTACTCACAAGCATCATCCAGAGACTGGTGAAGTTTCCCCTCTGGAGGCAGGCAGTTTCCAGCTCGTGAGTTTTGGGGTGAGAGAGAGCCAGTTTCAGATGGTAAGGCTTCTCTGAGTCCCCCGCATGGCTGCTGCCCCCTCCTCCTGGGCAGTCCAAACTTCTATAGCCCCTGTGACCTCATTCACCTGGTCCAGTGGAGGCCAGCTCCGGTTGGCTGTTGGCCAACCAATTTGAAATACATCACCTGTTACCGGGCAGATTCCAGCCCACCAGGTAGATGCCCCTCACCCAGGTAGCTGATGCCAGTCACGTAGGCAGAGGGAGCAGGTTTCCTCCCTCCCTCAGGACTGCAGCCAGCTCAAGTCACCTAAAGAGAGAGACTGAGGTGTGAATCCTCTGTGATGGGCCCATCCCAATCTCATTGTCACAGGGCAGAGAATTTGGGGAGAAACCAAGGTGGCTCTCTGCCACAAGGCACATTACCTGCTGCGTATCCCCTTGACTTGGTTGCTCTCCAGTACAGGACATGCCGGCCACTGGCAGATGCCCCCCACGTTCATTTGTGAATGCGCACTACTTGACGGAGCGCTGGCTCTGTCTGGCAAGCGCTGTATCACAGCCCACCTGGGTAACCTGCTGACAAGGAGCAAAGCCTGACATGCTGCGTGCAGCCTAGGTCGGAAGCCTGGTTTACAAGGACAGAATTCTTAAGAAATACTGAACTCCTGCAGCTTGGCTGCGCTCCCTGGCACCTGGAGCCACCCTCCCAGCACTGCAGTGAGTCCGGTTGCCAAAAAGCCATGCCGAGCTGGCCTGGAGAGGCGAGGTGTGCAAGTGTGCACAGTCACACAGGATCTCGGCATCTGCAGGCACGTCGGACCTCCCATCAGGTTGGCACTACAATTAGAAGTGCTCCTGGTCCACGAATCCCTGCTGGACCCCAGGCAGCGCCCCTGTCAACCTTCATCACTTCAGTGCGATGCAAGGATCTGTTGTGTCTGCAAGGAGCTGTCAGCTCCCTGTGAATGTCAAGCTGTTTCTCTGTTTGTTGGGCTGTCAATGGAGGCAGAGACAGACCAGGTCCCACAAGTGCACAGAGTTGGTTTTTAGAGACATGCAGCATAGATGGAGCTATCCCTCTTGATCAGGGACTCCTTGACTGAGGTCTTGAGCATCCCAGCTAAGATTAATTGAGCCGGCGATTTTGCTCTGGACCCAAACACACAGCAGGAAGCAATTTGTCTATAGCTTGAATCTGATCTGGCAATTGTTACACAGAGAAATTCACTCCTTGTGAACGTGTCTGTTCCTGAAGTGCAGCGTTAAGGACTTGGCACTGGCCTTTGGTGAGTTGTTTATAAGACGAGAGGGGGCACAGCCCTCAAATCCACTAGGGGAAATAAAACATAAAATACGGGAGAAAAATCAATTCCAACATACAAATGTCACAGAAATGATGGGACAAGGTTAACGTTGCTGGATGGTGGCTCTTTGTGCGTCAGATGGTTACTGTGGTATTAATAGCACAGCGTCACCATCACGGGCGGACAGTGTTGTATCTGGACCATGTACAGCAACAGCACCATACATGGAAGGGCACGGAGCATGCTCGGGCAGGGAAAGGCGTCTAGTTAGGAGCGGGGAATTGTGTCCCTGGCTGCTGTTTCTGTCTTACAGCGTGACAGCGGGCAAGAATGGGCTGCAGGCTCTCCTTCCAGGACAAGTGAGAGCAGCCACCCAGAGCAGGGCACAAACGTGACCCCGCTGGTGACACACCAGGGGTACCTAACAGATGGCATGGATATGATGTCAAGCAGCAGGGCCTCAGTGAGAGAACAGGCCCATCAGCTACTCTGTGCCCTCCCCATGATACACGAGAAGTGGCTTCCTCCTCGGGGCGAGTGAGGCGAGCGGTTCTGCACTCACCCTGGGGTAAGAGTGTGCACGCAGGACATTACAGCCCATCGCTGCTCTGGGGCACCGTCCCACCCTCGCTCACCCTTCGGGACCTCGCTCTTGTGCCCAGGCTTTGAGTGCAATGGGGCTTGCCCCAGCCGAGGACGTGCCCCGTGGCTGTGGGGAACACAGGTGCCCTCAGCATCAAGGAAGCACAGGGATTGCAGTTTCAGTGCGGAAAGAAAAGCTCCGTGTGCTGAGTACAGTTTTGCTTGGTAATGTTTGGGTCAACAAAATAGGACACCGCTCCCTGTTCTTATGCTGACACGTGGCTGCTTTTTTAACCTCAAAGGCAAGTCTGTTGTCATTGCTAATCAACGGGGAAAACTGGGATAGCAGATTATTTGCCCAGGCGCCTGTTGGGACAAATCACACAGGCTTCAACTGGAAGGCCCATTCGCGGGTGGCACCTTGTCGGCCTCTCCTTCCTGCACCACCTCGTTTTCCTGTGACCGCGCACTTGCGGCGTGACACCGGACTGCCCGCCGTCCCCACCGCAGCCCCGGCCCTGGGGGTCAGTGTACAGGAAAGCATGCGCTAGCGCCCAGGAGCGCTTCTGGCGCGGGCAGGCGCCCCGCGCTCGCCGCTCCTGGCTCCAGGAGTCCTCCCACCAGCAGCCTGGCTGCCAGGGGTGCCCTGCTGACCGGTGCCCTCCTCGCCACCTTTGTTTGGGGGACGGGGACAGGGACAAGACAGGGGATCCCGTGTCTGTGATGAGACCGAGGCGCGTCCCCGTGTGCGCTCCAGGGTGCGGTGGTGTC
>NW_017728933.1:4916674-4919993 GCF_001723895.1 Crocodylus porosus | reverse complement strand
CGAGCCGAGCCGCCCGGCCATGGGGGGCACCGCGAGCCAGAGGCACAAGGAGCCCGGGTGAGTCCCGTCCCCAGCACCGCCCTGCCCGGCCCGCCCCCGCCCCCAGAGGCCGAGAAACCGATGTGTGCAAGCAGGGGCCAGCAAAGCCAGGGGAGCGCACAGAGACGTGGGCTCGCAGGCGGGTGCGGGGGGCAAGAGCGGGGCCAGGCCTGCCCCCCAGCTGGCGGGGTGGCCCCGGGAGACGTGTTGCCCCGGTTTTGCCTCGTTTGCCTTGCCTGCCTCCCGCGGCGCGCGGCCTGCAGCTGGCCAGGCTTGCCCGCTTGTCTGCAGGGTGCGTGAAACGGCCCAGGGCCAACTCGCAGTCAAGCGGGCACCGGAGACGGGGCAGGGGAGGCCAAGCAGGGCTCGCGCCCACTCTACAGAGCACCAACGGAGGGTCCTGAGCAGCAGCACTGGGTTGTCATTGCCAGCACCTCCCCTGGCGAGAGCTGGCGAGGGTGGTGGCGGTTGCAGAGGGCACGGGGCCTGGCTGCGGGACAAGCAGTGGTGCCCTGGGTGGCAGAGTGGCGGGAAAAGCCACTCTCTCTCCGGCTGCCCATGCTGGGGCCTGCAACCCGTGGCGGCGGTACCTTTTCTTTGGTAACATCTGATCTGTCGGTGGATTTGGCAGCAGCGCAACCCTCACCTCTGAGGGCACCAAACAGAGCCAGAGGCCTGAGCATTTAATTAAGTGGCTGATAGGCCGAAGCCGGTGCTTTCTGCTTCATCCCTGTTGCCTCTGCACCGTGACAGGGCAGTGCAGGGGCGCTGGTGTCAGGGGTTGTTCTGGGTACCTGCTCATCCATCTCCAGTTTTGGGGCACCCATGAGCTACAGGGGGCCCTACAGCCAGGGAGCGAGAGGCACCCTGGTGAGGGGGCTGCAGTTAACTTAGGTGCCCATCAGTGCACACGCACAGCCCCCTAAGCCTGTGTGCTGGCCCTCACCCTGGCCCACAGCTCCCCTGATCCCAGCACTGCCCCTCACTCCCGACCCGCAGCCCCCTGAGTCCAGCAGACCCCTCACTTCCACCCTGCAGTCCCCACATCTCACAGTGGTACCTCTCACTCCTGACCCACAGCCCCCACTTACGCACAGCCGTGCCCTCTCTCCTGACACACAGCCCCACCATGTCCAGAGGTGCCCCTCACTCCCAACTCACAGCCCCCAGTGGTCCCAGCAGTGCCCCTCACTCCCAATCCACAGCCCCCCGTGCCCCTCACTCCCGACTCACACCCGTGTTATACATAATGGTGCCCCTCACTCCTGAACTGCAGCCCCCTTATACCCAGCAGTGCCCCTCACTTCCGACCTGCAGCTTTCCCTTATGCCCAGCAGTGCCCCTCACTCCCGATTTGCAGCCCCTGTTCCCAGCGGTGCCCCTCGCTCCCGACCCACAGCCGAGCCCTCACTGTGCTGCTCAGTGGCCACGCGAGGGCAGTGCGGCGCCAGCCAAGACAGCCAGTCCTGGAGCGCGGGGAAGCACGGGCGCTGCGGGTCGGGAGTGAGGCCACCCCTGAGAAATGGGGGCAGCTGTGGATTGGGAATGAGGGGCTCTGCTGGGACCAGAGGGACTGCGGTTCAGGAGGGAGAGGCACCACTGGGGATGGTGGGGTTGCAGATGGGGAACGAGGGGCATATGGGGGGGTCTGTGGGTCGGGAGTTAGGGGCACCCCTGGGTGATGGCTCGGCTGTCAGTTATCACCTGGGTGGGCGATACTGTTTGTTAATGCATAGCAGTGAGCGGATGTAGTGGGGTCCGTGTCCCAGTCCCAGTTCCAAGGGACAGTGGTGCCAGTCCCTCCTTACTGGTCCTGACATGCCCTTGGTGCCCCTGCCTCCATTGCTTGGTTCCCCTGGCTTGGCTGCAGACCCTGGACTCACGCGTGCTGCAGGGAGGATGCTCTGGTGCTCCATGGCCTGGCCGTTGGCATGGCTCTGTGGGTGGGGACCGAGGGGTAGTGGGTTGCGGGGTGGTACGTGCACGGGTCGGGCCCGAGGCATTTCGGGAGTGAGGGCAGGCTCTGTTCGCTTCTGAGGGCATGGTGCTGCTGGCTGCTGGAGCTAGGTGCTGTGTGCTGGCCCTCACTTGTGACAGGGAGCGATTTGTTCCCAATGCCCTCTGAGACAGAGGCCAGATGGGGTGACTATGGGCACAATGTGCCTTTTTGGGAGGCTGTTGTGTCTGTCCCTCAGCCCCAACTGCTGCAGTAGCATCAGAGCCCCATCGTGGCCCTTGGCAGGCGGCCGGCTCTTCCCTTCTTCAGAGGGGTGTGCAGTGCTGGTCGGTGCAGACAGCCTTGCTGGCCCGGGGCCTCCTTTGGGCCCAAGGAGCCGGGGTGGGGGGCTGCGAGCATTGTCTTTGCATCAGGGGCCGTGTGGGAGCTATGGCACAGGTCTGGGCTGCTGAATCCTGCTCGGCCCTCGTGGCGCCCCGTGTTTGTGCAGCACCTAGCATTGGGGCAGCTGCTGTGGGACTGCGGCTGCTTGGCCGCAGTGTCTAGGTGCGCAGTGGAGCTGAGCGCCCCCAGGCCAGTGGCCGGGGGCACTTTGCACAGGCCGTGCTCTCTGGCTTTGGCAGCGGGACCCCACCTGCTGACAGTGCTGAGCAGCGTGGGGTAGTTGTGGGGGTGGAGGGCACCAGGCAGAGCCAGGCCTGCCCTGGGAGGGCTTCTCAGGCAGCGTGATGGGGACCGCGGGGCTGTCCTGCCCACGCCCCTCTGAACTGTCTAGCAGGAAAGGCAGGCGGATGCCACTCTGGCATCTCCCACCCCCAGGGCTGTGGGTAACAGCCTCCTGGTGCATCCGGAGCTGCTCTCCGCTCCGCAGCCCCAGCTGCCCGGTCCCCAGCCCTCCTTCCCCCGGGGCGGGAAGCTCCGTTCTCGGCCTGCCGGCTGCACAATAGCAGGATGGCGCCAGCTTCCTCCTCCCCGTGCAGGCCTGGGCCCACGACTGCGCAGCGTACTGCCCACGGGCTCACGGGCCTGCTCCTGGGTGGGCGGGCAGGAGCCCTGTGTCGTGGCCAGATGTAGCAACACGCCACCCGCCGGGGTCCCTGGGTTGGCAGCGAGTCCAGATGCTGCTGAAGACGGAGCGGGGAGGGGGCTCCACGTGGTGCCGTGGGCCTGGGAGCGGCAGGGTGGTGGCAGGGGTGGAGGTCCTGCCACTGACTTCCTGTTTGGCCTCGTGCGTGTCACTTGGCCTTCTGGTGGGAGGTCGGTTCAGGCCGGCGCCGCGGGGCTGGCAGGGGCGGCCCGCCCAGGCAGCGGCGCGACGCAGAG
>NW_017728933.1:4875287-4916333 GCF_001723895.1 Crocodylus porosus | reverse complement strand
GCTGCCCGGGCTGTCCTGCCTGCGCGCCGGGGGGGCCCACGTCCCCGCCCTCGGCTGTGAGCAGCGTCTGGAGTCCCAGCGGTCTCGGTGGCCAAGGGGGGCGCTGGGGAACTGGCCTCTCCCGCCCGGGCTCCTGGGCAGGGGCGGGTGGCTGGTGGTGGCACGGCAGGCAGCGGGGGCCGCACGCCAAGGCAGAAGGGCTCTGGCAGGCCCAGGGTCAGCTGTGGCACCGAGGTGTCTCGGGGGGTGCTGCCAGGCGGGAGGCACCGCAGATGCCGCGCAGGGGGCTGGAGGTGCCCGGGCGCACTGAGCGTCAGCATAGCAGCCATGCCAGCTGCCAGCACAGGCCGTGACCTTGGGCAGAGCCCCACAGGGGATGGGAACCCGCCTGCTTTTCCCCTGCGGTACCTGCTCATCTGGTTCAGCCCTTCCCAGCAGCGTTGCTGTCAGACATTTAGAAACTGAAAGCCTCCGCTCCTCTGGGAAGCAGAGAGCAGGGGCTTCCTTCCCTGCCCGGTGTCCCCCACCCGCCTGTTGCCCCCACTAGCCTCCTTGCTCCCTTCCCGGCTCTGAGCGCCGAGCTCCCTTAAATCATCTGCTCGGTGGGAACCAAGGTGAATAGCACCAAGGCACGTGCCTGTTGCCAAGCGCCGTGCGCCCATCTGTTTCTCGTTGCAGTGCAGTGGCTTTGAAGCCTCAGCATCTGGCTAGCAAAAGGTGGAGGCCGTCAGTGGAAGGAGGGAGGCCTCCCTTTTGCTCAGTCTGTGTTTAGGGCAGGATGACTGGGCAGCATCGGGGCAGGGGGCCTGGCAGCTCTGTGTTGGCAGAGGCAGGTGGTGGGCCCCTCTGTGCAGGGCCCGTGGGGGGAAGCACTTGAGGAAGGAGCCCGTGTTGGGGTGAGCCCAGCACTGCCCTGGCTACCTGCTCTCGTCTTTGTCCTCCCCATTGAGTGGGGACAGTGCCAGAGATTCCCGGCCATGTAGCTCCTAAGCATTTGCTCTGGCTGGGTCTGATTCATGCCGGGTGTGCGATGCAAGCCCTTGGGCGCTGCTGTGTTGCCTGGGCTTGCAGCAGGTGGTTGTTGCAGCCCGAGGGGTGCTGCGGCTGCTGGAAACATCACGGTGACGGCTCTGCAGGGACGTGGGGGGAGCTGTTCCCATGCACCCACTGTCAGACCCAGGGACCCGGCGTGAGGGGCGTGGGAGCCAGCAGGCAGCTGTGCGCTGGCAGCAGGGTCCACGTGCCTGCATCTGTCGAGGGCGGGGGGTTGTGCTTGCAGCCAAAGGCCCTTGGGACTCTCCCCTGTTCCTGGGTGAAGCTGGGGGTCTGCTCTGCTTGTGGGCCCCGTGGAGAGTCAGGGCCGGGTTTCCCTGGAGAGGTTTGGCAGCGCGCTGTGTGGGGCTCTTGGGAGGCAGCGGAGCCTCTCGCAGGTCTCTGACAACCGCATCTTGCTGTAGCTCTTCCCAGGAAGAGCCAGGCCAAGAGCAGCTGTGAACTCAGTGCACCAGCGACCCGGCTGCTCCTGGCACCCAGACAAAGGTGCAGTGTTCCTGCCCGTATGGTGGGACATGGGTTTGTGTAGCTGCGACGGCTTGTGCTGTCTAGGAAGTGGTGTATTGAAGTACCAGATCACGGGGAGCGGTGTGCTGGACAGGAAGAGTTTGCCACCAGACACGCGCCAGACCCTGACGGGCTTTGCGGACAGACGGCAGAGATCGGGGGGGGGGGGCACACCGGCGTCCGGCTGCAAAGTCACCTTGCAAGGGCAACTCGCTGGGAGCTTGGCCCTTTCCCAAGCACCAGCAGCCACGAGAAGCCTTGTGTGCGGCCCTGGGAACAGATTTAGGAGAGACGTGACCACAGTTGTCCTCAGTGACAGCCATCTGTGCCTCTCGCCAGCCCTAGGTGAAACGGATACGCCGGCGCTTCGCTGGGATGCAGGAATGTGATCTGCCGCGCCCCAGTTCAGCGCGCAGCCCTGTCCAAGGGAACGGGTCTGCGTTGCTGCTGGCAGGAGGGTGCCGGGAGCCCTGCCCATAGTCAGTCAGGGCGGTTGTGGTTTCGACTCTTCCGTGGTTGTTTTCCCCCTGCTGCAGGGTGTGCTGCCGCGCCAGGCAGCATGGCGGGAGATGGCGTCTGTCCGCTGCCCTAGGAGGGATGTGCTCAAGCCTGGCCGTGACCCGTATACTGCGCTTGGGAGGCTTCCTGGGATGCCAGACTGCTGGACCTTGGCTCATACGTACATTAAACCCCCATCACAGCAAGGCATCTTGGCTCCCTGGGGGCTGGGAGATGAGCACATGTAGATGGGCAGCATGTGCTCTTTCACGTGAGCTGCCTGCCGCTTGGCAGCGGGGGGTGCTGATAAATAATGCGGAGTCGGCCCAGCGTAATGGCTGCTTGTCAAGGTTTAAATAACAGAGTTGTTGTGTGCAGCAGGCGCCAGGCACGCCCAGAGTCTCGGAGGAGCAGCTGCTCCTGGGAGGTACGCTCCTCTCCGTGCAGTGTGGTGCTGGCAGCTCTACGTACCTGTGTGCCTGGCCGTCCCTGGGCTCACGCAGGCTAGAGGAGCTGGGAATCCGGGTACCTCCCCTCTTAGATAGCACTGGTAACTTAGAAACAACGTACATCGCAGCTGCCCCGAGCTGGTTTTCTCCAGGCCTTTGCACCCGGGCACCCAGTTTTGGGGTTGCACCATGCATCAGAAAGGTCAGGCTGGTGTACTGGTCGTCAAAGATGGGAATTCCTCCTTTTGAGGACAAGGAGCCAGGGTTTGTCTCTCTCCCACTCTGACTCATTTGAATGCGCGTCCTCTTGCTGCCCTGGTGATGGAGAGTGTAATTCTGTCCTCCTCTTGCCAAGGGCCCCTCCTCTGAGCTCCCTTGGGGAACACGTTGTGCAGGGCAGCGAGCTGGATCCGCATGTTCAGATCTGCCACCGAGGGCCCCAGCTCTCTCCAGGGTTTGCTTCTGTTCTGCTCGAGTCAGGCCTGTTACACGGTGTGGCAGCAGCATCCTTGGCTGGTGGCTAGTGAAGCTGCCTCCTAATTCTTCACGGTCACTAGAGTGATGCTGGGACCAGTGTCCATTACCAGAGGGAAGTCTCTGGCTTTAGCAGGGAGCCTCCCAGGCTGCCTTCTGTGTGGGTGAGCTCTGCCCCAGGGACGAGAAATGCCTGGCCTAGTGAATGCATGCAGAATGAGTCAAAGGCAGAGGCTGCAGAGAGTGGCGGGGAGTCCTTGCTCCTTGGCCTGGCTGCCGGAGGCATGCGATGCAGGGGAGGAAGGGCTCTGCGGGCACTGTCAGAGCCTGGCGCCTGTGAACGAGGCAGAGGAGGGAAGGCTAATGCATGCGGGAGGGCTCGTCAAGGCTTGTCTCTGCCCAGCCTGGGAGCATGTGCTGCTGCCCACTGCCCCTTGGGCCCAGCATACTGTGACCTAGTGGGCAGGGTGCAGAGGGGCGAGGGTGCCCGTTCGAAGAGGCTGTGGCGGGAGCTGGCTCCCTGCCCTGTCCAAAGAGCTCCAAGCGGCTGCTACTGAGCTGCAGGTGTCTGGCGTGTGTCCTCCCGGTGTCGCTCGGGCCGGCGCAGTGGAGTTCACCTACGTTGCAGCGTCGTGCAGGCGAGTGGCATGAGGCAGCCGGGCTTGCAGCCCCTTGGCTGGTCCGGCAGTGCTCGGGTGCTCCTGACAGGCGCGCGCGAGTGAGAGGGGGGCTGCGCGGCGCCGGCAGGCCGGCTCTCCAAACATGACTCACCAACGGCTCGGGGGCGGCGGGAGGCGAGGGAGACTGGAATGTCAATGCACAGGCGGAGCGGCGCAGCCTTTACGCTGCGGGGGTGGAGTGGGGGGCTCTTCCAAGGCTGTTGCAAGACCTGCGCCAGGCCTGCTCCTGCTCGCTGCTGGCTTGGGGTGCTGCTGCTTTGAGGGGGGTGCAGGAAAGCTCTGCTGGGTTTGCGTCCTGTGCCGCCATTCCTGCAGGAGCGCTCCCTCTTTTCCTTTGGTCCCGATGATGGAGTCGGAGGAAATGCAGCTGCCGGCCAGCGGAGGAGATGAGGGCAGGGCTCTGGGCAGGCTGTTCTCTGCAGCCCTTGCTGGGTGGAGGGGTCTGGGGTGGCGCCTCGAGGGAGCTCTGACTTTGACTCCTTTGCCTACTCAGAGTGAGTGGCTGGGAGGGGAGTTTGAGCCTGGTGCTGGGGGCTTAGCAGCGCCTGCCCTGCCCAGCACGGTGCCTTCCTTGACCCCTCCACCCTTGTTGGAGCATCTTAGCCCTGAACACCGGGAAGGACTCCTCTCCCCTGGCATCTGCAGGACTGTGCAGAAGGTGGGGGAGGGATTGCCCTGGCCATGAATGGCTGCACAGGGGAATTTGAGCTATGTGGCCAACACCCAGCCTGTCTCTGCACCCTGTGTGGGGACTGTGCTGTGGGGGGGGGCAGCTGTCCTGCAGCAGCTCAGCCTGGATCCTGCCCCCAGATGCTCATCTCGGCCCGTCGCTCTCCTCAGGGCGCTGTTGCTTCCTTGCTTGTGACAAGGGGCGCATCGGGACCCCGAGGGGCACAGCAGGCTCCTCTGCTCCCTGTCTTTTGCTGTGCCCTGTGGGGCAGCCAGGGGCTTTCTCCAGTGCTGCCTGAGACATGAGTGGGGAAGCTGGCACCATCCCCGGTGGCTTCCTGTCTTGGGCAGCTCTCAGGAAGTTAAAAGCAGTAATAGTCCAGGCCAAGGCTGGGTCTTGCCTTGCTCAGAGCCCCTCAAACTCTGGTGGCAGCCAGCCTGCTGCCCTGCACACCCCGGTTCCCCCTCCCTGCGCCCATGCCTGCAGAAACAGGTGGGCTTAGCTGCGGCCTGGGTGTGAATAAGCTTCTGTGTATGGGGGAGGGAGCGAGCTGCAGACTCGAGGGCCTCCAAGAAAATGTGGTTTGTTCAGTTTGCTCATAGCTGCAGGCGGGAGCCCCGGCGGCTCTCGATGGGGTGGGGTGGAGATGGCAGAGAAGGCCTGTCTCCTGGCACTCAGTGCCCAAACCATGTATAGCCTTATTAGGTAGCTGCAGCATCTGGATCGCCACATGGACACCTTGTGCGTGGGGTGGGTTTCGCTGTGGGCCCCCGCCTCTGTGCAGCATCACTTCTAAGGCCTCGGCTGCAGATGCCCCCTCCAGCATGCTCCTGCCATCGAGGCTGTGCCCCCTCCAGAGGCATCCGAGCTCCCCCGTGCCCGGGCACAAGCCGGGGGAGTTGACTCAGTGAGAGGCAGCTGAGAGCCCTTTGCCTTGAGTCAGGGAGGTGGGACCGGGGCTTCGTCTCATCCAGAGCTGAAGTGCAGGTGCCCTCTGGAGTGCCCCGTTGTGCCGCCTGCTTGGGATTTTGGCCGGGCGCTGCCTACTCTTCCCACCCCAAACACTGGCATCAGGGCTGTGGTTAATACACAAAAGCCTGGCTTGGATTGGCTCAAAAGGGGAAGTGCTAATTAGCCCTGATACCATAGCCCAGGAGAAGCAGTGCTTCAAACCTTTCTTTTCCCATCAGGGTGGCAGGCAGCTGGGCCGAGGCCGACAGTTCAAGCTGGATTGCCTGGCTGGACATGTGGGGGGGGTTTTAAGTGCAGGAGGACTCTGCAGTGCTGGTGTGTGAAGGACCTGTGACTGCTGCCTGTCTTTGTGCAACACAGGGGGCTCTGGCATACAGTACCCTGCTCCCTGCTCCCGCAGGACCTGTCTGACCCAGAGCCGCAGCACTTTGTCTGCAGTGCCATGGCAGCGTGGAGCTGCCAGCCTGGCGCATCTGAGGGCACCGCAGGTGGGCACGAAGTCTTGCCAGTGCGGACCCAGCTTGTGTCTCTGTCCTAGTAGGGCGGGTGCTGTGGCTTCCTACGTGTACGTGGTGCGGTGACCTGCGCCGTGCATGGCATGCGAGTGGAGGAGCATGTGGGCTGCCCCAGCTAGAGCTTGCCCTTAAAATACAAACTGGATCCTGGTCGCCACCCACGTGCCTCCTCTGCTGTTCAGACACGTGGTGTCTAATGCTTGTGAGACGCATCTCCAGGCAGCACCCTCCCCAGCTCCATGCATGCTGGCCTGCACGTCAGGCATACGGCACGTGCCCAGGAAGAGAGAGAGTCCTTCCAAGGGGCACGGCTCATGGGGAAACCCCAGGAAGCATGTGAGGGTTGGCACAGCCCACCCTGGCATGGCTCAGCTCTCCAGAAGGGCCTGGACATTGTGCAGTAGCAGTGCTGTCTGGTGCGGGCGAGCCCTGCCTGATTGCTGAGCTTGTCACAATCAATCAGGCTCTTTCTGGAGAGCAAAAGCAGAGGTGCCGGAGGCGAGCAGGAGCGTTGTCAGACCAGCTCAGCACTCGAGTCATGAGGAGCCCTGAGATGTTCTCCGTGGGCCCGATCCGGCAGTGACACCCGTGGTCTGCGCTCTCCCTGCACCGGGCACCCCCTTTTTGCCAGCGTGAGTGCAGGGACAAGATGTGGCCCATGCCTTTGGTGTGCCACGGCACAGCTCGCTGAGCCTAGAGGGGCTGCTGGTCGTCCTGGTGCCCCCATCCCTGGATGTCGCCTCGTGTGAGCAAAGCTGCAGTCTTGGCGAAGCACAGGGAGATATTCTTGCTCTGAGGCCGCTGTCCCGTCACGTGGGTGCAATCATGTGCAGGATCCTGGCACGGGGCCTTGGTATTCCCAGGGGCTGGGTTCTTCCCAGCTGAGCGTGCTTAGGCCGAGCACCGCTCTGAGCAGTCCCACTCTGCTCAGCCTTTGGCTGGACACTTCCTCCCACGGGGACAGAAGTTGTGGGCTGGGGAACATCATGGGGCAGCCAAAACGGCTGCTGGTGGTAGAGCTGGGCCTGAATGGCTGATTACAGCGGCTGCTCATGGCCTTTAAAGAAGTCCCTTTGCATTCCTCAAGGGAGGCCAGCGGGGCCCTGGCTGCACCGAATTCATAGCCGGCCTGGGGCAGTGCCCTGAGACATGTAACTTGATGGCTCACCTATAACCGGGGAGTCAGAAACTGCCCACGCTGCCTCTTCTCCTCTGAGCCCACGGCCCTGTGCTGCTACCTGCGGAAACCCCGGGAAGGAGTTTCCATTCTGCAGGTGGCTTTTCCAGGGTGGTCTCTGGAGGTGGGTTGGGTTTTTAGCTCCCTGTCGGGATGAGCAGTGGTTCTGGCTGCTGTTTCCATGCAGCATTGGCAGCCTGGCTGGTATCAGTGGGAGCCCACAAGAAGTGCTGGGTGATCCTCCCAAGCCAGGGGTTTCCCCAGAGCCCGAATGCGTTTGCTGTCCAGTCGCACTGCCAAGCCCATCTTGCTCCCTGGGCAGTCCGAGTCTGAGTCCGAGTCCGAGAGGGCTGCAGGGGAGGGAAGCTGGGAGCGGAGACTTGTGGAGGGTCGTTGATGTGGTGCGTGATTGTGCTGGTTCCTGCAGGGGCGTTGTCTCCTGCTTGGCTTCGCCGTGTGCCCAGTTCTCATCCTGTACTTTGAGTCTTCCCACTGGGGCCCTGAGCTGGGGAGCAGCTGGTGGTTGCAAGGGGATCTCGGATGATCTGTGCGAAGGGGGACATCTTGGTGTAGGGCCCCTGGCACCTGAGAAGCCCATTTGTGAACCCTTCCACTTGCCTGTCTGTACAGGGTTGGCTGGGGATGTTGTGGGTCGCCCGGTTCTCACGTGCCTCTTCTGTCTCTTTCTAGAGCTCCCCGGCAGCGGTGACCAGCCGGCGGTGGAAGTTCCTGAGAAGCCCTTGCACCAAACGCGCTGGGAGGATGAGGCGCAGGCAGCTCTCTTTGTCCCTGCGGGCGAACAGCACTGCCCCGCGGAGCCGAGCCTTGGGCTTGGCAGAGATTCCCCAGTGATGCCACATGCTCCCAGGACAGAAGTGGCAGTGCCTGGCAGTGAAACCGGCCCTGAATCCTTGGGAACATCAGCTCCAGACCAGCTTGTGACGGCCGATGCCCCCATAGCCCCTTGGGAGCAGGGGATGTCCAGAGAAGACATGGTCATCTCTCTCAAAGGGTCAGTGGATGATGAGCCCCAGGCTGTCAACGCTGCTCTGGAGCGGGTGCCCAGCAAGAGTAAGCTGAAGAAAATGAAGCCACCTTCCCTTCGGAAAAAGGTGGACGTGGAGCCGGCAGAGGAGGGGTTCCCAGTCCCCCAGGCGTCATACCAGTTCAATCCGGAGGAGTACGATGAGAGCGTGAACCCCTTTGTGACGGGAGGGTCCAAAATACCAAACTCTCCTCCAGCAGCCCCGCACGCCTTCCCTGCTCCTGGCAGTGATGCCAGCAGCAATGGGGGGGAGCCGCTGGAGGAGACCCGGGGGCATGCCCTGAAACTAGAATTTGATTTTACGCCCGGGGCAGACAACCCAGAGGGCAAGAGAGCTCCATCGAAGAAAGCCAGCCGCAAACCAGGCAGCAAGCTGACGCCCAAGCGGCAGAGGGATGCTGCTCTCAAGCCCACAAGCGCTGAAGATATGGCTGGGGCTGTGGATGACGTGCCGCCCCCCAAAGGGTCTTACAAGGGGGGCCCCAGCCAGTGGGACAGTACCAGCTTCAACCCCTTTGGGGGCAGCTCTGCTTTGCAGAACTCCCCGACTGTGCCCAAGGGGTCGTATCACTTTGACCCCACCAACTTTGACTCCGTGGATCCTTTCAAACCCACCAAGAGCTTGGACGACACAGCTGCTGACCCCTGCCCCACCGCTGATAACGACCTCAATGAAATCCTGGAGTCTCAGACGCTGGAGGTGCAGGTCGAGGAACTGCTGCTAGGCAAGGGCTCGCCAAAGAAAGCCAAGTCACGTTTGATAACGTGAGTGGCGGTGCATGCTGGGCTTGCAGCTCTGGTGCCTGTGGTGGGGATGGGCAGCTGATGGTCGCTCTCTGGGCGAGCTGCTCTCTCCCATCTTTCCCAGACAGCTTGGGAATAATCACTACCACGTTGCTCTCATCCTTGTTCTTCCGGTGAAGGAGCCTAAGAGATCAGGGGTCATAGTAGATGGCCAGAGTCCGCAGCACCCTTAGGAGTCTGTGGCTGCCCTGTGCTGTCAGCAGACTGAGCTGCATCTCTTCTTCTACCTGGGACTTCTTGTTCCTTGGGAACTGATGAGATGAGAGAGGCAGATGAGCTCAGCAGCGCTTGCTTTTCCTTGGGGGGGCTGCACAGCCTGGTGTGTCAGACAGCAAGGGGTAGCTGTCCCAGCATGTCTTGGGGGCACCAGCCTGCGAGAGGGTTTTCGGGGTGTTAAGCAGCACGGCGTGGTGAGAGTCCAGTGTCTGGAGCTTGAAAGCAAGGGACATCAGACCGGGCATTTAAAACAACTGCACCATGGCAGGGTGGAGGGAAATTTCCAAGCGTCTCGATAGCAGCCAATTTGTGGTTCTTTTTGGAAATAAACCAGGTACTGCCGAGAGGTTTTGCAGCTTGGCACAGGACTTCCTGTCCTTAGCTCAGAGAGGGACCGTTAGACTGGCAGGCCATTTGTGCTCTCCGCCTTCAGCCCTGGCACAGGCAGCACGGGCTTTGTCTTCCCTTACAGAGCGGTTTTGCTGCACATGGGTTGGTTAAGCCCACGAGCCATGCCGTTCTGAATTGGGCTGCGAGGCCCCCCGGCGCCCCGGGAATGCAGGCTGCCTTGTTGCAGCACGCCCCGGGCTGCGTCCTCCGTGTCTCTTCCATGCTAGCACAGGGTGCTCTCAAGTCCGGTCTGCATGGGCCTGAAGGCTCTGGCTTGACCTCATTTGGAGGGAGGGTTTGAAGTTGCAGGATGATGAAACGCCAGCAGTAATGTGTCAGGCGAGAGTCGAGTCTCTTGATACAACCCCCAGGGCAAAGGGTTAGTGTGCAGCAGCAAAGCAGGGAGCGGCTGTGTACTGGAGATGGGTTTCCTGGGAAGTGTGGGGGTCTTGCTGCTGCACCTGAGAAGGGAGCAGCAGCCGGGCCACAGGAAGGGAAGCGTGGGAAGTAGAGGGATTTCGATTTGTAATGGACCGTGGCCACCTCCTCTGAGGGCAAACACCTCGTGCCTGCATGCCCCCAAGGACAGGACTGTGCAGGGCAGAGATGCTATCCAGGTCTTTACACATGCTTTGATTTTTTTTTTTTTTTTTCCCCCTCCTTCTGTCTGTCTCTCTCCTGTCCGTTCTTTGGTGCCTCAGGACAACTGAACAAGTGAAATTTCTCTGTTTTCTGTTGTAAGTACTCTTCCGTTTCCTCTTCTGTTTCCGGTGTGTGTTGGCATCCTCCAGCCCCACCTCTCTCCGGCATGCAGGCTCCTTCCTGCTTCTGGAGCTCTGTGGTCCGGCTCGTGTTGCCCGCACTTCTCCGGCTTCGTTCCACCGGGCAGCTGAGCCCTGCGAGGGGGAGTGCGGAGGGCCGGGCGGGACAGCGGTCGTGCCTGCGGTGCGCGCCTCTGCTTGCTCTCATGGCATGCCACTTGCAGTGCACTTTGATGCTGTGACGGCGTATGAAGCCTGCGAGTGCTCGAGTGCAGAGAGGTTCATCGTTGGCCCTGCAGTAGTGCCAGGTGCCCAGACAGAACTGGGCCCTGCTACAACCGTGCTCGGAGGTGGTTCCTCTTGTGGCACGGCAGACCGTGCAAACGCAGGGCGGGAGCAGACAGAAGTCGCTGTCCCAGGTCGCCCCGCAGGCAAAGTGGGAGGGCCCCAGTCTCCGGAGGCCTGAGCCAGTGCTCCAGCCTGGAGGCAGCTCGGCCGTGTTAGAAATAAGGTTAGGGTGGGCCAGGACAGCAGGTGCTGGCTCCAGAGAAGTAGACTTGACCCCAGCATGGTAGTAGGGAGGACAGGGATGGACCAGGCTGGCATAGCTCAGCCTCCTGGCTAATTCCTGGGCCTAGACAGAAGGAAGGTGCTGCCCCTCAGTGCACAGTGCCTGTCCCGGGGAGGGCTCTCTTAAGGTACTGGCTAGTCTTAATAAGCTGCAGAGCCTGGCTAGAGCAGCTGGGGAGACAGACGGGTGCCAGGGCGTCAAGCAGAGGAGCTGTGCCACCCCAGCAGCAGCAGCTTAGTGCAGCCTGGCCTGGCACACAGGACCCCCTGCCTGTCGCCAACTGGTGCACGCGGCACCCCTGTGCATGAGCACCCTGCAAAATGCTGAGTGCTCCTCAGAGATCCCCTGGCCCTGGCCATGCCTTGGCGCTACCTCCGTGGCAGTGCTGTGCTTCAGCGCTGCGCACCTTGTGCTGGTGAGGAGGAAAGTAGGGCAAGCCACGGTGCTCTGTGCTTGTGGGTCCTGGTCCTGTCCGTGGGGGGTGGCGCGCAGTCCCTCTGGCTCTTGCCTGTCTAGCAAACTGCTCGGGCTTCATTTGGGGGTGGAAGCAGAGGTCAGGACGCTCAGGACTAGCTGGGGAGGCAGGTTCAATTTCTGTACGGCACGTCCTCCCGGTAAACACAGCACCGCGGTAGGGGGAGACTTAGAGCATGTGCAGACGGGAGCAGAGCCAGGCTCCAGGGCTGGCGCTCACGTCCGAGCCGTTCAGAGTCCTGTGCTGCTATATGGGGAGCCGTGGGCTCGTGGAGCAGCCTTGCGCATGTGGATTTAGGAGCCCCCATGGCAGACGTTTCCCTGAGCTGATGTAACTGGACTTGCTTGAATGGGAGCTCTGTCCTGGCGAGCAGGCGGCTGTAGATGCAGAGTATGGAGTGGCCCGTGGCGCCCAGCTCGTATAGGGCATGCCCCTTAGCCTGTGGCTGGCTGTGGTCTCCCTGCCCCTTCCGCTTGCAGAGCTGTCTTGCTACTGGGGGGTGGGTGCTTTGATCCAGTGGGCTGCCCTGTGCCTGGGACCTCTCGTGGTGATTGCTCTCTTTCTGGGGGGATCGTCTAAGGGTCTCTGGGACGCGAGCTGCAGCTGTTTGCAGTTGAGTCCTGGAGACGAGCAAAGTCTGGAGAGGTTTTCAGGTGGACACGGGTGTGAACGGTACCTTGCAAGCAGCGTCCTTCAAGCGCATGTCATGTGCCCGTTAGTGCCTGCCTGTGCCACGTGTGGGGAGTGAGCGTTGCGGACAGGGAGAGGGAGCAGGAGCTGTGAGGATGCCTGGAGGGAAGGCAGCTGGGTGCAGCAGGTCTCGTTGCAAATCAAGGCCCGGGTGTACGGCGCCTTCACAGAAACCCCCGTCTACATGCCACTGCCTGGGCTTGTTCTCACCGCAGCCAGGGCCGCCGGTTGCTGTTGGGAAAGTTGTCTTGTTTGGAGGGATTGAAAATCCCACCGCCCGGAGGGCGAGCTCTGTGGCGGTGAGCTCCAGCCCTCCTCTGCCAGGAGTCTCTTTGCCCCTAACCAGAGAGGGAGGCTGAAGCTGAAGAGGAGTGGAGCGGTGCCAGCATCTGCCATGTGGGAAGGAGACGACGGCTTGGGCAGGCAGAGTTGCCAATGCTCGGATGCTGCGGGCACCAGACAGCTCGGAGGTTGGGCGACGCGGGGACCTGCCACTGTGTCCGGTGAAGGCCCCGGGCAGAACTGCTGCCCCCTAATGAAATCGGCCAGATGATGCCGCCAGGGCAAGCTCCGGATGTTGGAGAAGGGAGAGCGCTGTCTTCCAGCTTCGGTCCTCATCCTCTGCCCCCGGAGTCACTGCCTCTGGGCTTTTCCTTTGTGGAGGGGAAAGGGGGGAATAAACGTGCTGAAGAAACCGTGGGATGGTTGGCTGGTTCTTTGCGCGGTGCAGTGTTTCGGGACGCGCCTGTCGCGGTCTCCCCTGACAAGCTGGGGACCACGTCCCATCAGTGGGGTGCAATGCTAGCGCTGGGGCTGCCCATCATTGCTTCAGCTGTCTCTGCACCTGCCCTTCCCACCACCTCCCCCATCCCCTCCACGACTGGTAGCCCCCCCAGGCCTAAAGCGGTCTGTCTGTCTTGTCCGCAGGAGCGGCTGCAAGGTGAAGAAGTACGAAACACAGCCCCTGGTCCTGGACGTCGGCCCTCAGGTACATGCGGGCAGGCGGCTCTCCCTGGCGGCCCTCGGAAAGCGGCGGGCACTCGTGGGAGAGGAGCGGGGTGAGGGGAAGCAGGGGCGCTTGTGGCTCCAGGTCACAGAGCCGAGCGAGCTGTCCTGGGAGCCGCTGCGGGAGGTTGGCTTCGGACCCAGGTTTCCTGTAGCCACGTGTAACCCTCAGTCAGACTTGCCGGGAAGGGCTCGTGGGCTCTCGCCCCTCACGCACTGGTGAAGCCATCTCTCCACCCCACCAGCACCTGGCTTCTGTGAGGAGGTGCCGAAGGACCCCCTGCGGGACGGGCACGGCCCCTATGGTCACTGTCCGGCCAAGAAACGGGGCCCGGTCCTTAAGTGTTCTGTGTGGCTGCCGGGGCACACAGAAGACCGTGCCGTGATGTGGTCCCAGTCTAGTGGGGCAGCCTCTGTGCATAGGATTTAACACTTGGAGGGGCTTTGTCCTTGTGGGAATTGCTGCTTTGCTCCCCCGCAGTGCTTCTCTCTTCCAAAACCTTCCTGAGGGGCTGGTCACAGCAACTTGGGGGGTGGCAGGCCATCCCTGCTTTTCCAGTGACTCGCCGGCCTAATTAGCCTAACGTTTCTCTGTGTACCCCAACCCTCCAGGGAGAAGGAGCGCTGATCTCTGATGTACCAGACGTCGCAAATCGGGATGGACATGCCACAGACGAGGAGAAGCTGGCCTCCACGTCCTGCGGCCAGAAGCTGCCTGGGCTGGAAGCGAAAGGGGAGGCCGAAGACGACCTGGAGTACTTCGAGTGCTCCACTGTCCCTGCACTTGCCGCAAAACTCCCCTTCCCCCCCTCGGAAGCAGGTACGGCGTCGCTGTCCTTGGCTGTCTCGATATCTGACTCTATAGGCCGACAGGTTGCCTGCCCAGAGCAGCCGAGCTATTTCCAAAACAGCCTGCAACTGCAGACTGGGCTTCTTGAGGCCATTGCACCGGGAGGCTGACAAGTGCCGGTGCTGCAACAAAGCCCTTGGGCTGCTCCCATGTGTTGTAGAAGATCCACGAGCTTCTGTTCGTCCCCTTTGGCTGTAGCTCTTCCCAGGGGTAATGCTGATGGAGGCACGTTAGAAAGCACGTTTCCATCACCGCTGCTCAAAAAGGGCCCAGGCAGTGACTTTGCAGTTTTAATTCAGGCTCGCTGTTGCTTGCAGGGCAGGTTTTCCTACTAGCCTTGCTGTTGCATGGCTCGGGCAGGCAGCTTGCGGAGTCAGTCGTGCCCTGTGAAGCCGGTAGGAGGTAGCAGGGCCTGTTCGGTCAGCTCACTGGGCAGGGGAGAAGGCAGGTCGGAAATCGATCCCCATTTGTCCGAACCTGCCGATTTCAGCTTGTTGTCTGGCACCAGTCGAGCGTGTGTGTAGCTGCAGGGGCGCTGGCAGCGCCTGGGCTGACGTTTATGCGCTAGAAGAAGTGTGAGCAGTTTACACACAGCATGGCTGAAGCGCTGCGCAAGCAGCAGCAGCCAGAGCTGCCGGGGGTCAACCGGCAGTCTCTTCATCTGGCTGCTGAGAGACCCAGGCTAAACCACGTGCTGCAGGCTGGACTGGGCTGGGCTCGTGTGCGTGATCCTTCTGCTCTACCCTTCTCCGTCCCCACCCATTAACGAGCCCGTCGGGGTTGGCTGCACACGCGCGTGTTTTCCAGCACGTTGTGTTTGCCAGTGGCTGCATTGTTTTGTCTGCCCTGCTACATTTACATACCGGATCCATTTGCAGATAATTAAAAGCCAGGCAGCGGTGAAATCAAATCGATATCGGAGCTCTAGGTGCAAATGGCAAAGAGCCGCATGGCAAATCCAAAGCCGCTGCGTGGACGGTTTGTTGCTTATTCATTAATCATTTCTCCCGGGCGGGCACATAGATCTGGAGCACTCTGCAGACAGGCTGCGAGGGAGGAAGCTCTTGAGAAGCAGCTGCCCACTGTTACAGGCAGAGAGGGGTTTTGTGCAAAAGGCCTTTATTCTGCATTTTTGGTCTGTGTGCCGGCATCAAGCCAGCTTGCAGGGCATGACTCCTCGGGCCCCATCGATGCCACGCATGCACCTTTGGCGAGCAGCCTGTTCTAGACTGGCGCCAGCAAAAGCAAAGCCCCAGGGCAGGCAGGGGAATCTCAGGCCCGTGGTGCAGTCCCCAGGCTGCCACAGCAGGCTAAGGGGGGAGGATGAACTAGGCTCTGCAGCCGTGGGGGTGGGTGCAGGGCCCTGCTCCCTGATGCCACTGCGTTTGGAAGAGAAGGTGCTTGCGTGTGCCCTGTGCGTGAGCGAGGAGCTGATTGCTCTCACAGTCATCAATAAACTGATGTGGTAATCTCCACTGCAAGTCACATGAGGCTGCAGGAGACTTGTGAATGCCAGAGCCTGCAGGAGCAGTCGTCTCCTCTCTGCTGCTGCTGTCGAGAATAGAAAGGGTCACGTGAAACCTTCCTCTGGTACGAGGCTTGTGTGCATTAGCAAGAGCAGCAAACAGGTGTCCCCTAGCACCACGTTCCTGACCCGCAGTCAAACCCGCCATGTAGCGACGCCTTTCATCCCAGAGGATCCTGCTCCGGTGCAGGGAAAATGTGTGTGTACATGCTCACGCATGTGTGCACGTGTGAGTGCAGCCATACCTGGAGTAGAGTACAGCACTGGTGATTAGCCAGGGCCCAGTGTACCAGAGACTGCAGCAGTGATTTGTAAGTTGGGCCAGGCTATGCTCCCAGGAGATTGGCTCTGCTTAGGCAGCAGGTACCTGAGACCTCAGCCACATGTTTCTTTTGGCAATGCCCTGCCAAGTCCTGCGCAATGGGATGCAGCAGGCTGAGGCTGGGAGGTCTCATGAAGGCCTGTGGGTGGTTGGGGAGCCAGCTGTCTCCAGGGCAGGGCATGCACGGGCACGCACCGTCCCCGGGGACAGCTGGCAGGGCATGCATGGGCGTGTTGCTCCCTTTTGGCTCTGAGTGCCCCGGAGGGCAATGACCTTGCATGGCACCAGCCAGCCTCTTGCTGTGTTACCCCAGTCACCCTCCAGGGGCCCTGTGGGCTCAGGGTCTCCCATTTGGGCAGGGGGCAGATGCAGCTGGCGCAACCGCCTCTGCTTGGGCAGTGCCCCACGTGGAAGCATTTGCTGTTTACCCGCCTCTTGCCCAGAGCTCTCTCCGCATCTCCCTGTGTCACAGCAGCCCTGCCCTGGTCTGCCCTTTGGTACTGTGCTCCCCCACTGTGCCCTGGGACCAGGCTGTCCCCAGGTCCCCAACAGGCTGTGCTCTGCTGGCAGCTCTCACTGCTGCTTCCTGTGTTGCAGGTCTCGAGAAGGAGGCGTCTGGACAGGCAGAGAAGGAGGCACCCAGCAGCTTCCCTGTGAGTGCATCTTTGCTGTCTCCCCCTAGTCCTGGGGGAGGGTCGGGCCGTTGGTGCGTCTGCACAGCAGAACTGCCTCCCCATGCCCAGGTGCCTGTACAGCCTGGTCCCTCAGCCTGCGTTCACAGCCCTGGATGCCGGTGGGACTGTTTGCTTGGGGTAGGAGCTGTTTTTCATGAGCAAGAGTCAGACCCTGGGCTGGCGCCATGGGGCAGGGGACTTGAATATGGTCGGTGACCCCATGCCCACCCTGTAGCCCTTGCTTCTTGCTGTGTGCACCACTCCACATGATATGGTCCGTGCAACAGCCCCAAGTCCCTGTGAGCTGTACAAGGGGCCCGAGAACATCTGGAGGAGCCTTGCTGGGGTCAGAAGTGTTTGTAAAACCCTCCCAGGGAAGTGGGTTTGGAGCTGAAGTCTTTCAAGCACTGAACCAGGGAGGTTCAGAGAATCTTGTTGCTCTGTGTGAAACCCCTGCACCTCCTCAGTCTGGGGTGGCCCAGGCACGCTGGCAGCAGCACTGTGGGCGACTGTGCACTCCTCCAGCTGGTGCAGCTGTGCTGTGGGCAAGAGGGCACCCCCCCCCGCTTGGTCCCTGTGCACGGGGGGCAGGGAGATGGCTGCGATGGGCGAGATCTGAAAAATGCTCTCTCTGGTAGGGACGACACTGGGCCATGGTGAGGGGCAGGCCCAGGAGAAGGCACTTGCATCTCTTGGGCCTCTGGGCACAGCAGCCAGTTTGTTGTGGCACAAAGGGGCAGAGGCAGTGTGAGATCCCAGCAAGGACGCAGGCAGCCAGGAGCACTCAGCAGCATCCAGCACTGGTGCACTGTTCTGCTGGGGCTGCAGGTTGGCAGGAGAGGAAGCAGCTGCCCTGTGGCAGGAGCTGCGGCTGGGGTCAGGTGCAGGTGCTGTGGTGGGCAAGTAGGGGACGCTCCTGCGTTGAGCCGCCCACCTTTCTGCACCCAGCCAAGTACCAAGCTTCGAGTGCCTGCCCTGGGGCACCTACATCTGGCTGACCCACTTCCCGGAGCACACCCAGAAGCCTGGGGTACTGCCGCCACCACCCAGACTCAGGTCTTTGTCTGTGCCCTGTGTTGCCCAGGATACACAGGCCCTGTAGATCTTGGGATTTGGGGGTGCTTCTGTTAGCCTGAAGCATTCACCAGGAGCCTCCCATGCAGGAGGAAAGTAAAATAGCCCGAGCCCACCTTCTGGTCCCTTCCCTCTTAAGTACATACAGGGAGGCATGCTAAAACAGATAGATTTATTGATCAAAGAGGGGGCGGGGAAGGGGGAAGGCATACCAGTAGCAAAATATAGAAAGAAAATCAACCTTGAGCAAATCTGAGCGACTTGTCAACCTTTTGATGTGCAACTAGGTTACAGTCAACTAAGCTGCTAGTTAGGTTTCTGGTAAGTTACTCACTTCCGCATCTAGCGAATGCGAAAGGTCTGCGGAGGTCCGTGCTTCTGTGCACATGTTTTAAAAACATCCTCTCCCCTTTTTCCTGAAGGGACCCTCTTAAATAGCCCTACTGACCTCACCACCTGGACCCAGTCAGGGACAGGTGTTATTTACTGCCCACCAATCAATTTAAAAAGCATCAGCGTTATCAGAGGGACGTGGACGTAAGCCTGGCCCCCACGTGGTGAGGTCAGAACTCAGCAAAGGAGAGGTCAAATCCATCCCCTCTCACCTGAGCCAGGTCATGTAAGGAGTAAGCCACGGCAACCATGTTGACAGGTTTTATTTTCAATTTCCTTTTTCTTTGTCCTCTCACATGTCAGAGAGGAAGCCGGGAGGGAGTCCTTCCGTGAAGCTGCTCTGTCCTTGCGAGTGCCCAAGCAGAGGTTGTGCCGGGGGATGCTGCCCTTGCTGGGGTGCTGAGCACCTGGGTTGGATCCACCCCTGGCCTGGCCTGGGGGAGGATGTCATAGGCAGCGCTGGTGCTGAGCTCCGAGCCGGAGAGCGCCGTCTGTTCCCAGAGCCCATGCTGCTGTGCGGCGCTTCCCTATTTATGGCACTGCAGCCGGTTGCCAAGGAGACCCCTGCGAGGGGCTGTCACAGTGGCCAAGGGGACAGAATTAATTAACGATTTAGGAAGCCAGAGATTGGGGATGATGTCCCGGACCAGGGGAGAAGCCTCCCAGCTGCCCTGGCCTGGACACCGGACAGCCAGGACGTGCGGCGTGAGGTCTCTCCTGGGCTGTGGCGCTGTGGCTTTCGCATTGCAGCATTGAGGGAAAAAGCTGGATTTTGCAAGGAGGAACCCTGTAGCAGAGCACATGTGACTGGGCTAATTATAGCCCGGCCAGCGGGGGAGAGCTGCAGAGGTGCATCTGTTTCCTTGGCAGCCCGCTGGGTCCTGGAGCTCTGCCCGGCGGGAAGCTCGCCAAAAACGAGCTGGGGTCACAGGGCACGTCCGAGCTGAGGCTGCTGCTGGAAAGTGCGCAGCCAGCCGGCCGGAGGCCCTGGGCTTCCACAAGGACCTCCTGTCCTGGGGCGTCCTGCTGGG
The DNA here is from genome assembly GCF_001723895.1 of Crocodylus porosus. Classification (NCBI taxonomy): domain Eukaryota; kingdom Metazoa; phylum Chordata; order Crocodylia; family Crocodylidae; genus Crocodylus; species Crocodylus porosus. The sequence goes on along the minus strand of NW_017728933.1, from coordinate 4,897,512 downwards.
CCTCCCCAGGACTCGACTCAGTCGGGGGGTGCTGCAGCCCGTGCCAGTGCATCCATGCAGCAGGCAGCAGCTGGCTGCATGTGCCTGCAGGGCAGGGCGTGGTCAGCGGGATGCTGCTCTGCGCAGCCCCGGAGGCTGGCCCTGGTCTCAGCCCCACAGGCTGTCAGGCTCTTGGGAATCCCAGCACGATCAGTCCCAGTTGAAGTCTAGGCTCCTGGGAGCCCTGGCAGGGGTTGCTTTTGTGCCTCCCCTTTGAGCTTCCTGATGTGAACCGGGAGCTCTGCCCCGTAGTGCTCTCAGGGCACGGCTCCTGCAAGCGGCCCCGGGCTCAGTGGCACGTTGCTGTAGGGCACAAGGTAAGCAGCGAGCCTCAGCCCAGCCCTGCACAGGGGCTTCCTGGAAAGGAGCAGGGGCCTTGAGTGGTCAGCACACTGCTGTGGGAAGTCCTGGGCCTGGAGAGAGGCCGGTAGGGCTAGGGGGGCACCTGGGCAAAGGGAACGAGGCAGAAAGGCCATGCACTGAGCAGGGCACTGACTGGTTGTCCCCCCCACAGGGCAGCTCTGGCCTGACCTCCGCAGACAAGGTTCCGGCAGCTGTTGTGACTGGAGTGCGCCAAAGCGAGAATCCCTTGGACAGCATTTGCCTCCACGAATCAGACAAGACAGCCGTGCTCACGTTAATACGGGAAGAGGTGAGGGCAGGGCGTGCTAGTGCCAGCATTGCGCAAGGGGATGTGCCTGTGCCTGGGGGCCTTCGCATGTGTGCATGGATGTGCATGTGTGCACCATGCCCAGCACAGCGGCATTAGAGACATGATGGTACCTGGACCCTCCCCGATGTCCAGCACCCCATGGCCCAGATGCCAAGGTGCCCCTGGTCTCCTGAGCAGCTGGAGGTGCTGCGGGGCTACTTCGTGGGGCAGATGGATCATTCTGGGTTTAAGGGAACTGTTAGAGCTAGTCTGACCTCCTCTGATGTATCACAAGCTCAGGGACACGGTTCTCCTGTGCTGAATGCACCAGCCTGTGTTTGGCTACAGCAAGTCCTCTGTTAGGACTAGAGGTGAGGCCCAAGGGATGGGACAGGGCTTCCACACCATGCGTGACCCAGAGTGAGTGCTGAGAGGTGGGGAGTAAGGAGATGCACTTTGTGTCCACCCTGATCCAGATCATCGCGAAGGAGATTGAAGCCAACGAGTGGAAGAAGAAGTACGAAGAGAGCCGGCAGGAAGTCCTGGAAATGAGGTAATGCATGTGCCCACTTGGGAAACCCTGCATGGACACGTCCACCCAGCACCGCAGGCCGGACCCTGCCGGGCTTAATGTGACAGAGGTGGCTGGTCCATCCAGCTCCGGGGGCGCCGGTGGTGGAGTGCTGAGCAGCGTGGCGCACCACTGGTGCACACCTCTTGCCACCTTGCCCATGGCTCAGGTTGGCCCCGGGTAATGTGGCTGGGACGTGCCGTGGCAGACAGCGTGGTATGACAGCCGCTCCCTGTGCTTGGATCTAGACCAGCTGTGTCGGGGAGCCAGGGGAGGCAAGGGCAGTGCTGGGGGAGGCTGCTGGGGATGAGTAGAGAAGAGGGGGCAGGGGAGGACTGGCAGAGTCAGACGAGGCCACTCCTCGACCCACCTGCAGTGGCTGGGGTTGCCAGGCCCTGTGCAGCATGTTCAGTGATGGTATGCTGGATGCCACATGTCAGCAGCCCACACCAAGCCAGGCATAGCTAACAACCCTTCCCTTTCATCCTAGGAAAATTGTGGCTGAATACGAGAAGACCATTGCCCAGATGATAGGTGAGGCCCCTGGGGGGGAGCCAGGGGCTGGTGTGGGGGGGCTGGGGTGCCGGGTGCAGAAGTAGACTCGGTCTCTGTAGCTGCCTGAGAGCACCCTGGCCAGCCCTGCTGGCTTCACTGCAGAGACCCTTCTGTGTGCAGCTGCTGCCGCCTGTCCCAGCACGTGCTGCGGGGGGTTGCCGGGGGTAGTCCCCTTGTCCCGTGGTCCTGGGAGTCCTGTACGTTGGTTCCCCCAGGCTCTGCTTCGCGGCAGCGCAGTCTGGGCATGCAGCCAGCAAGGCGTTTGGGCCCAAGCCCTCAGCAGCCCTCCGCGGGTGTCTCATCCCAGAGCAGGAGAGTCCCCCCAGAGGAATCAAAGCCAGGTCAGCCCCACGTAGGGTTGTGGGGCAGGAGCCGCTGCGTGACCACGTTATGTTTCCGATCCGCAGAGGACGAGCAGAGGACGAACATGACCTCGCAGAAGAACCTGCAGCAGCTCACAATGGAAAAGGAGCAGGCCCTGGCAGACCTCAACTCGGTGGAGAGGTCCCTGTCAGATCTGTTCAGGCGATACGAGAACCTGAAGGGCGTCCTGGAAGGATTTAAAAAGGTGCTTTGAATGGTGTTTCTTGTGCCTCCCGGCTTTCTCTCGCTAGCCAGTGCTCTGGTCCTGGAGCAGGGGCCTGGCCCAGATGATAACTGTTGGGAGGTTGGTGGTTGCTGTTGGTCACACTGCGGAGCTGTTTCCTCTTTGTCACGTTCTTCCTAGGGGCTGCTAATAGCAGCATCTCGGGAGCAGGAGGGAGGGTGGCCAGGGGCTGGTGCGAAGGCAGGGCATCGTGGGAGAGCATGGAGGGGATCTGTGGCTTGTGGAGGGATGGATAGATGTCCAGTTGTGTGCATGACGTCCCCACTAGGCAGCAGCTTATCGGCGTGGATGGACTCGCCCCCTTTGCTCGGTGAGTCACCAGGGTTGTGTAATTTGCTTTCCAGAATGAAGAAGCTCTGAAGAAATGTGCTCAGGATTACTTAACCCGGGTCAAGCAAGAAGAGCAGCGGTACCAGGCCCTGAAAATCCATGCAGAAGAGAAGTTAGACAAGTAAGGACTTGAGCAAGGCCTGCCCTGGCAGGGCTCGCTCCACGGTGTAGTGCTGAAAAGGGTCCTGCTTCCTGCTGAGGGGAAGCCGACGCACCAAAATAACCCAGGCTGTGCAGAGCAGAGCCAGCAATCTGCGGTTGTGCGTCTGACCTCTCGCGGGGAGCTGCCCCGGGGACGAGCTGCGTCCCTGCAGTCTGACACGTGGTGCATTCAGCGTGGCAGTGAAGCTGGGGGTTACCCACAGCATGATTAGGGTTGCTTCTGGGAGTGACCTCATGAGGCTGCGCCCTCTGGCCTTTCTAAGACTCGGGGTCACAAGGAGTCTCCCATTCCTAAAGAAGGAAGGTAGAACTGGCCCCCTCCCCTGGCCTCGGCGTCATGGCAGGTTTGCAGCAGTTGGCCCCAAGGTATGAAGTCAAATGGGCTTCAGGAAAGCAGCACACATCCCTGGCTGTGCATGTTTGTGTGCATGGAAGTCGGCTGGGAGCAGGTTTAAACCAGGTGGGAACAAGCCCTGCCAGCTGAGTTTCCATCCTGGGATTTGCCCCAGAGTTCAGTAAGTCAATTTAGGAGCTGATTTAAACTACATGACTCCTCCACAATGAGAAAGCTGCTGTCCCCATGAGCAGGGCTGGGGACTCTGGCAGCTTGACCTTCGGCCCGTTGGCCTTTGGGTGACTGCCTGCAGGCTGTGCAGTGTAAGTGGGCACTGGCCAGGGAGATGAACGCACGTGTTCATGCTGTGTGTCTCTCTCTCTCACCCCGATGAAGAGCCAATGAAGAAATCGCTCAGGTGCGCACAAAAGCCAAGGCGGAGAGTGCAGCCCTCCATGCCGGCCTCCGCAAGGAGCAGATGAAGGTGGAGTCCCTGGAGAGAGCCCTGCAGCAGAAGGTAAAGGCCACTCCCGCCTTGCCGGGACGTAGCGGGGACCCTGTGTGGGGTGGGCTGCCATTCACAGCGTCTCCTGCTGACCCTGGGCTGGTTCCTCAAGTTGGAGCCAGCACGAGAGAGGAGGCCTCAGAAATCTGGCTGAGCTGGGATATCCCCTCCCTTCCAAGCCCGGTCGCCGCCTGCTCGCAGCCATGCTGAGCTATGGGCAGACGTTTTGGGAGCAGTGTTTCAGGCTGCCCCTCCCTCAGGGGTGTGAAGCGCAGAGGCTGGGTGGTGATGAGGTTCCTGCTCAGGCTGTGATGCATCCCCCACAACGGAGGGTCACCAGCCTGCCCAGGGACACCCAGGCCGGCTCGTCTCTCCCCACATACAGGCTCACCAGCCTGTACAAGACGAGCTCCCTGGCGTCATGCCAGATAGCAGGCCTCCTTTTCCCCATGCCTGCCTTTGCTCCAGCTGGGCTGCCCCTGGCTACTCGGGCGCTGTGGGCCAGGTGCATGGGGCACGGGGTAGGTGGCATGCCAGAGTGACTGCCCCAAAGAGCGGTGCAATGACAGCACTTTCCCACCAGCTTAGGGCAGGGCCTGTGGGGGAGCCTCAGCTGCTCATTCCCGGTGCTGGTGTGTCTTCCAGAACCAAGAGATCGAGGAGCTGACCAAGATCTGCGACGAGCTGATTGCGAAGCTAGGGAAGACCGACTGAGCTGCGTCCCCTCGCCCTCTGTTCTGCACCTGGCCGCTTTGTTTTGCAACTCCAAGCACCTTCCTTGCCTTATTGCCCAGAAACACCCCCCTTGCCACGAGAAGCACATGCACACACTTCTGCCCGCTTGGTGCAGGCCTCGGCACCCCCACGCACAGCCTGTTGTCCCAGAGGTGTCGCGGCTCCGATTGCACCAGAAGTCTCGTGCCCCGGCGTCTCTCAGGGCTCAACTCAGTTTCCCTGTGGCTGGGCCGGCCAGTGTTTTTCTTCTGGCAATCGTCAGCGAGTGGCTGTGTGGCTGGCCCGGCAGACAGTCCTGCGGTGTTTCCTTGCCACTGGGGAGTGGCTGTGAGTTGTCTGTGGGAGAGCTGGCGTTTGAGGTTGTGATGGTACTGGGCATCTTGCCGCTTGGCAGCTGCCTCCTGAATGCAAGGGGCTGGTGCAGGCCGGGTGCTGAGCCCGTGCCGGGCTCAGAGGGCTTGGGCCGTGCAAAGCTGGTGCCTTGAGAATGGATGATGCTGTTTGTGACAAGACGAGAAGAGGCAGGAGGTGGTGGGGGCTGCCTGACCCCAAAGGGATCCTGCTGCATGTGGGTCTGATTCGCCAGTGGACCCCCCCACAGTGGGAATGGCTGGCCTGGAAGTGGGGTGATTCGTGTATGTGCTGGTCCAAGGGTCTGGTACGTTCGTGTTACCCAGATTCTTGGGTCCTGGGCCCAGGCCCTGCCAGCAGCTGGAGAGGGAAGCCCCTGCACCTTTCTCCCCAGTGCACTTTATTGTCCTTGCACTAGGGCCTTCTGTGCTGCCCTGCTTTCAGACTTTGGCCCCCTCCCAGCTGCACACCTGACTCTCCCCAGCCAGATGGATGTGGCTGTGCAGTCAGTGACACACTCGGTGCCGTCAGAGGAACTTGGTGGAAAGCAGGTCAAGTGGCTGCAAGCACGCCCTGAGTCTGCCTGGTGTTTGCTTTGGGGGAAGGGGAAACCGCTCGCTCCAGAGCAACGGGGGACTGCCTTCCTCTGCAGCTGCTCCACCGCCAGCGTTGTCACTTCCTAATATTTATTAGCAGTATTTGCAAATGCTAACTGGCAGCATGCAAAGGGATGTTGCTTGCAGCTGAGTCTGAACGCTGCTGTGAGACCAGCCCCTTGCCCAGCCATGGGGAATGCAGACAGAGGGGATTAGGCTGTCAGAAATGCCTGTTCAGTGTTACGAATCCTGGCAGAAGCAGACGAGCCTTGCACAGGAAAAGCCGGATGCAGGCAGCAGTTTAAAAATGTGCGGCTTCAGACAGGCGGGCAGGTAGTTGAAGCCCTCCCCTGTGGCTGTGGTGGGTGTTTTCCCTTCGTTGGCTGCCCCCAAGGGGCTGATGCTCCTTTCATGCCGTGGCGCAGACCCAAGAAGCCTGTGGGTGGTGTGGCTGGCGTGTGTACAGATGTCTGTGTGTGCGCGTGTGTGTCGTCCTTGTGATGCTGCTGCATGATCCAGCTTCAGCAAGGGGTTTGACCTGTGGGTGCCTGGCAGAACTGGCCCACCCTGGGCTTGGCTGTGTGGTGTTCGCCTGGGCACGTTGCTTCTCCAGCCTTGGAGACATGATGCTCGCATCTGAGAGAGGGGCTGTATGGATGCTTTGCTAGGACCAGAGAGCTGTGCTGTGAAGGCTGCCCTCTCCTGGTGTGTGCCCTCAAATAGCATGGGCTGTGCAAGGCTGTGGGTGGGTGACTGGGTGCTACCTGTGTAGTGGGGAGACATCAAATGAGAGGAAGATGGGAGGAGCTGAGCCCTAGGCCGCTGCAAGGATCACACTTCAAACCTTTTTGCTGCCACCTTTCTTTCCCTGACTTTCTCCCTCCTTCCAGTGAGTGCCTGGTAGGCTACCTGTTTAAACCAGAGCCATGTACTGGAGTATATTTTATTATTTCTGTTATGCCTTGAGAGGGGTTATGATGTTTCCCAGGAGACAGACTGACCCCGGCACAATTGTAGCTAATGGGACCAGCTTAGCCCCGAGCAGAGAAGGGGCCCACCATGCAGCAGGGAGATCCCAGCCTAGGTTTGCCTGTGGCTGGTTCCCTCCATGACCCTGGCTCTTGTTTGGTCATTCGGCTCCGTGCATCGGGAACCATTTCCCATCCTCTGTTTGGTGTAGCGACCCCCTCCAACGTGCTAGAGGGAAGAGCCTCCCTCAGACGATCTGCAAAGGGAAGCCAGACAGTAAAGCAGTCGGCCGCAGACCCCATGGGGCATGCCTGCCCTTCATCTCTGTTCCTTCCAAGTTTGCCTGCAGCCTGGGGCTTGCCCCTCTGCGCACAACGTGGCGAGTCTCCATCTCAGCCTCCAAATAGCCCTGGGATCCTTTCCCAGCGCCTCTCCCTGTGCTGGCAGGAGGTTCTGCAAGCAGATGATGACAGATAGTCAAGGTGAACCCGAAAGGGGGCTCTTAGAGGAAGTGTCCAAGCATTAAGACATTTCTCTGGGCCTGTGGGGTCTGCAGAGTCTGGGCTAGAAGCTTTCTGGAGACGGCGCCAGCAGAGATGGGGGAAATGAAAGCCACAGAGGGAGGAGTTGTCCAGGGGTTTCAGAGCATCGTGCGTCAGTCCAGTCAATTCTCATTCTCAAGGAGCAGCGGGCCGAATTCCTGAACCATTTCAGCTCCAATTAAACCCTCCAATTAGGGAATGAAGGCACGCGCAGGCTATGGGTTAGTCTTCTGGATTTCACCCAACACAGCAACAAGTTCTTTTGGGATAAAAGTGTAGCTAGGGGCCTGGATTGAGCTGCTCTCTTCCAGTCTTGTCCCTGGTGGGGCAGGAGGTGACTGTAACACTGGGACGTGTGTGCGTGCGTGTGTGTGTGTGTGTGTGTGTGTTGAGCACTTTTGCACTGGGGCCCTGCACACTTCCCTTCACTCCAAGTATGTCACAAGGTGTTTTCTGGTATGTAAGACCACTTACCTTTGCTCTGAACACACACGGTTTTGCTGGGGTGTCTGGCTGCCGTCCCGCTGCTGCATGCTTTGGTGGTCGCATGCATGCTCCTAGCCGTGCCCGGAGAAGTGAAACAAGATTTCAGGGCAGGCCTTGTTGAGTTGGCACCAAGAAAGCAAGGCGAGGTTTGCTCGTTGAGGGACGAGAGCCTGGCGAAGTAGAACAGGAGGGTTCTGAAGGCCGACTCCTCCAGAAGGAAAACCTTGTGCTTGGAAAGAGCTGTCTGTCTCTCCCCCTGGCACTGTGCTGTGGCTCTGAGATAAGGCACCCTCAGAGCGGCATTCGGCTTTGCTCGGGAGAACACAGCATCCCAAAGCGACGTGCTGCTCTCTGCACCTATGCAAAATTGTAGCCTGCAAGTTAAAGCCAGCCCTTCCTGCAGGCCCCTCTGCTCTGCACTGGGCTTCTCCCCTTTGGGCGACGCTGATTTGATGAGATCTTCCCTGCTCCCTGGTGTCCAGTGGTTGCACTTTCGTGGTCTGTGTCACCTGAGTGTTGTCCAGTCCTGTGCCTCTCAGCATGCAGCTCGAGCCTGGTCAAGCGAGATTCCTCAGGAAGGATTTATTAACTATAAGATGGTTATAGTGACATGTCTATAATAAATATATATAAAGATTATAGTTCTCTGTAATGGAAGATGTGTGTGTAACTTGAAATCGGTGAGGCTGCTGCATTTGGTGTGCTGCTTCAGAGCCAGGAGTGAAGCTGTGGTAGAGACTGGCGTGTCCCCTGTAGCACCTTCTCTCTGGGGCTGTAAAGAGGATGCTTCATCTCTTACTGTTCAGCAGTGTGGGCAGGAGAGTTTGAAGGTCACTGTTTTCTCAGTGCAGGGCGCCCGTGACAATTCATCAAGTGTTGCTGCTCTCCACGAGTGTCTTGTGAACACAAAGGGAAAAAAAGATCTTCAGCTCCCCTCCCCCGACCCCTTGCAAACGAAGATGCATCACAAACGCAAGGAAACTTGAAATGTCCATGCACTGAGTGCAAAGTATGGCCCCCTCTCTCTCCGCAGTAAAAATGAAACATCCGTTTTCAGCGTCCAGAGCGCCTGCCTGTGAAACAATTCCTGTTGCTGTTAGCAAGTGCACACCTGCCCGTAGATAGACCCCTTGTAGACGATTGAGTGCCAATGAGTGACCATCCTGACTGCATTTCTGCTTCCACCATGTTCCCACTGCGTGCCCTCCTCCCTCCTTCCCAGAGGCAGGAAAAGAGCGCTCTGCGTTGACTACTATCAGGTTGCTTTGTACAGTGTATGTAACTGCCATCTGCATAAATTTTATATGTATAATAATTTCCCTTTTATATGTCAGGTAAATATTTGTAAGAGTTATACTCACACAGATGAGATTATAATAAGGATTACTAATATATTTTTTCCATGTTTCATTGCCTGAATAAAAATTGTGTTTACCACTCGGGGATGCTTTTCACCTGCCTCTTTTTTGAGTAGGGGCTGGATTCGGGTGGATGTGATGGTTACGCCACTCGTTCCAATGAGATTCCTCTGCCTTTGCACTCGTGGAAGTGGGCTCAGATGGCCCTCCTACAGCTTGGTTGCGTGGACTCTGCACTACAGAAATGAGTCAAAGCCAAACTGAACACGGAGGAACGCCAGACAGTGTTTTACAGCTCCTTTTTGGTGCAAGACAATGTTCCTGTCCCCTGCGGGCAGCGGTAATGGCTTTCACAAGAGGGGCTGACCCAGGCAGTTTGCTGCTAGCTGATGGTGTGCCAAGTGCTTTGCGGAGACAAACTTCCAGCCTAAGAAGACTTGGTTGTGTGTTGTGATCGGGTTCCCTTCAAAGCTGGCTGCGGTGGGTGAGGTGAGTGAATGGCTGTTCCCAATTTCATCTTGAAGTTGCACTTTGGTATGTCAAGGGTCCCCCCCCCTTCCCCTGTGTGCAGCCACACGGGAAATGCCCTTGGAGCACTGCCTTCTGGCCTCCGTGGCTAGGATGGTTTTAGCCACAAGCTGTGCACTAGTAAGTACGTGATCCTCAGCATTAATCCCTTTGCACAAGTTTCTCTCTGAAACAAAGCAGAGGTGTCCCTGCCCTTCCACAGACCTCCTGGAAGCAACTGCTATGAAGACCATCCTGAACTGGTCACCTTCACATCCGTCGTAGTACCAAATAAGTGCCACACAGTCGCGCCTGAGCTGTAACTGTGCTGTGGATTGGGTCCTGTTGCTCAGTTTCTGCACGGTGATACCTTGCAATGTGCTGCCTCCCCAGCAAGGAAATTACTTTCTCTTTCTGAGACCGCCCAAAGGCGCCCAACCACCACTTGCTTGAGAATTGGTTGCAAAATCCCCAGCAGGCCACCAAGGAACTCCACAATGAGCGTTTCCTTCCCCAGTAAGTTGGTGGCTGCTTTTTGCTTTGTCAAGGGACCTGGGTTACTCAGACTTGCTCCAGGATTTTTGTTGCGGAGTGCGTTAGTTCTGAGTTATAAACGTAGCTCTTTGGAGAGCAACCTCTTTCCGACAGGAAGGCAGAGAAGCTGTTTCACTCCCTGCTGTGCCGTCTCGATGTACGTTGCATGGCTAATATGCAGCTTTTAAGAGCTCCTGGGGAGCGCTTAGTATAATCTGCTTCTTGTCAAACCAAAAGCAGTGAGGCAAGCAGGCTAAGATGCAAGACTGGGCATTGCATGACCAGCCTTAGCCTAGTTAGGCTTTTTCCTTTGTCCGGCAGCTGCTCTGTGCAGTCTTTTCCAGAGACGGCAATTGGCAGACATCTCTGGCTAGAAGCAATTCCCTTGTGCCTGATCCCTTGGGAAGAGACACTGCTCAGCCCCCCCAGGAGATGAATTGGTTTGTTAGCTGGTGATGCTTTATGTAGCAAAGGAGCACAAACCTCCGTGTGTCACCACGTCCCTGCTGAGGTGTTCGGAAGTCATGGGTGGAGCTGCAGATGGAAACTTGATCCTCCAGTCAGAGTTTCTCTGGGTCTGGGGCGAAATTACAGCGATATTGTGATTTATAATGACTGTCTCCCCCGCCTGTTACAGACAGAAGTTGCACAGGTCCAGAAGCAGTATACATGCAGGCAAATGCCAGGGGGCCGGTTTATATCTTTTCCTACAAGGCCAGATCCCGATGCATGTGCGCGTGTGTTACCCAGTCTTTGCCCAAATGAAACTCCCACTGGCTGCAGTGTTTGGTGCTGACATAGAAAGCTCCTGCTCTGTCCTTTCAGAGGGGGTGAATAACATTGATTCAGGTGCTTTCATGCAGAAGAGCTGGGTTTTCAGGACTAGCCTAGAAGGAAGGGGCATCACAAAGAGCCAGAGAGGACGCGGTGGATGTATGCATTTGAATGGGCCATTTAGATGAATCAATGCCTAGTGCTTATTGTCCTATGTTTAAATCTTTGTTTCACTTGAGTTATTCATTGCTTCCCTTCCTTTGAGAGGAACCTGGTAACCCAGTGTCAGCAAAAATAAAGCCAGCAGCCGGGGCATTTCAAACCCAAATGCTTTCCCAGTGGATCCCGGAGCCCTTTCTGGACACCAGAGGGCTCTTTGCAGCTGAGAGACATGGTACAGGCATCGCCAGAGATGCAGCCAGCTATGCGCCCCCCCTCCCTGATTAGATTAATACTGATGGTTAGATATCAAATGCTCAGAGGCTTCCCCGCAGGTACCTAGGTCTACATGCGAGTGGGACTGCCAAGTGTTAGTTGTGGTTTTTGGTCTGCAGGTGTGTAACCAGTGCTACTGTTTAAAGTTGTGCGAGGTGAGGCAAGCATGTCTGCTCCTTCTCAGCAGCTCCATGGGTGCAGGCCATGCAGCATCTTCCTCTTGGCGTCCTTGGCCCCGATGAAAGACAGCCTGTAGCAAGTGGGCCTTTGGCATCTATCCCTCCTTACTGGCGCGGCAGGCTGCCGTTGTTGCCCGGCCTAGGATTGCAACTTCCTCCTGCAGCTTTGCGTGCAAGCGCAGTGTTGCTTCAGCCCTGCCAAGAGCTGCACAAGGAACGCAGCTGCCCCCAGGCACAAGATGTTCTGTTCTCCCGGGCGCCCAAGTGCTGTGCTGCGAGCTGCTGGCTGCAGTGCCGAGGCCCAGCTTGGTGCTCTGTGCACAGCTGGAAATGCCCCCAGGGGCTGCTGCAAGCTCCAAGGGTGAGCAGGCAGAGGCCCTGAGCCTGCTGCCTTCACGGCTGGTGAGCAGAGCCAAGCAGAGAGCCTGCCCAAAGCTTTAGTCTCAGGTCTGCGGGCGGCCAGCATAGGAGCCCCCATAGTGATGCCTGGAAGGGGAGACTCCAGGATGCTGGAGAAGAATTTGAGACACGAGTTGGCCCCTCTCCCCCCGCATATCTGTCCCTGAGGCAGCAGATTAAACCCATCCTTCCAGACCTCAGGGACAGACCTTCACCCTGTAACTACAGCAAGTCATTCAAGGCGGAGATGAAGGGGATCTCCCCTGCCAGGTCAGTAAAAGCACTTGGGATGAAAACCACCTCCCCTGCCAGCTGCCCCAGGTGAGCACAGCAGGGACTCTTGTATCCTCCCTGCCCTTTGGGTGCCCCAGGGCTACAGCTGGCCAGGGCTGCCTTTCCTGCAGCTTGGTGTGGCCTGAGCACTGCCACGAGCCGCCACCTCTGACTGGGGCACAGCCCAGCCCTGACATGCTCGACTTCTTTAAGAAAATGTTCTCACTAGCTATTCTAAGCTAAAGGAAATGGTAATTTCAGGAAGTGCTTGTGGGGCAGGCACGCAGAAGGACAAGTCTCTGGTGTGGCCTCCCTCTTGCACTTTTGAGTCGTACCTGGAGTATTGTCTGCATATCATTTGCATGCACAGTAAATTGGGGCCTTAATCCTGAATGGTTGGTTGTTGGACGCTGAATCCCTTTGGGGACTCGGGCCTCGGCTTTGATGTAGCTCCTGGCAGCCACTGAGCACTGGGCAGGAGACGCTGCCTTACCCTGCAGAGAGCAGTGAGGTACCTGTCCAGGGGCATTTGCTGGGTGAATCAGGACAAAGCCCACAGTTTCCTGACTGTCAGCCAGGTGAACCAGCCCATCGCACACTTGCAGCGCAGGAAAGGCAGAGTGCTTCCTGAGAGCCACGGCATCTGTGATGCACGCTGGGGTTCATGGGCTACTCTGCTGCTTTGACTGTTTTGGTGGGGGATAGCAAGAGTCCAGCTGGACACGTGGCTTAGAGACTGGACCAGTGTGGTGATGAGTCTCCCATATGCATTTGCTGTGCCAGGAGATGATTGATTCATATAGAGAGGCTTGGACAGTTTTGTGACTGGTAGCGTGCATAGAGAGCAATGGTGGGGAATTGGATCAGGACATCACCCTGATCTTGGAGATGCCCAGAGTGTCCTCTTTTTGCAACATCAGCAATCACCTGTTGGTGGGGCAGGATAGGGGATGTGAGATCACCCTGTGGCCCTGACCCAGGTTGAGGGTGCCCCTGGTCTGGTAAGCTGTGCCAAGGGCCCTGATGAAACCTTGTGGCTCATGTGTGTTGTAGTATGGTGCTTTGGACTTGCCCCCCCACCCCCAGCATGCAGCCTGTGCCCCGTTCTGGTCACACACTCACCTGCGGGGCGTGGACGCCCTCCCGCGCCTGCAGCAACCCGGTGGCAGTAGGTAGTCCCAGCGCCACGTGCCTTGGAGGGAACCCCCACTGGGTGGAGCGGGGCAGGGTGCTGGTTGGCGGGTGGCCCCTCTGCTTCCCATGTTTGGCCGGAGCCCTGCTGCCTTCTTGGTGTATATCCCTGGAGTGGAGACAAGGCAGAAGCCCCAATCCCAGTCGCAGCCCAACCTCTGCGGCTGGGAGAAGCAGCAGTGATGGCAAGGAGGGCCCTGCTGAAGCAGATATGGGGGGCAGTTCCCCCCAACAATTTGCATACTGCTCAGGGTCCAGGGGGGCTTTGGGGAGGTGTCATGGCTGGGAATCCCCCCTTCAGTGTGATGGGGTATGTGGGTGTTAAATCCACTTCCCCAAGTGTGCACAGAACACCGGGGGGGGGGTCTTTTGGGGATCTCTGGGGTCTTGGGGAAGACCCCCCTGTATGTCAGCTCACTCTGCAGTGATGGGGGGAGGTGAATTCAGGCTGCACCCAGGGTTGTAACCGTGAACCCAAGCAGCCACGACCAAGGACCAGCATGGTTCTTCATGGGGTCCCTGCTCACAGCACCGCTGAGGCCAGCACAAGCTCTCAGGGCCCAGTGCCCCCGACAGCCGGAGCTCTCCTCCGGTGCCATACAGGACTGAAGTGCCTGTGCAGAGGCTCCACATGCCGACCCCGCACCCCACCGCTCTGTGTCCACCCCACTCCAACCCCCACCCTCACTGCTCCGCATCCGAGTCCGGGGTCTCCATCCGCCTCCATGTCCAGCCCTGCACCCAGTGGTGAATTAATGTGCACTGGGGCCCTGGGCAAAGACAACACTGGAGGCCCCTTCCCCGCACGTGAGCTGGGCTGCTTCCCTTCCTGGTGCTGGCAGGGGAGTCTGGGGGGAACCTGCCGGGCTGAGGATGGGAGGGCACATGCACCCCTCTTCTCTCTGTTCCCTGTCCCCCTGTCCCACTATGGCCAAACATACACGCACACAGGCGTGCACTTAGACAGGCGCATACTACTTTCACTCACTCTGCACATGGGCATAGACACAAATATACTCTTTCTGCTAGCAACATATACACATGCATGCACACCCTGCGCATGTATACATACACATCCAGATGGATGCACACACTTTACTCACTCACTCTTTGCACATGGATACACAGACGCAAACACCATCTCCCTCCTAGGATCTGGAACCAACTTCCAAGAGAAGTGGTGCTGGCTCCTACCCTGGGGGTGTTTAAGAGGAGGCTAGATGAACATCTTGCTGGGGTCGTTTGACCCCAGTACTCTTTCCTGCCATGGCAGGGGGTCGGACTTGATGATCTGCTCAGGTCCCTTCCGACGCTAGAAAAATATGGTTATGACCAGAGAAACAGAGCAAAGCCCCGTGGGGCTGAAGACTATGCGGCACAGTTGTGCTCACTCTTGTCCTGTTTCCTTTGCAACAGCAAGTGCCAAAGTGCCCCAGATGCATTGCAGCCAGCATGGACGATTGCAGCAAGCCAGGGACACTGCGATCCCTGCAATATGCAGGTGCCTGCTCCACTGTAACCCCACTGAGTCAGTCTGGCTGCACCCATAAAACGAATGCCCCAGGCTGTGCCCGGAGGGGATGGAGTCAGAGTCTGGCGCAAAGGGGGCTTTTGATAACGCAATGTGAGTTGTTCCTATGATACACGGTGCTCCTGACTGCAGCCAGCTCTGCCTGGGGGCAAAGGGAAGGAAAAGAAGGGCATTGCAGGGAGGGTAAAAACTGGGTAAAGTTGGGGGGGCTGGCCAATGGAGATGGGGAACAGAGATGTCTGAACTGAGACTAAACAGTTCCCACAAGGCAAGCAGAGCCCAGACCATTAGACACGCAGCGGAGAGGGGGAAGAGGCCCAGTGCCGAGCCTCACGGCCCCTGGGGAGATGAGCTCAGAGACCGAATGGGGAACCCGGCTACGAGCTTGTTGCTGAAGTGTCTGTTTTAGCTTCAAATTGGCTCCCTGGCAAGGAGAAGCCCCTTCCCAGCGCAGCTTCTCTGCAGATGTGGGGAAGCAGCTGCTTCGAGGGTGGGGAGGAGGAGGAAGAAATGAGCCTTCGAGGCTGGTTGGAGGTGGTCTGGGCAGGGGGGCTTGTCCAGCTTGTGAGATCAAAGCGCCCGGACTTGGAAGAGCCTGCATCTGCTTCTCCTGCTCCTTTGGCAGCGGGAGGCTGGAGTCTGGCTCAGCAAAGGCCTCCAGACCTTTAAGTGCCTGTCCCAGCACACCCCAGCAGCAGGCAGCAGTGCTGCGCGTTCTCCCCAGTCTGAATCCTCCCCGAGGTGGCAAATGTCTATCGTGTTGTCACTGCTGGAGCTGGCAAACGCTGCCCCGCACCCTGGGGATGCTGCAGCAAGCAAACAGCCAGTCTCCCAGGGCTGGGAGGACAGGCAGCCCGGCCAGGCCAGTGCTGGAGCTGATCTGCGTTGGGTCCGCTAGGAAGTCGCATGCTGCACAGGGCCATCACAGGGGCAAGGAGCAAGCACAGAGGCTCTCAGCAGGGCCCCTGACATATCAGAGGTGCACAAAGAGCACAGGAGGGACCCTGGGAAAAAACAAGAAAAGGCAGCTCGAAGGCTTTGGCCCAGGCTGTAAAGGATTCCTTTCCAGCGTCTCAGGCCTAACCAGTCTGAGGCGAAGGCCTGAATGGTTGTTGACTTTGCACTGGCTGATGCAGAAATGCACGTGATTGCATCAGCTCACGAGGTTTCCACTCCTGGGGCACAAAAGCAGCCGAAGAGTTAGGAGAGTTTGCAAAGGATGTCTGAGCTTACCGGGGACGTGGCCCGTCCTCACGCGGAGGAGCCGAGGTCCGCGATAAGCCTTTACAAGCCATACCGGTCTGTGATCCACGAGACCTTTCGGAGGGGCAGCCCCAGGCCCTGGCAGCACTGGCTTGGCTTGCTAACGGTCACTGCCGCTTTGTGAGAAATGCCCAACTCCAGCACACAATGCCGCTTGTGACCGGGCCTTCTCCCGCTCATCTCCTCCAGGACTTCTGCCCTGAAGCCAGCCTCTGGCTGGAGGAAGCAGCCCTGCTGCAGTTGCTGTTTTCAGTGTTTGGCTGTACGTGCAAGGCAATGAAGTTGCTTGTGGCCTGAGAGAGACCGCACTATTGTTCTGGCCCAGCGAGACCCCTTACTGCAACGCGCTGCTCTGGGCTTCCCAAAATAATCAGCTGATGACCAAACGACCAGGTTCCCTGTAGCCCAGGAGCTGCATCTGAGTTACAGCCTGGGCACAGTGTGGGTTGGGATGATGACAGTCATGTGGTGATGTCTGTGCGCTGCCTGGGTTCATCCTGCAGTATTGTGGACCTAGGTCAGTGCTGAGCACCGCTGCGCAGCAAGGTGAGACGCCTGCACTGCAGTGCAGCTGCCTTCATAACTCTCTTCCGGGACAGTCAGGCCTGGCAAAAGGGGCAGCTGGGATCTGGTTCTCTAGTGTAGCGGTGCATATCTCAGTAACCCTGTGCTTTTGGAGAGGTTTTTTAATGCACCATCTTGCTGCTATGGAAGTGCAAATCACTGCTGCCGGGACCGGACATGGTGCGGCGGTGCAGGTCAGCCTTTGCACAGGAGAGCTGGTGGGCTGCAGGCTGGGGGTGGCATGCTGTGTAGCACAGCGGGTGCCGTGCCAGACTAGGTAGCTGTAAGACTGGAGCGTGGGAAGCTGTGGTGGTGCAGATGCTTGTCCTGATTTCCAGGTGCACTAGAGTGGGGGGTCCTGCTGTTTCTCCGGCTTCCGTCTCAAGGGCCCAACTCCTCCCTCAGTCAAGTAAATACTGCAGATGGCAAATGCCCTTTTCAGGTGCTGCTCGTCCTTTCCTGGTGGAGCTATAAGCCCGTGACGGATTTGTCGACCTGCTTGCGCCTCCTATAGGCACGCTTAGGCTGTATCAGCCCATCAAATGCTTATGTGGGCACAAAAACTGTGCAAATGCCAAGCTGCTGCTGCGTGAGAGATGGAAGCAGGGCAGGGGGTCTGCTCTGTGCAGGCCCTTCTCCATGTGCTCTGCTTCTGCAGGCAGTTTCCTTGCTGTGCCCCCAACCCCCGAGCAGGGCCCACTGCTCTGCTCAGGGCTTGCCGCATCAGTCCTCAGCACCTGTTACTTGGTTGTGTGAGTTATACCTCCCCAAACGAGCTGTGCTGTGTGTGTCCGCAGCCTCTCAAGGGATCGGTTGTGCACGCTGACTAATGCCTCCTCTGGTTATTGCCATTGTCCCCAGGAGATCTCCCACCATGCTTTGCCTGCGGACCCATAACGAAGGGGTGCGTCCCTTGCACAGCATGTGCCTGGGATGAGTATCTGCTATTCTGTGGCAGAACATAAGGGCCCTGTGGGACCCGGGGGCTCTTGCTGCATGAGCACATGGGAAGGCGCCGGCCCTGCCCCAGAGCGCGTCCAGGCTAGAGAGATGAAGGCTGGGCTGAAGAAGTCGGACAGCCTGCAGGCGAAGGGCCTGGGGCTGCCACCTTGGACAACCGTAGGAGCTGGGCTAAAACCTCAGCTCTGGGAGTCACGTTATTGCATGAGAAACCCTCTTGAAACAGAGGAGGAAGCTTTCATCTCTCCGGGATGATACAGGGAAGATTGACAGCATGACTCCCAAAGGCTCAGATGCCAACAACCAAGACCTGCATGCTTCTTATCTTTCAGATACATGGTCTTCATGCCACCAAATGATGGGGGTGTTGGCTCATGGCCTGCTAGTGTCCTGGGAATGGCAGTACTGGGGTGGGGAAAGCCTTGCTAACCCTGTGCATGTCAGATTTATTGTGTTATGTAATCCACTGCTGCTTTGTAATGAGCTGCATCTGTGAATCGGTGCAAGGAGTGAAGATGAGAGGACAGCACGAGTGGACAGTGCAGAGGGGTGCCAGTCAGCACCGAGGAGCAGGGTGCAGTTCAGGATAGCAGCCGGTGGGTAGGACATCATACCGGAACTCCGCTGGGGAAAGGGGTTTCTGAGCGTGTCCCTGATGCATCAGGAGGCAGGTACTGAAGCAGAGAGGCAGCACATTCAGAGCTGCGAGAAGGAAGTGGCCAGTACGTCCAGCTCAGCTAGCTGTAGAACTTGCTGCCCTGCATCTCGTGGAGGCCAGGACCCGAGCAAGATGCGAAGAGGGGTGGACCACCCGTGGAGAGCAGGAATATCCAGCATGGCAGCAGTTAGCATTACCCACAAAACTGGGGGAGAGTGTCAAGCCCCCGCCTGCAGGGCTTAGACCAGCTTCCACATATCTGGGGTTATCATGAGATCTTTGTGGCCCCACATCTGCCTGTTTGGGGGGATCTCGACCATTCCCAAAGGGCACAGGGTGCTATCCAGCCTCAGGCAGAAGCTGGGCTAGACAGGCCTTGGGTGCGACCGGAGGACTCGTAGAGCTTGGAGAAGAGGCAGGGAACCGGGGACAACCTGCTGCTCCTCCTGTCTCTGGCTCTGCTCTGGGGGGCTGGAGGGAGTCTTAAGCCTGGTGTCCTGGAGGGCAGAGCCCTGAGACAGAGCGGATGGGTGGCTCCCTACCCACAGCTGCTACCTGCGTTGGGTGGGGAAGCCCTGGCTGCTGAGCTCCCAGCTGGGAAGCAGGTGGCAGGCTTGGTGCAGTGCTGTGCCCTGCCCAGGGAGGGAGCCTGCGCAGCCAGCAGCTGCATCACTACAAGGAATATAGGAAGAAGAAAGCAAAAGTCCCCAGAGTCTATAAATACACCCGGCGCTGCCATGTGACCGGAGCCCATGTGAGTACCCAGAGCGAAGGGGGCTGTTCCCAGCCCAGGCCTGGGTGCTGTCACGAGATCTGCAAAAGATGCCCTGATCCAAAAATATGCTCTGGAAGAGCCCAATTGGAAGAGCTGAGTGCTCTGGTAAATGAGGTGCCTTCCACCCTGCGTGCCAACGTGCCAGAAGAAGCACCGGTCCCTGCGTAGAAGCACTTGAACCCCCACAGCAGAGCCCAGTGCCCCTTGCCAGTTGCAACCAGTGTGGCACCAGCAGATGGTGACCTGGGTTTTCTGGTGGGAAGCAAGGGCACCCTAACAGCGGGAAGCAGAGAGCCAATGGAAGAGCCAAACGGGCTGGACGGACCGTGAAGATTATGGGCCGGGAAGTCTCGGGGTCTGTCTGTGCTGCACTGAGGAGCGACAGCAGCAGCCAGAAACCTCTCTGAGCTAGTTCACCGGCTGCCAATCATGCCTGGGGAGCTCCCTGCTGGTGCAGCTGCTCTGTGAGTTGTACACCAGCTCCCCAGTTTGCAGCTAGCCTGGGTGTGTGCACAAGCTGCAGACACACCCTGTGCCTTCATTTGCAAGGCCGCCCTGTTCCCACGCAGGGCCAAAAGGGCACCCACAGATGTCTGTTTGGAAACAGGCCCCGGGGTCGCTGAGAAGCACGCTCAGCTCCTGCATGTGCCGGTCACCATCGAGTGCACAAGCTAGACGTTGCCAGAAAGGGAGCTGCTTGTAAAGACTTGTCCGAAGGTGCCTGGGGAAGGTGTCCGGGTGGGACGCATGCTGGCAGTTGGCTTGCAGGATGGTCAGGAAGCGGGAACAAAGTTTTTCCAAAGAGCTGAGAGACGGGTCTGCAGGTGCTCAGCACCCAAAACTGGGGCCAGACTTTCAAGAGGCCTCAGCACCGCCCCAGGTGAGCTCCCCTGAAAGAGCTGGCTGCTGAGGTTACGGCCTAACGGTAGCCAAGCCGCTGCGGGGGCTGTGTGACGTAGGAGAAGGGCTGTGCAGAACGCGCGGCAAATTGAGAACAGCAGACAGCTCCGGAACAGACCACATGCTGCAAGACGTCAGCAAAAACGAGAAATTAAATCATTTTAAGTAACCGCATCATGGTAAAAAAACTTTCAAATCCATCTGTGAGTGATTCACCTACAAAGAGAGAAGCCGAAAACACCAAGCACATTGTTTGCTAAGAATAGCTGGCTCTGGGTTTTTTTCCCTGCCCTCAGACTTTGCATACTACTGCTCCGTTGTGTGTGCAGATGGCTTGGCTGCATGTGTGCCCATAGGTGTGTGCGGGGTACACTGCGAACACACGGGCAAAGGGTTATGTGCAGCTCTTCCTCCTTAGAGCCAGCTGTCTGCTTTCAGCATAGCAGAGTGAAGGGCAATTTGAGGTCCGTTGGGGCGTGCAGCTGTTATGGGGGTAGCTGGGGCATCCGGAGGTGCCCCTAAATGTTTGGGGCAACAGGGAATTTGTAAAGGATGGAAAAGATGCAAATGAAACCAAATAGTACTGCGCTCTTCCATGCTTCCAGGCACTGACGGACTCTCCAGCAGACGGTAAGCGAAACTGCGGGGCTTGTACACAACAGACACGTCTTTGTGAAGGATAGCTCGAAGCCCAGTGCAACAGGGCAGAAGGGAACTGGGAGCTGGGCATTCACAGCATCTGTCAGAGAGAGCTTGGGCTCATGAGCTTGTGCTGCTGCCGTCTCTAAGGTGCACGCCTACTCTGCCTTCTGCCTGACATCAAGCTAACGCAGCTAGCTGCTCCCTCTCTGCTGTGTATGGCCCCAGCTGGCACGGTAGGGGTTGCTGCAGTACCAGACATCACTGGTGCTTCTGCACTTGGCCAAGGGAGGCAGTCATGCGGGGGGGCTCTGCCTCTGTCACCCGCAGGGTTGAGGTCCAGGAGGTGCGTATGAATCAGCTAAATGGGGCGGCGCATGGAGGGGAGAATAAAAAGGAACAGATTTTTGGCAGATCCGCCCTTGGATGGCGGATCCCCAGGCACTTCCTGAGCTCACTGCTGCCTCCTCTAATTGCATGACAACAGGCAGAGACCTTGGCCCAGATTATTCCTGGGTGTAACAACTGAGAAGCAGTAATGGCATTTGGGACCCCACGGCTCCTCAAGCAGCTCCTGGGGGACGTTGGGAGGGACGGAGGGAGGGGAAGGGCCGTTTTTGTCTCCTGATGTCATAAGCAAGGGATTTAGGTCATGCTGGGGCTGGGCTCCACTTCCGAGGTGGGCTAGTGAGGACAGGACAGGACCGTCAGGATGACGGAGCAGGCGGAAACCTGCCCACCTGGGCCAAGGCAAGCGACGGCGATGTGCTACCCTAATGCCTTGCCGTGGTCCCTAGGTCGGAGCCCGTGTCATTGGCGTGGAGCGTGGAGTTGCTGAGGAACCGGAGAAGGAGCACGGTCTTGTCCAGCCTGCGGCCGGGAGGGGACTGGGCAAGCACGGCCAAAGGTGAGCGTTGTGGGAGACCTGTGGGAAGGGCACGCGCCCCGTGAGGGCCCTGGCTGGGAGGCTGGAGTGGTGCATAGGCCGTTTTCTAGACGGCCGTTGGAGTCGGCTCTACCCCGCGTGGGGGGAAGGGGTCAGGGCTGCGATTCTCAGCCAGGGTACCACAGCACTGCCAGGTGTGCCAACACGGATCGTAAGAAACAGCCAGGGCGTGGAAACCCTGCTGTGGTCTTCCTGAGCTCTTTGCACCAGAAGAATCGCTCTGATCTTTCTCTGCAGTCAAACACTGAGTGAAAGCAAAGACCTGGCATTTTCCCAGCGGGGTCTCAGGTCTAAAAGGGTTGAGAACTGCCGGGCGAGGGTCTTGGCACGGGACCGTGGGTGCCAGGCTACGACGTGGCGCTCGGGCTCGCGCTCGCCGCTGCGGGGGGATGGGCTGGGCTGGGCTGGGCTGGGCTGGACCGGACCGGCGTGCAGGACTGGGTGCAGCCTGCACCTTGCCTCGCCGTGCTGCGCCGTGCCCTGCGGCGGGGCAGAGTCTGCACTCCAGTTTCGTAAGCTGCGGCTTTAACAGCTCCTGGGGGAGCGTGGTCACACACAGCCAGCGCGCGCAGGGTTTCTGTCGCAGCTCTTCGAGTGGAAAGGAAAATCTGTGTCTAAAAACGGCCCGGCCCATAGGAAGTGCTTGGGGTGAAATGAGTGTTTTACTTGCTAACGAGATTTAATCTGCTGCGCTCGAGACAGCTCCCTGCTGGCGGGCCGGGCGGCTCTGCGGCGCGCCGGCTTCAGGACCAAGTGAGTGGAGGGAGCCGGGAGCGGACCTGAGGCTCGCCGGACGGGGAAGCCGAGGCTGGTCCGCGCCGCGGAGGGGCGACTTAGGCGCCCGCCCCGCTTCCTGCCGGGGGGGGTGGGGGTTGGTCGCCTCCAGCCGCGAGGCCAACCGTCGC
>NW_017728933.1:4868076-4875092 GCF_001723895.1 Crocodylus porosus | reverse complement strand
CGGCTTGTCCCGCCGGCGCTCTGCGGGCCCTTGCGGGCGCGTTTGCTGCCCGTCGCGCTGCCCCCCGCGGGCGCCGGCCGTTAGACGCGGAGCGCCGCTCGGGCAGGGCGGCTGGAGGGAGCGGGCTCCTGCTCGCCTGAGGGGACCCCGCTGACAGCGATGGTGTTGCTGGCTTTGACTGCCGCCTCTCTGGTCCCCGGCTGGCTTCAGAAATTCCTGGGAAGCTTTCTTAATCCGCCTGAAATGCAGCACCGAGCTGGGTTTGTGTTGGCTCTTCTTCACTAAATCCTCCCCAGTAGCTTCGCTGCCCCTGAGCTGAGCCAGGCGAGAGCCGGGCTCTTTTTTTGGAGGAAGTTTATGAATATGTTGCACCTCTAATGGCGCTAAAAAGATGGTCCCTTCTGCAGAGAGAAGCCCAGCAAGCACTGGCGCGTCGGTCCAGGCCGTGCTTCGCCGCAAGGTGACAAATTGGATCCTGTCATTACATCCTAAGGGCCTAATTCATGGCAAGGCTCGGGCAGTTCTTTAGACCTGTTTCCGATTTCAGACGGGCTGCCAGGAATCAGATTCAGATTTCACATGCGTGCTGGCATGTCTTATGCTCAGCACCATAAGGATGGCTGCGGTGTTTACATAATGGCCATAGTTACAGGGGGATAATGTAATGAGTTGTGATTGCTGGGCCTGCTGAGGATCATTAACAGCCCCAAATGCTGCCCGCACAGCTGAGTGTCTTGCTGCTTCTGCCGTCTGCCCTTTCTCATTGTCTCGGGTCTTGGACTTGACTGTCTTCCACTTCTGAGAGATACAGGAAATAGAAATAGAAATGTGTCATCTGTTTCAGCGCACAGGGTTACTCCGGTAACAAAGGGACCTACTGATCAGATAAATCATTGGTGGTTGAGTCTCAGGCGGACGTTCTTGCCCCGGCTGAAGACTCCCAGTCATTTCAGACTGCGATGCTGAACCTGTATTTTTTGCTAACTGGTCTCGAGCCGGTGTGCAGAGCTGCGAGCTGAAGATGGGTAACAGGATTTCAGTGCAAATGTGCACATGGCAGGAAATGTTACAGCAGAACAGACCAGGGGCTCGCTGAATCTGCTGTCCCCTCCCCAGCAGTGAGCAGTAGTGCTGGGGTGAAAAATGAAGGCTTGACCCCAGTAACACCAGCCGGGTGCTTCGAACTCATGTAGGGCTCCATGATTACTGCAAGAATGCGCTGTCTGTCGGGAAGGGGCCTGGCTCCAAGGCTGGGGCTCTGTAACCAAAGGGAGAGGTGGGGATAGTAGCTGCCCACCTGCAGCATGCTGGAACCTTAGTGGGCTCCTAATCGCCGCACATGTCAGATGCCTGAGAGCAGCCCCAGATCACCCCCCATCCCCTCTTCCTGTGGAGAGGAAGCTCAGCGGTTTGTACCCTCCCATTCAGACTCGGGTCAGTCGAGGCAGAGGGGAGAAAAAGCCAAAGTTGCAGATTTCTGTCCTGCCTGTGACTGAATCTGGAGAGAGTTTCTGCAGCGCAGCACCACCCTGCCTGTTGCCCAGCTCAGCTAATCTGCGTCTCCTGGGACACAACAGCTACCCTTTTATCTCTGGGCTCTTTTTTTTTAAACTTTGCATGACCCAGAGTCGATGGGCCTTGGATGAAAACGGAGGCTGTTGGGATCATTGGCAGTCCCCTCAGTCTGGAAGCTCTGCGGTGGGCGTGGAGGGCATCTCAGTGATCTTTGCCTGCTTGTAGGTGGATGGGTGCGAATGCCCTGGTCAGGTATACGCCTGAGAAGTTGTCTGATCATTTATGCATGCTCTGCCCTGTGACTTACAAGGCTCCTCAGCTGCTTCCTGCTGGGCCTGACATGCCCCCAAGCTCATGTGGGCATCTGCCTCGGTGCTTGGCAGGGTGAGGCCAGCAGAGTTGAGTCCTGAACTTGGTCCTGGGTATATAGATGGACCAGGCATTTCCATGAGACTCCTCTTCCCTGCCCATCTTACGGCTGTGTGAGTAGCAGCAGTGCCTTGAGGCCTGGCTGACACTGAGGCCTGGCTGACACTGATTCCTCAGCACAAAATCAGTTTGGCTCTGGGTTTGGTTATCTCTGTCCTGCCCCTAGCTGGGAACCAGCACCCTTACACTCCTCCTACCCACCCTCAGGCACCTCAACCAGTGACTCCCAGTCAGTGCACGTTCTCTCTGAGGTGAACGCACCCTGGCTCCTTGCTTGACGGAGAACCCCGAAGTGCTGGTGCTGCCGGCTGGAGCATACAGCCTCAGACTGGGTCCCTGCCTCTGCTGTCCTGTTAACTGCTGCGCAGAGGATGCCCCGGTGTTTTCTCCATATCTGTGTGCTCCTTATTTGTGCTTCCTGTATCGCACGTGCACGCTCTGCCGTCCCATGCTCGGGAAACTGTGGCCTGAATCTGCAGCCAGCTCTCTTTCAGGCCCCTCGAATCACAGCAGTTATGAGGTTTCCTCCCTAAGGCAAGTGAGACAGTGCCTTTCTAACTGTGCACCTTCTGCACCTGGGCTTTGCACCAGCGCACAGTGGCGCGGGGTGGACAACTCATGCCCACGCAGCACCCATGTCAGTGATGACACAAAATGTGAGGTGACCCAGCCCCACAGACTGACTTCACCGCACTTACCATTAAGGGGCCTCCTTCCCCATGGTGCTGCACCTTATCCCATCACTGGCACCAGTGCAGAGTGCATGCAAGCCACTGGCAAATTGGAGCAGTGCACTGTACTTCTGCTTTGATGCCAAGTGTGTGTGCACAGGCTGTGCAGTCCAGCCAGGCCCCAGGTCTCGCCCTGGATCTCACTGGAGCATTGGTGCAAACTGGCTGCAGCTGCTGGTCTTTTAGCCAGTTACTTATCAAACCCAGCCCCTGGCTGTCCTAGCGCTGGATTTCCCCAGTGCCCCTGTGGTATCCAGGCAGAGAGCAGGCAGCAAGGGAGGGTTGCTCTTGGTAGGATTAAGTCTTTCCCTGCTCTCCTTTCTGTGCTTGGAAAACTCCCGGGGCTGCAAAGGGGAAGTTTGTGTCTGGTGCAGCTGCCGTTGGTCTGGTGCTCTCTGAATGCATTCAGGCCCACCCCTCCAGCCTGCCTGAGTGCTGGGGGTAGGGAGCAAGCTGAGCCATTCTGGGCAGGGCTCTGAGCCACGAGGGTCCTTATGGAAAGAGCTCGTGGCTCAAGCAAGGAGGGCGACATGCTGTCACCCAGCAAGGCCTGGACGTGGTTTTCCTTGCTGATGCTACATCCTGGCATGACCCGTTTCCTGCAGGAGCTGCAGTTTGCTTCCCATTCCTTGGAGCCTTGGTTGAGATGGATGGTGGGGGTTGGGCGGCTTGTGTTTGCCCTGGGGTAAAAGCCTCCAGGGTTCATCACACCCGTGTGCTGCAGCTGTCCTGTTCCTCCCAGTGTGCTTGCTTTGAGTCGGTGGATTGGTGTTTACCTCTGGAGCAGGCCAGGACGGGTGCCTTGCCTCCCTGTACTGGTGACTGCTCCTGCTGGGAGGGACTTTGAGGCGTTGTCTCCCCTTGGGCCTGGGACCACTGTTTTGTTCAGGGCTGTTGCAACTGCAGTGTCTTGTGGACAGCCCCTGTGCAGTGGTAAGGTCTCAGCAGGAGGGGAGAAAGGAGCAGTGCAGTCCCCACATTACTAGCTGCCAGTGTGGTCCAGCCTGCTAGCTGCTGCCTAGCCGTGCACACTGATGCAGTCCATCTGTGGTTCTTGGAAGCCTCTGGACTCCCACAGCCCCTCGGCTCAGCTGCTTTGGTGTTTTCTGGATGTGGTCTTACTGGTGCCCCCATATTGCCATGGCCGTGCCCCCTTGCTGCTTAGGAGGGGCTGGGTTCTTTGTCTGGCAGCCGTCCCATGGCACATGTGTACAGTGGTGGAGGGGGTGTTGTCTTTCCATGGGCCCATGGGCTGTGGGGCCCTGGAAGCAGTGGCAGGAAATCTGGACAATAGCAGGGCTGGTCCAAGGCCGAGGCTGGTATGCAGCCACGAGCCTGCAGGGAGTGCTCTGGAGCTCTGTGGGGTTGCTATGGGAACCTGCTGGGTGGAGGTGATGGCAGGATCAGGCTCCTAATCCTTTAATCCCTATTGCAGCCATCCTGCAGGAAGGTGCATGGCTGCTGTATCGGGCTAGAGCCCAGTGGGGTGTGTAACTCATAAATTGCTGTGCAGTGAAATGATGTGTGGCTTGGAGAAGGCGGGGCTAGCTTTTGCAAATGCTCCCTGTCCGGTGTGGTGAGACTGGCCCGCTGCTGGCTGGCTTGCTGATTCCCTGACCTGGAGCAGAGCAGCTTTGGCAGGTCAAATGCAAACCTCAGGAAGGTGATGTTCCTCCTCACCCCTGGCTTCTTTACACTCCATGCCCTCTAAGGACCTGGTGCCTGCTGGGCAAAAGCAGTGTGAGAGGCGGGTGGGTCCCAATGACATCTGCAGTGCCGTGGACGCTGGCAGGGGACTAGGGGTTGGCAGCAGCAGCAGGGTTGGCAGAGCAGCGGGTGTGCTTGGTGTTTACCGCTGGTGTGTGTGTTGTAGGGTGATGGTCCAAGGAGCCCGGCATGCCTTATGTGGATCGGCAGAATCGCATCTGTGGGTTTCTGGACATTGAAGAAAATGAGACCTGCGGCAAGTTCCTGCGGAGGTACTTCATCCTGGACACCCAGGCCAACTGCCTGCTGTGGTACATGGACAACCCCCAGGTGAGTCCCCGGGGTGCAGCGAGGAGTTCCCTGCGGTGCTCGTGTCACTCTGGTAAAGGAGCTCCTGCTTTGGGGCATATGCAGCAGTCCCCGGGCCCTCGGTTAGGAGTCTAGCATGGTTGCCGCAGAGATGAAGCTGACTTTTTCAAAGGGACTCTCATGCTTCAGCTTGGCTAGGCGGGTTCAGCCAGGGATTGAGCAGAGGGTAGGCTAGGTGTGACCTCCCGAGGGCCCTGCCAGCCTGGCTTGGCTCTGAGTCTGCCTTAGTAGTGCGGTTGCTGTTCAGTCCCTGTGCAGATGCAGGATGGAAGCTGGGGTTGGCCTCCCGCCGCTGCACTGTGCTCACATTGAGTTCCTGCTCCTGCTTGTGGCTCCCCAGGATTGGGTCCTGGTGAAAATGAGCAGAGGGAGCACCTGCAGTGCTGGAAGCAGCAGGTTTCCCAGGGGCCCAAAGCCCTGGCTTGTCCCTGCGGCTGGCAACAGCTGGAGTCCCGCTGCTGCCAACCAGTCTTGGAGGCTCCTGGTGCACTCTGTGGTTCAATGGTAGGCTCCTTCTGACGCAGAAGTCCCCCCCTCACTCCCGAGGCAGCGTGAGCTGGGCGGCCCTGTGGTTGTCAGCCAGCATCACGTGGCTTTGCGCCTGTTCCTCTTCCCCATCTCTGGGGGGGAGCCACGTCACTTTGCGTGCCTCACGCTGGTCATTTTTCCTGGTGCTCAGTATGCCATGGGGATGCTGTCTCAGGAGGGACCTGGGAGCTCCCACGCTGCCCGTGTGGCCTCCAGGTGCTCGTGCAGGGTTGAAGGCTACCTGCTGAGCCCACTATCAGGGTGTTCCCTCCCCCCGCCATCCCCAGACTCCAGTTGGGACTCCCTTCCTTTTCTAACTCGGAGGCTGCTTTCCCAGGCCTGTGGCCGAATCCAGAGCTCACAGAAACATGCAGGGGTCTGCTGTCTGGCTGCGCTGCCTTTGGGTCAGGCCCCAGCTGGGATGCAGACGTTGGCTGACATTGCCTGAGCAGCCTTCTGCCTGAGGTAGCTGGAAACAGCTGTTCCCTTTCAAGGGGCAAAAGCCCGGGGCTTTTGCTTAGAGGAAGCAGGAATATTATCAGTAGTGAGGGCCGGTGTCAAACAGTCCTGATCCCCGCTCCTCTATGCAGCCTGGGGGCCTGCATGACATGGCAGTGGGCCAGCCCCAGGCCCGAAGTCCAGGGGCAGCAGGAGACATTTGCAGACCTGGTGTCTGGCCCTTGGGGCTGCAGTATTGTTGTTGGCTGACTCCATGATCTGGGAGCAGGGTGGCACCCAGGGGCGCGCTCAGCCGGTGCCAGCAGACCCTCCCTGCTGGTTGCCTGACTGAACTGAGGGATGCCTGCCCCCTCCCGTGCTCCATGTGGGAAGCAGAGCAGCCCCACACTTGGGCCCCGGGTGCATCTCACACCCTGACCTGCGAGCGTGGGCTTGGGTGTCTCTGAAGTTAGTAGGATTTGAAGAATGGGTGTAAGGGCTTTGCTGAACAGTAAGGGGCTGAGCCTGTGCGGGAGGAAGCTTTCAGATCAGTCCTGTGCCCTGTGCGCTCCTGGATGCAGCTCTGCCCCACAGCACGTCGCTGCTTGGAGCCATCCAAGGATACAGATGGGTGTGCCAGTGCGAGCTGGGCAATCCCTGTTAAGGTGTCATGTGTCTGTGGGCTGCAGGCCGTGAGGATGATGAGAAACTGGTTGTCCCAGGAAAGGCATCATGCAGAAAATGTCTTTCTGGGCCCATGCCCCAGCAGGCTGGAGTAGCGGGAGTTTGTGCTCGGCATGACTGCCGGCTCCAGGAGTGCTCCTGGGGCGTGGCGCAGGAATTCGGACAGCGGGGTATCCCACAGCTCCTGGGGTTTCTCATGGGCTGAGCCTGGGGCTTCTTGAACTATAGCTCTGAGTGAGGTGGCTATACTTGCTTTCAGAGCGTGTCCCTGAGCTCACAGTCTGTTCTCTGATGTGAAAGAGTAAACTTGCATTTTATCGTAATTGCCAGCACCACTTCTCTTGGAAGTTGGTCCCAGATCCTAGCCGCCCTGACAGTGAAGTCGCGACTCCTGATATCTAGCCTGAATCTCCCCTCTGCCAGCTTTTGACCGTTATTCCTGGTCACTCCTGGTGGTGCTCGGGGGAACAGGGACTCTCCCAATGCCTGGTGGTTCCCTCTGACTAGTTTGTAACAGGCCATTAGATCCCCCCTCAGCCTTCTCTTGTGGAGGCTGAACAGGTTCAGGTCCCGTCGCCTCTCCTCATAGGGCCTGCCCTGCTGCCCCCGATCATG
>NW_017728933.1:4839291-4867261 GCF_001723895.1 Crocodylus porosus | reverse complement strand
ACACTGGCCCTCTTCCAGTCCTCTGGCACCACACCAGAGCACCACGAGTGCTCGTACAGCTGTGCCAGGGGTCCCGCAATGACCTCAGCTAATTCCCTCTGTACTTGGGGGTGGAGATTGTCAGGACCTGATGATTTGAATACATCCAGTCCCTCCAGAAGTTCCCTGACTAGATCCTCCCTGACCCTTGGCGTAGGTGCACCTGCCCTGGGGCCTGAATGGGGCCCGGTGGGGGGGTGCTGATCCGGTCCCTGCTCAGGAAAATGGAGGCAAAGAAATCATTAAATACATTGGCTTTGTCGTCTGGTGTGACAACCAAATTCCTTAGTGTGTCTTGCAGGGGCCCCACATTACCCGGTACCTTCTTATTGCCCCCTATGTATTTAAAAAAGGACTTCTTGTTGTCCTTGATCCGGGAAGCTAGTTGCGCTCCTGCTTTGCTCTCGGAGGGGTCAAAGGCAGAACCATGGGACTGTGAGGGGAGGAAGGATCATCGAACACCAGTGGTGCTTGTATTACAGTAGCGTCTAGAGGTTGCTCTGAGTTTGGCGCCTTTCTGTGCTAAATGCTGCACAGGTGCAAGGTCGGGGGGAGGAGGGGAGGGCAGTCTGCACCCAAGGCCTGCAGCAGGCTGGAGCCCAGGTTTTCAGCTGCTTGAGCAGGTGATCTGACTGCTGACTGCTGTTCTGCCCACATCAGTCATTATCTGATCCTCTTCCTTGCTTCCTTCATTGTCTGCTTGTCATTGAACTCTTTGTACCTTGCCAATGTCTTGCAGAACCTGGCTGTCGGCTCAGGAGCTGTTGGATCTCTGCCACTGACCTACATCTCCAAGGTAATGTTAGGGTGGTGCTTGGAGAGAATTAATGGATGCTATGCACTGCCCCCTCCTTCCGGCAGTGCTGTGGGGAGGATAATGACGTGCCCTAGAAGCACCAGAGGGCAGATACTGAGCTAGGCAGGGTGATGTTTCTGGGGCAGGAGATTTGGACATCTGTATGGTGTGCTGTGCTGTGGGGTGAGGGATGGCGAGCAGCAGGTCCACACTTGTTCTCTGTAGCCTGCTTCCAGGCGAATAGCGTGGTGGGGTGGTCTGCACGAACCCTCAATGAGTGAACTGAGGCAGAGGAAGCCAGAGGAACCCAGGGCAGAGGGGAGAGGAATGTGGCTGCAGTGGGGTTGCATTTGTGGCCCTTATTCCCTTGGATGCGCCGTCTTCTGCATCCAGCGTGAGGCTGTCCCACCTTTTGCTCCTGCAGCTAGACCCAGACACGGAGCTCCTTGCTCTTCGTGCTGTCTACATGAATCCCGTGTGGGGTAGGGCGGTCTAGGGGGATCCCACCCCTGGGTCGGAGGGAAACTCGCTGACAAATGATCCACATTCTGGCCTGAAGGAAGATTGCTGCAGCCCAGGGCTCGGTTGCAAACTGAAGGGTTGGCTTCTGTCAGGGGTTGTAACCACCAATTGCAAATACACTGGAAAGACTGGAGAAGCATATTGAAAGCATTACAGCCTGGCACAGGAGCAGGAACCCTGTCAGGAGAAATGCTCCATGAGTGGAGTGCCCAGAGCCCCAGGGGAGATTTGCATGCAAATGACTCTTTGGGGAAAAACCACTGCTATTTCCCTTCAGTGGTCCTAATTGCTGACATGGAGCATCGATGCTAGGCCACCATATGTTCAAGGCTCTGTGGGTCCTTGTGCAGCAAAGCCAGTGCCTGAGGTGGGGGCAGGGAGCAGCCGATGAAGGCCCAGCCTCAGAGCTGACCTTCCTTTGGTTAGTCGCTGTACGCAGGCTGCGTTCAGTTGGATATGAGGGGGTTGCTGAAGCTTGCTCCCTTGGGGAGCGGCTCCTTGTGCAAAGCAGCCCTGGGGGGCTCGCATGATTCCTGGCACTCTGACGTGTGCTCGATGGTGTCTGACCTGGCAGGCTGACAGCCTGGTAGCACATAGGGTGGTTCTGTAGCAGCGAGGCTGGCCTGGCTCACTGCCAGGGAGACTGGCTGTGTGGCACGGTTGATTGTGAGCAGAGGAAAAGGCCACCCCAGAAGATGCCACAGTATGGCAGCAGCGCAGGAGCCTGCTCGTGGCTGAGGTGGCAGGTGGGAGGAAGCATGGGCATTCCCTGTGGCAGCCCTTTCTGCAGGGCTCTCATGTGTTTGCATGTGCTTGCCTGCGTGTACATGTGTAAGCGTGTGCATGTGTGAGTGCCACATCTGCCCTTGCTGCGTTCGCCAGACAAATAGTCAAACCCGTCCTTGCAGGCGAGGGGTGTGGGCCTCCTTGGCACTGACACGCATCCTGCCTACGAGGTCTTGGTGCATGCTGTCACTCATGCTGAGTGCCTGTGCAAGTACCACCCCTGCCCCAGAGCATCTCTGCCTCATGCCCCTCAGAGGGGTGCAGCAAGCGCGCTTGTTGCAGGGGGTGCAGCCCAGATGGAGAGGCCTGGGAGGAAGAGTGGGCCGGTTGGGCCTCTCCCACCTGTCAGGTTCATTCTGCCCGGGCTCTGGCTGGCCAAGTTGCTTCATGGTCTATAAATTGACATATGCAGTGGTGGTCAGTGCCCTTTTTTGAGCAAAGTGGGTGCTGGAGCCTGTGTAACAAAACTGCAGTGACGATGAACTCCTGGGACTGCAGGGCTTGGCTCCCTGGCAGAGCTGGAGACCTGGGTTCACACCCTGCTAGTCTTCACCCACGTTCCTTGTGTGCACGTGAGCCTCTTGTGCCCCATGTGTTGCTCCCCTGACTGCTGCTCTCTGTTCCTCTTCAGGTCAGCATTGCCACCCCGAAACAGAAACCCAAGACCCCCTTCTGCTTTGGTGAGTAATGTGTGCTGTGGGAGGGGGTTTCAGAGGAAGCCAAGGCAATGAGAGCCTGCTGGGCTCCTGAGCTTCCCGTGGGAATTGCAGAGCTTCCCTTGGGAATCATACTAGGCCTTTGTTACAGCGCTTGAGCCTGGGGTCCTCTGTTTGCTGGGAAGCTGCCTAGGAGGCTTTAAAATCCCCTCCCCATGCAGAAGGCCAGCACCAACGTGTGAAGGCAGCTGAAAGCCAAGGTTGGCCCAAGGGCAGTGCCTCTCTGCAAGCGCTGCGAGATGCTGTCTCTTCCAGCCTGCTGGCTGTAGCACAGGGCCTGGCTCTGTGTTGCTTGGCCCTGGACAACTTTGGGGAGGCAGGAGCTGCCACAGAGAAGCAGGGGTTTCAGCAGTCTTGTGCAATGACAAATGTCTCAAGTTTCTGCTTGCAGAAATCTTGTGAGAACATTTCCTCTGACCTGACTGGCTAGCACCCAGTAGGCAGCCTGGGCTGAGAAGTCAGAGGGTAGAGGCAAGGGCCCCTGTGGTGCCAAGGGACTCCCCAGCACAGTGGGTTGGGAGCAGCACTGCCTCTCCTTTCAGAGGCCTGGTGTCAAGGTGGTGAGTGAGGGTGCTGGCTGCAGACCCCAGCAGCTCCACAGGACGGTAGAGCTGCTGTCCTGGTTAGATTCTAGGTTGCGATATTTCCCGGTTCGCAGCACACACCGGCTCTGTGGTTTCAGCTGAATGTGGTATTCTTCACCTCCCAGCCTGCATTCCCATGTAAGCTGCCCGCTTGCAGTTGCACGGCTGCCATGCTGCACCCAGGGGTGGGTTGGGGTGCATCCCTGTGCCGTCCCCTGCAGACTCTCCAGGGGAAAGAGCAGGAATGGCCTGGAGAGGAGCTGCTGACAGTCAGCCAGTCCTTATGTAACTGGTGTTACTCATGCAGAGCACTGACTGGGTTCCCCCTCTGCTTTGTTCCCTCCTTTGATAGTTATCAATGCCTTATCTCAGCGTTACTTCTTACAAGCCAGTGATCAAAAAGACCTACAGGACTGGGTGGAGGCTCTGAACCGGGCCAGCAAGATTACAGTAAGTCACAGTGCCGTCTCCTCTGTTGCCCTGTCCTGCCTGGCCCATGACGGGACTGTCTGATAAAGCTTGGGGAAGTGGCTTCTTTGCCAGCCCCTCTGCTGCCCCCTCAGCTCCCCTTCCTTCCCGTGCAGCTTGCTCAGCGGAGGTGGCTGGTTCTGCTGACAGAGCATGGTGCTGGAGGAGGGTGCGGAGCCGCAGTCTCGGCCGCGCTTACTGCAGCTCGCGCTGCCTGCCTCTCCTCTCCTCTCCTCTCCTCTCCTCTCTGGGAATTCCCTCTCAGACTTCTCGGTTTGTCTCCTTCTCTTAGTGCCGAGGCTGTGACTCACAGTCAGGAGCCCAAGGGAGAAGCTGAAGCACTGTTCTGTTCTGTGCTGGCTGCCACTCCATCCGCCAGCATCCCTTGGGATCATGGGGCAAGCAGGGGTGGGAGGGAGCTCATGAGGTCCCATCTAGTCTAGCCCCTGCTTGAAGCAGGATCAGCCCTGCCTAAACCAGCTCAGCTCAGTGTCTGTCCAGCCTGCTCTTGAAAACTTCCAGGGCTGAAGAGTCCCGGACTTCTCTGCCTCAGTGCCTGCCCACCCTCCGAGGCCTAAGGGTCTTCTATGAGAGTGGTCAAGCACTGAAACATGCAGATGCCTTGGTCCAGCCTCATGCCGCGCTGTGACGCAGAGCAGTTGCAATGTTTGACCTTTGGAGTCTCCTCAGCTGCCCCTGGTGCTCAGGGCCACTCCCACGGCTGTTTCTGTGGTTAGTGGGGGAGTGCACCGCCTGCCAGACGGCTGCTTGGCAAGCTTCAGTGCCTGAAGAAAGAGAAAGTCCCAAGCAAACGGGCTGACTGGAGGTTATCAAACCCTGCAGAGAGGCTTGACAGCCGGACAGGGTCAGGTTTCCAAGTGCACAGCATTACAGCTGGGGCCAGGGACCCCAAGTGCTCCGTACCTGGTACCTCCCAGGGCAGGCAATGGTGAGAGCAGGATGCTGCATTAGCCTGAAGATGGGCCTTCAAATAGAGGGGGTTCCCTGTGGCTCTGTGCCCTTTCCCCATACTCAGATCACAAGAGACCTTCATGTTTGTTCGCAGACATTAGACAAGTAAGTGCACTTCCCCATGTGCCCTGCTGCAGCTGCTGTGCACAAGAGGCATGAAGCCCTTGGGAAAAGTGACTTCTGCTGGAGCTAGCCACATCCATGGGTGTTCTGGTGCTGCTGTGCTAATGTAATTACTGCAGCCTGGGCTCTGCGTGCAACTGAGTTTTTGCCGCTGCTGTCAAAGGATTCCTTTCTTATGCTTCAATCATTTGCCTATTCAAGTTTTATCCCTTCCTGGAACATTGGGCCTCATGTGATGAGACGCAGCAAATACTTTGTCTCATGGGATTTGTCAGGGGTGTGGATTGTGACTGGACTTAAAGGGGTATGCCTCTGTGTTTTCCTCTCTTGTATTCAAACTGCTGACCCAGTGACTTCTGCTTTGCATTCTCCTTGGCTGTTTAATTTTCCTGACCATGAGAAGTTGCCTCTCCCTGGCTCTTTGATGTTGCTAATTGCTTAAGTACAGAAGCAGACCAGAGTGATGGAACCACTGGTGTGCAGCAGATCCAGCCCTCGGCTGGACGAGCTGGGTGGTAGAGCGCCTGCCTTGAGGCATGATGTGGAAGAGCCGCATTGATCTATTGAAGAAGTCAGGCCGAGCTGTGGGATTCTGCTTGCCTACCACTGACAGCGCTCAGTGGATGCCGCTCGCTTGGCAGGGACTGTAAATTATACATTGAGAGGAGGCGTGTTGCACAGGCCACGCTTTGATCCCTATCAAAGACTGTTTTGCTCCAGTTCTGCAACAGTCCCGGTGGGTGCTGCATGCCCTGCCTTTTCAATGTGCCAGCGCTGTACCTGTCCCCAGGCCTCCACTGCCTTATCGTTGGCTGGCGAATGCTACCTTTGTCTTCCTGTGTCTGCAGACAAACTGAGGCTGACATTGTGGGGACCTGCCCACGCAGTCAGGGGTGAGCTGCCTGGTCTCGCCTGCCGATGTTTCTACCTGCCTTTCACTTCCTGGGCAAGATCTGCAATGGGGAGATCTTTTGCTTTTCAGGAGCCCTGAATATGTGGCCCTTGTCACAGAGGTGCTTGGGGCACAGGACAGCATGTAATGCTGCAGCAGATTCTGAGAAATGCCGAAGGAGCTGTGGGGAGATGCTGGCTTTCGGTAGGGCCAGGGCTGCCAGCGGCCTCTTGCTTCTGAAGTACTCCCTCTTGACGTGCGTGCTGCCGGGGCGAGGGGCTCTCCTTGATGGGTGTTGGAGCCAGCTTACTGGAGCACTTGTTCTGCACTTCACACTTTCAACAGGTTGTTGCTGAGTAAGCAGGACCTGCTGGCAGGACAGGAAGGATGGGCTGGCAGAGAGGATGTGACTGGGTTTTGAGATCCTGCGTACTGCTCAGTGCTTGTTGCGTGCACGGAGGGGTGCATGGAGGGGGACCAGAGCACGGCCCCACATCGCAGGGGCTGTGAGGGCAATGCCCTGCAGGCTTCAGCGATGGAGGCAGTCAGGCTAGCTGGGCTCTGGTGAGGCACATGGCTCACTGTGACTGTGTTCATTATGGCAGTGCTGGGACTGTGACCTGAGCTTGCTCCAGACCAGCCCCTGTGAGCAGGAACCCTTGCAGAGGTTCAGGTCCCTTCCCCTGACAGTCTCTCGAACCATGTGTTGTGCAACTATTTCCTCTGCCTTGGCTGCCTCTGGCACTAACATGCACGAGTCTCTGGCCCGTGGCCTCTCCCGCAGCAAGGGAGGAGGTGCAGACAGATGACGTCCTTCCTGCAGCACTGCTCTGAGCAGTTGTGCGTCATGCCCGTCCATGCAGTGGCCTGGCACATGTGGTCCTGACCATGCCGCGCTGCCCGGGTGTGTGCTGCGGAGCACGGCGCTGGGCCTGGGCTGCTGTGGGAACTTGCTGGCTGGTGGCTTTGGTCTGTCTTTTGCAGCTGCTGCGCTGTTTCTGAAACAGGAAGCAATGGTGTCTTAACATGCTCATGTTTCCTGTTCCCCTACCCCAGGGGCTGGCTGCATTACCACTTGGTTAGCTAAGCCTGGCTGTGGAGAGCTGCTTGGATTGCTCTGAAGCTTTGCTTGGAAAAATATGCTTGCAGAGAGGGGAAGTACCTGCTGTTGTGCTGTTTCATGCTGGAGATGCATTTGGGACTTGGCAGTTGACCGACTGGATTCTGCCAGAGAGCCCTGACCCCTTCCCTTCCCTGCTCCAGCTTTTCTTGCACTCAGCTTGGGTGAGCTGAGTTGGACCAGTCTCACCTCCACTGCACACAGTTCTTTCACAGCGGGGCTTATTTCACATTTGCTACAGCCTGTTCCCCAGGGACTGAAGCTGGGTCTCAGCCGAAGTACTGGTGGACGAGCCTTGCACCAAGCACCTGACTGAAACTGTTTGAAATGGCCTCTAGTGTAGCTCTGGATGTCAGGAGGCCATCTCCAGAGCCTCTGCAAGATGCTGTGTTTGCAGCTATGTGCAGTTTCTCAGTGTTGTTACCTGGCCTTAGACAGAAGCAAGCAGAACAATAGCACTCGGCGCTTCCCCAGGTCTCAATAGGTTCAAATCCATGTATGAGCTTTGTCCAGGCCCCCTGGGTCCACATGCCATATGTATGTTCTGCAGTGGGGGAATGGGAAACCAAGAGAGGTGTGAGTCATCTTGCCCAGGGCAGAGAGGGCTTTGGTGTAGGGCCAGGATTAGTGCTTCAGTGGGTCGGACGCCCTGCTGGAGGCAATGGAGAGATGCTGAAATTGGGCCGGGGCAGGGGTGCAGGGGACTTCCGCGCCAGCTGTCACATTGCTCCAGGATAGCAGTGTCTTCCCCCTTGCATGTGTGTGGCACGAGCGGACCCCCATCCCATAGCTAGATGTAGTGTGTGGCAAATACTGAGAAAGCTGGATGCAGTTGGTGGTGCCGCTGGAGCAAGCGGAGTGAAGGTGA
The DNA here is from genome assembly GCF_001723895.1 of Crocodylus porosus. Taxonomy (NCBI): domain Eukaryota; kingdom Metazoa; phylum Chordata; order Crocodylia; family Crocodylidae; genus Crocodylus; species Crocodylus porosus. The sequence goes on along the minus strand of NW_017728933.1, from coordinate 4,859,375 downwards.
GGGCTGCAGGCAAGACCCCGGCTGGCTGAGCAGTCTCTGTGCGAGGCAGGTGAACTCCCGAGCCTGGGGGAATGAGGGCAGTTTCCTTGCTGAGCAGGAGGTTGCCAGTCAGCCCTGTGTAGCATGGCATAAAACACACCTCCAAAGGAAACAGCCATGCGCAGGGCAGTGGGAGTGAGGCCGCCTGGATTTGGTCCCAGTTGAAGATGACTCTTGATGACCCAGTTTCACCAGTGCTGCTCTGGAGAGGCGTCTCTGGGCGGGCAGTGCCTGGGTGGCTCAGCAGCTCCACCCTGGCCTTGTGCTGTGCCATGGAGGTGAACACCTGGTTGTGCTGGGAAGGGCAAGCTGTGATCACTTGGGGACGGTTGTACCACACCCACCATGCAGCTCGGTGGAAGGAAGAAGGGTCCTTGCGCGTCCCTCTGGGAAGGGCAGCTGGGTGGGGTGAGGGAGACCCCCCACGTAGGGGTTGAGCCATTAGTGACACGAAGAGGTGTGCTCAGAACAGGAGCCAGCAGAGGCACAGATGCATCCCTGACCCCTGGGCACTTGCAGGCAGTGAAGTGCCCCAGAATCAGCAAGGCTTCTGGCAGAGCTCTGTGCCCCTCTGTGCCGCCCTGCTTTCCCAGGCACTGGTGTTGCCTGCAGCCCCTCCAGCCTCCTCTTGGCTGTCAGTGTCAAAGCATTTGAGACGTGCCTGGGACACGGAACTGGGAGCTAGCAGCCGCCTTGCACGGGCCCAGCAGCATCAGCATCTGTGTGCCGCAGCATAGCTTCGTTAGGCTGACGAAAGCTGTTCATGACGTGTGGCAGTAATGGGAGCGAGGGCAATGAAAGGAGTGAGTGGTGCGCATTCCCTGCACTGCAGAGGCGAGTTGCAGACTCATGTGAGGTGATGCCTAATTATCCACCTGCTCTGCTGTCTCTGCACCCACTGCTCCTGCCGGCGGCCTGGGAAGGGGCCGCGCCCTGATACAGGGAGTCTCGCCCCTTGGCTTTGAAAGGGATGCTGCTGCTGCTGCTGTGTTTAAGCAGGAGGGTGGAAAGAACGGTGTCCCAGATTCAGGCTGGAAACCTGCCTGGGCCCTTCCACTCCTTGGGAAAGGTGTGGTGCATGGCTGGATGTGTCTCAATCACCTCTTCCTTTTATAGGTACCAAAGGGGGGGAACTCGCCCCCTGCCACAGAGATTACCAAGCCCCCCGTTGTTCTCCCGGCCCAGGAGAAGAAACCGCAGGTGGCCTACAAGACTGAGATCATCGGAGGGGTGGTTGTGCACACCCCCATCTCCAACAACCAGGTGAACTGGGCGTGCTTGCGTGGCATTGGGAGAGGGCAGCTGGGGCCTTGCAGAAATCCCACGTGCACCGGTCAGGGGCATGCAGTGCCGCTGGAGTGTGCCCTGCTTCAAGAGGGGAGCGGGACCCATCTGCGTAGGTCACTTCCATGGGGACTCTGCGGCAGGAGATGAGGCCATGCCCAGCAGCACACTCCCTGCTCTGCGTGCATGGGAATGAAATTCCTGTTGCTCTCTGGGCTTCTGCGCCCCAGCTTGGCGGAGGTTCCCCACTGCACTCATGGGCCTGTCCGGGCCCTGACCTGTGCCCTGAATGGGTGTGATTAGCATCTTGGAGGGACTGGCAGGGTGAGATGCAGGGGTCAGGCTGCTTGGCCAGGCAGGGCACAGGTGAGCTGGGAGTGCCGATTCCCCCTTGTGGACGCTGCGGCCAGAGGGAAGCCTGGCAATGCTGGGACCTGGCCAGGAAACATGGCCTTTTCTGCGGGGATAGGCAGCTTCCACCCAGCTTCTTGCTTTCTGAAACCACTGCAGCAAACTCAGCAGCTCAGCGCTGGTCTGTGGCTGTTGTGCACCGCAGCAGGCCCAGCCCCCTGCATCTACCAAGGGTGGAAAACCTCAGCTGCTGCTGCTTGGAAGTGCCTTTCTGAGCCCTGAGGGTCCCAAGCAGCTCGGCGAGTGGAGGAGCAGCTCGGAGTGCCCACATAACCCAGGTGTTCAGGCATGCCACCTCATAACCCACCTCACACGTTACACCAGTGCAGCCTGTGGGCAGACCCACTGCTGCTAATGTCCCACAGGGGCTGCAGACCTCCTGCCAGGGCAGACCCAGGGGGATCTGTGCAGCCAGTCCAGAGGCTGACAAGGCTGGACTCTGCCCCAAGGGATTTGGCACTTGCAGAAAGCCCTTTCCCTCTTCGAAAGGGCCTGATGTGCCTATCCTGAGCCTGTTCCACGGAGAGAGGTGGGTATCCAAGCTTGCTGGGACTTCACCTGTCTCGGCACCTGGACCCTGGGGTGGGCAGCACTCGGGGGACATAGCCAGTTCTGAGACCTGTCCTTCCCTCTGCTTGCAGCATGTTGTGCACGTGCCCTGGCATGCTCTGGGACCAACTAATAATGTTATGTGGCTTGAATTGGGTGCGAGTCCTTGCAGGGTGCCAGTTGTGCCAGCTTTCAGGGCAGTATCAGAGCATGGTGGTAGATGGGGGGTGGCACTTCCAGCCCTGGAGGGTGACTGCCAGGGGAGGCTACTGTGTGCTCTTGCCTCTTTCCAGCGCAGTGCCTGACGTCCTTGTTGCCTTGACATTTAGGTGTTAGCTCTGGGTGAGAGGCAAGGAGGCCGTCAGCCTTCCTGGAAGTTAGCTGTGTCTGGGGACAGGCCATTGGCTTGCCGCCACTATGGGTGAAGACAGTTTGCACTTTCAGTTCAGGAAATCAAGTCTGGGCCTGCGAAACCATCCTACTGGGGTTAAAAATAGCTGCAGCCAGCTGCACGTGGCACTGCTTGGAGGGTGAGGGGCTCTGCTCCAGGTGCCAGGAGGCTCCAGGGGCTGAGAAAACGCATGCAGATCTGCCAGCTGCTGCAGCCTTATTGGCCCAGGCTGCAGCCCCTACCACTGCCCTGCCCACCCCAGCTGAGCTGGGTTGCCCTGGGCTGGGGCTTCCTGCTGCAGCAGCGTGATATTTGGCAGGGATGCACATATGCAACCATTGGCACTTCCCTTTCTGGTGTCCTGAGAACCTGCCGTGGGGCAAATTCCAGCCGCTTACAGTCTCAGACTAAAAATAGCATGCAGAAATAGGGCGTTGCAGTGTTCTCCTTGGCAGGTGTTCGCCCTTCCCTGGTTTGATGTGCGTAGTGCCCAGGGACTGCGTGACTGGGGCACATCCTGGTCCAGCTCATCTGGTGTCCTGTCTCCAGCACCAGTAGCCGTCAGGGAGGTGGTGCTGTAGACCTTGCTGTGGGCGAGCTGCTTGTGCAAGGAGTTTCTCCCTGACACCTGTGTGCTGCAGGCTGGCTGAGTCCCCAAACCAGGCCCTGGGGAGGGCCGGCTGCCTTGGAGACGGTGGGGCAAAGGTGCCGGAGAAGCACTGAATGCTGGGCCTGCTTTCTGCATGGGCTTTAGTGCGGGTGTCTCGTTCTCTCCATCTCTGAGGGCACAGACCCTCTCACCCCAGGCCTCTGCAGCCAGAAAGAAGCTACTGAGTAGCATGGTACGAATGGCTGACCTGCTCTGAGCTGGGCAGGTGCTTCCCCAGTGCTGGAGTTGGTGGCAACCTGAGAACGAGGGTCTCCCACCGCTCTCCCTGGCTGGGCATGCTTGCTGGCTGGGCATGCTTGTTAGCTGGCACCACTTCCCCTCTTGTGCCTGGGGCACCCCAGGGTGAACCCAGGTGCTAGTGGTGCATGTGTCTGTGCGGGGGCAGGCCTGCACATGCCTGGGGGTAGGTTTGGCCACTGTCCAAACTGTGGGCCTGGCAAGAGCTGCCCAGCAGGCAGCAGAACGGCTGAACTCATGCCTCCATTCCTGATTGCGCTTTGACTTCTGGCCCTGCCTGACTATGCCTGGGATTTGGTCTCTTCCTCCTGTACTTTTTCTGTGGGTCTTTCTGCAGGCGCTGGGCAGCCCCGTGGTGAAACCCTGACGCCTGCTAGGAAAGACCCTAGCCTGCCTCCTGGCTCTGCTTTCCTTGGTTCCTTCTTTTGTCCCTGGGGCCGCTGACCATCTGTTTCCCCTCCGCCAGCGCTGACCTGCAGCTGCACCAGGGCGTGCACGGGAGCCTGCTGTCTTGGCGAGCAGGGCAGCAGACCTGGGCTCATTCGGGCATGCTGGATGCCGGCCCTTTGTCAGCTGGGAGCTGGGCTCTTTGCCTCCCAAAAGCAAGCGAGCAGTGGCACAACTGGCATGTGGCCACGAGGTCCCCGTGCAGTGTGTAAATGTGGCTCAGGGGACAGGCTTCTGCTTCATTGGAAGTCTCCGCAGGCTGCAGGCAGTGCCACGGAAGTGCAAGCCATGTGGGTGGCCACCACGTCGGCCCGGTCAGCCTTGGCACGGGGGAGGTGTTTTTGGATGTGGAAAAATCAAGGTCCCATCTGGAGGAGGTGTGAAGGTGCAGAGCAGAGGGCGCGCAGCGGCAGGGGCAAGGGCTGGTTAACCACACCGGTAGTCTTTGCGAGCGCGAATGCCTTATAAGGAGAGCTTGAGCCCTGGGAGCGGATGGGCAGGAGCCAGGGGCGGCTGCTGTGACAGTTCGCAAACCTCAGGCCAGGCGCTGCCACGCAGGGGGAAGAGCCAGGCACGAGCGATCGGCAAGCAGCTCGTCTCCACCCCTGTTGCTGAGGCAGAACGAGAGCAGGGCTGTGCCGGGCTACATGCGGGGAAGGTGCCGTTGAGCTCCGGCTGCAGACGATGGAGCGGGTTGTCTGGCCAGTTCAGCCGTGTCTCCCCGCAGCCTGTCGGAGTCCCTTTGGCCACCTCTTTCCCCATCGGGGGAGGGGTGCTGTGCCGTGTACTCGCCCCAGTGCCCTGCAGCCAGCTGGGTACCTCTGGCCTGCCGTGGGCAGCAAGGACCCTGTAAGTGGGCATGAGGGCTTGTCCTGAGTCAGGCCCGGGGGCTGTGAGCCCGAGCCAGGCTCTTGTCACACATCCACCGAACAAGTCCCTGGGGAGGCTGCTAGACTGAGCTGCATGGAGACTGGCCCTTCCTGCCCAGCCCAGAGTGCAGCCTGGCTTGGGGGAGCTGGGTGGGAGCTCTGGGCAGCAGCGTGGACAGCGAGCAGCTCCCCTTGTCAGTGGGTGCCCCATGCATGGGGCAGGTTTGTGACCGACCCTGTCCTTTCTTCTGGCTCAGAATGGAGGGGACGGAGCTGAGGGCAGCGACCCGGCTGGGCATCATCTTCTGAAACGCTCCCAGAGCTACATTCCCCCCTCCGGCGCCAAGCCATCCACAGGGCCCCCAGCCCTCAAGAGTGGCTACTGCGTGAAGCAGGGGAACGTGGTGAGTGCCCACTCTGTCCAGCTCCCTGGGGCGCAGACGCAGGTACTGTCGCTCTCTGCCAAGCGCCGTCTGCCCTGCCCCAAGGGAGGCATCTGCCCCACTGTGCCCTTGTATCGCCCCGCGAGCTTCTTCTGCTCAGGAGTGGCCCAGTGGGGCCAGAGCATTGTGGAGCCTGCCTTCTCCCTCGTGCAGCTGGCCCAGGATCGCACCCTTGCTCCGTTGGGAGAAGGCCCGAGCCCAGGTGCTCAAGACCCGCTTGTATCCTGGAGCGGAGAGGGAGGTGGCTGGATGCCCGTGGCCGAGGCGTCAAGGCCTGTCCCTTCCTTTTTCCAGAGGAAGAGCTGGAAGCGCCGGTACTTTGTCCTGGATGAGTTTTCCATCAGCTACTTCAAGTGCGAGCAGGTAAGCAGCTCCCCCAGCTCCCATCCAGATTCACTACCACTTGAACATCATGCAAGTAGGTGAAACCCCTGGGGAGGCCTCAGCCAAGAAGGGACCCGAGTGCTGCCAGGACCTGGGGCAGGTGCTTCAGCCTGTGGGTGGGCCTGGCCCTGCAGGTGCCGGTGGCTGGTGCTGGGGGACGTGGGATGGAGCAGCCCTTAGGGACACGGGGATGGGTGGGTACTCTCTCCCGTGCCCTCTCCCAGAGCTGCGGTGAGGGAGGCTCCCTGGGCAAAGGGCCCATGCGCACGCCGCTGGGAGCTTGGGCCCCATGGAGGCTCTGGTGCTGTTGCAGCGCCAGGCCCATTCACTCCCCCTCTCTGGCCTTCCCAGGACAAGGAGCCCGTGCGTTCGATCCTGCTGAAGGATGTCCTCAAGACCCGCGAGTGCCTGGTCAAGTCGGGGTAAGGCTGTGTTCTCTTCTGCTGGACAGGGCTTTGCTGGAGACTTTGCGTGATACTACCTACCAGTAAACGGACTGGAGGGACACGCCATGTTGTGCCCTGCTCCTAGGAGAGGAACAGCGTCCCACTGCCCCAAATGCCCCACACGTAGCATCCCAGAGATGAGGCATGGCCCTTGGCTTCCTGTCCTGAGCCACTCTTGCTGCGTGCTGTGGCAGAGATGCCTCATGCCAGTGCAGCTGGGGGTGCGCAGGCAGAAGAGCGGGTGGAGAAGGGCACTGGGTGGGGATGCAGGCTCTGCCACAGGTTGCCTGTGTGACTGGGGGCAAGTCCCTTTACCCCTTGCATTAGTTCTCCCTTTGTAAATCAGGATGGACATATGTTGCTTCCTTTGGGGACCCAATAAGTAGGTGACGTGGCTCCAGGTCTTGACTTGTGCCTGGTCCACTGCTCTGGCATCTTCCTGAGCATGAGCACCCTGCGGATGCAAGCTGTTCTTCCTACAGGAGCCCTGGGGGCTGCGAGGGTCTGGGACACTGCCTTTTCCCCAGCTGGGAATGCATCGTGTGCCCGCCGCCAGGCTGTGGCTGCTCCCATGTGCGTTTCTCTTGGTCCGTGGAAACTCCTTGAGCGTTTTGCCAGGCAGACCTGTTGGGAAGCCATTCCTGGGGCAAGGCATCCAGCCAGCAGCAGCACTGCGTGTGGCTGGGAGCTGGTGGAGGGTCAGGTTTCCCCATCGCTACCTGCTTCTCCTCTGCTCACACGTTTCCTGCTCGGGGCCAGAGCCTTCCTTCCTGGTTTGAGTTGCGCTGCCTCTCACTGGAATTCCCCACTTGTCATGTTCATGGCATCCCCCAAGTCACAGGATTTCTTGCCTGTCCCCTGCGGTTCCCAGGCCTGATTTGTGGCTGGGACCTTTCCAGTGGCAGGGGTGTCTTTCCAGCAGTCATTTGCTCAGGTTTCCCCTCTGTGTGTTTTTTCAGCCCAGATCTGGGTGCAGGCGCAGGACGGGAGACCTGGGGTGGGTCCTAGACTCCCTGTCTTGCCAAGGGGGTTGGGTAGATGAAAACTGTGCTCCGCACAGGTGGAGAGAGGCAACTCAGTGTGCCCAGAAGGAGCCAGCAGGGAGTGTGCGCTGTGCCCAGGTGCATGGATACGAGCACTGCAGAGGTGCAGCCCATGCTAAGCAGAAGCACAGCGTGAAGATGCCTGCAGGACAGGCTGCCGTCCAGTCCTGCGGTGGAGTGAGTGGCTGCTGAAGGTAGAAGATGAGGCAGGTGATGCAGTTGTGGAAAATGAGAGCAGGACACTTCTCCCCTTCTGCCTCTGGGGGAGCAGGGGTTGACTGGCCTCTGACCCCTGCCTGCCCAGCCGTGGGGGCTGAGAGAAGCGTGCCTGAGGGAGTGCAGGGCCAAGCTGCATGAGTGCCTCCTGCGCTGGTGTGTAGAGGATGCAGTGAGCAGAGGCTGGGCTGCTGGCTTGGCTTTTCCTGCGTTGGCCTGAGAAGCATGCGCTTTGCCCTTTCCTAAAGCCAGCATGATCCCGGGTTTCCATCAGGAGAGAGCTCTGCCGGAGAGGGATTGCACTGGCGTTGGGTGCCACAGAGCAGCCTCTACCCCTTGTGGGCTGGAGCGGCTGCCCCAAAAGCCCAGCGGTGCATGGAGCTCTGTGTTCTGGGTCAGGGCAAGTCACTTGGGCCTCCTGTCCCCTCTCTCAGCCCCCGTGGCCCAGTTCCTGGCATGGACCCCATCTGTGATCCCTGAACAAGATGGGGCTTTGCAGCCCAGCTGGCTCAGGCCCTGGGCTAGTACCAATGCCAGCAGGCCCCCCCAGGGCTGAGGTACACCCTCCCCCAGGCTGGTGTGGCCCCAGAGTGGACAGTGGTGCAGGGACAGGGTTGTGGAAGCCAAGAGACGCAGATGCTTGGCAGGAACCAACAGAAACCATTGCCGTTGTAGGCGGCATCGGGAATGCAGACAGAGAGGGAAAGCACCTGCTGAGCTTCCTGGCTCAGGGTCATCGTGGGGGTCGCGAGGTCTGGCCCTGGGTCAGAGCCCCATCAGGAGCCCAGGCCCTCTGTGCATGGCTTCTGCAAGCCAGGGAGTCTCTCTCTTCCCCTTCCATGCCAGGTCCCTCTGGTACAACAGAAACCCTTGCTGCAAAAGCAGACAGCCTCTTCCTCTCTCCTGTCCCAGCTTCCTGTGTGTGGGGGGCCCTCTTCCCAGTTCCTCCAGAGTCTCTTGGGCTTTTTTAGCCTAAGGACACTTGATCTTGGTTCTGCTTTGAGGGAAAGTCCAGTCCGTCAAGCTCTGCTGCCTTCAGGGAGGGTGGGCAGAGCTGGCTGCCCCTAGGATGCTGTCTTCCCCACATCCCCCCATGTGCCATCTATTCAGGTGCTTAACAGTCTGCGATTCATAGGCGGGCTGTTCCCATTCTTCTCTGCCGAAGGAGCGTGAGGCAGTACACAGGCCAGGGCTGTTGTGAAACCTGGGGGTGAAGGTGGCAAAATTAACCTGGTGTGAAGAAGCTGGCCACAGATTCCCTGAGGGCAGCGCGTGGGCTTAAGTGGAACTGGCTGCGCGTGCATTGAAGCTCAGACTAGACACAAATGAGGGTGCGCATTTGTGAACAGTGCCCCAAATAGCAGGCGCGATGCTGCCGTGACCCCAGGTCATACAGATTCTCGCAGCTGAGAATGTCAGAGCTTTCATTAACCAAATGCTTCCCAGCCCAGCATGAAAATCGCTCAAGTGACCAAGAATCATGTCAGACTTTACAGTACTCCTATGCCGAAAGGACTTAATGAGTAAGAGCAGGTCTGCATGTTATCAGCATGAGTAGGACATGTTGTAAGCATGTTGGTGGGTGTTTGAAGGTGGTAAACCGGGATTATAAACAGCCTCCTGATTAGCCACTTGTTTAAAAATCCAGGTATGGATTTATTAATCCATTATAATGTTGTCCTTTTTTTTTAATGGAGCCCTAATGCAGAGCGGGACTGGGAATGAATGGTCTTTTGGGCAGCAGCGTATGTGTGTCTGTACGAGGGCTATGGGAATTACAGCGTGCGCGTAACTGAAGCTGGATGATGTCTCATGCGGAACGGGAGTCTTGCGCTCTTCAGATTAATGCTGATTAGATCCGAGGTCTGCCTTGAATATTCCTTGGCCGGTGGTTTCTTCACACGGGCAGGGAGAAGAAGTGGGCTGTAGGCTACAGAGTGAATTGAGGATGACTGCTCTCTCTTGTCCTAGGGACCTTCTAATGCGGGACAACCTCTTTGAGATCACAACAAGCAACAGGACGTTCTACATCCAGGTAAGGGGGCAAAGGAAGGGGACTTGAATGCACAATGTCACTGGGAATGAACTCCTGGTAGGGGCCACCTTTTGCATCAAGTCATCTTCTCTAGGCCACAAATTTAGTTTTTGACAGTTGGTGTGAGTCACGTTCATCTAAATAGGGTGTTCCTCAGGAGCCTTTCAAGCAGAGCATGCGAGCAGGTGAGCCTGTGTGCAGCCTGCCCAGCCTCGTGCTCTGGGGGGTAGGAGGTGGAAAGAACAGCCGGGCAGTTTCACTTCTCCAATTCAGCTTATTTATAATTGCAGCTATTTGTTTGGACAGGAGAAGGCACATAGAGATGATCCCCCTTCCCCCAGTGGTGACAGGGGGATGCAGAGCACACAGTGACAGTCACGCTCCACATTTCTTGTCCTGAACCGTGCTGCCAGCGTTCCTGCCTCCTGCAGCTGCTTGGGGCTGTCAGTCCCTTCCAGACTCAGTGGTAGCAAACTGAGCGGGGAGAGTGAGGCCAGGCAGGCCTAGACCAGTCGCTTGCTACTAGTTTTGCAGGGAAAATAAGTTTAAAAAAAAAAAAAAGGGTGCTGATGAGTTAGCTGGGGTCTGGTTGCAGTGACATGACTTCCTGTCTCCAGAGCAGCGCGCAGAGACTCATATGAGGCCATCCTTAAGTTCTCAGCTGGTGCCTTTGCAGCCTGAGAGGCTGTTGGCCAGATCCGTCATTGTCCTGCACCTTGTGCAGCTGCTTACACTTGTGCAGAGTGCTGCCCTGCTGGCTGGGTGGCTTGCCACGGTCTGTCTAGAGGAAGCACCTGGGAAGCATCTGTGCATTGAATCCATTTGGCAGGGGAATTGCCACATGGAGAGTGATGGCAGCTAACTGATGGACAGGGAGTTTTGGGTGGTGGAGGGCTTTTGTAACATGGCCCATGCAAAGCAGTGACAGCTGGACTCCCCACCAGACAGTTCCTGCCATCCTTCGTTGCACTGCAGCAGTCCCCAGTGAGCCGTGAGCCTGGAACACAAGCTAACAGCACCTGTCGACTCCACCTAGAGCCCCTCCTCTGTGGATGGGACTCCACACTCAGCCAGGCAGGGCAGGCAGCTCTCTTGCAAAGAAACATTCTCCCCAGTTAGTTTTCACTGGATGGCCTCTCCTGCCATGTGGAGCGATAGGAGATTTGTGAGACCAGGAGGCAATTGTCCATGGAGCTTGCCAAGCAGAGGCGTAGGCTTCTCCCAAGCCTGCTTCTCACTGCATGAATCCCTTGGCAGACTGGGAAAGCTGAGCAACTCGGCCACTTAAGCCAGACCCACCCTCTCTGGCCTTGTTCAAGTGGGGAGCTGGCACAGCTCAGCTGCCAGCCTTGTAGTCCACCCACTGCGCTGTGGAAGCAGAGGCATGGCGCTGAAGTAAAAGCCACGTTGATTCTGGAAGAGTGTCTGCCTGAGCACTATTGCAGAATAACTGTGTGTGTGGTCGTCCAGTACCGGAGAAATTGTACCAATCAGGTTCTTTGTGTGAGCAAGGTCAGGGGTGCAGGAAGAAGCTGCTGGTGGGAGCTCTCCAAACAGCTTGCTGCCATAGCTCGTGGCTGCCTGGATCAGGGCAGAGGGGAGTATAAAAGGGAGGTCTCAAGCCCCAGCATCCCGAGATAGACCGTGGTGAAGCAGGTGCTCTCCGTGGCTTGTTGCTCAGCCTCTCCAGCATGCGTGAGCTGCATTTTCCATCCTGGCCTTCTGCATGCACGCCTGTGTCCAAATCCTGTCTGCATCCCGCTGCAGCCGCAGCTGTGCTGGCACCTGATGGTCTGGGTCTGGGCCTGCGCAGCTCCTGCCTGCCTGGACCTGGCACTCTGTAGTGCCACGGGCTTGGGATGAGTCACGTCCCTGGGAAGAGTGCAGGCTGCTCTCAGGCCCTGCTGGGACCCATGCCAGCACAGTGCTGGGCGGGGGCTTTTTGCAGCCCCAGAGTGTGGCGTGCGTTTGGGGCTGGGAAGCTGCTGGACTGCTGAGCCTCTCCTCCAGACGGCAGCCTTGGACTGCGCTTGTGTGCGGGTTCTGGACTGCTCTGGTAGGGCTGCATCCACACGTTCCCGGAGAGCAGCCACATGCCTGCTACCTCCACGACTCTAGCCAGTCCTCTGCAGCAGGTACTGAGGCTTCTGGGGTCAGTAGTGCCACGCCATACAGCTCTCTTCGCCACGCTGGAGGGGACTTGCTGCCATCCAGTGGTACAGAAAGAAACAGCCTAGGAGCAGCTGAGATCCTGGAGCCAGCTTGGAGCCAGTTTTCCTCTGGGCTCAGGGATTATTCAAGTAGCTTCTGCCTCCTGCTAGAGCAGGCTCGTTGTGTTGGGGGGCAGCACTTCACCTGCCAGGGAGTGCCTGGGTTGGGGCTGGGGATGTGCTGCTTGGTGTGCATAACTGAGAGGCAGGCATGCAGGGACTAGCTGATCCCCAGGGTGCAGTGATGCTTCATTGAATGGAGGACCTCTGGTAGCGTCCGTGACAGTCCCGAAATGATATGAGAGGCAAGCATTTCTTAGGGTGATCTCTTATTGGGCCATTTCTGTAGTAAATTCGAGTCCTGTCTGATGGTCGGGAGGGATAAAAACGATCCACGGTACAGAAATGGGCTGCCGTGTGAGGTCACAGTGTGCATGACCACATTAAAACCCTCCATCTGCGGTGAGTGTCAGTGTCCAGATCTCCCCGCCGACCTTCCCATTGGATGCAATGGAGCTGCGCTCAGCGACTTGTGACATGCAAGCAGAGGTCTCATTTCTGGCTGCCATGTTTTGCAGGCAGACAGCCCCGAGGACATGCACAGCTGGATTAAAGCCATCTCAGGGGCCCAGCAGGCCCTGAAGATCCGCCCCAGGGTAAGTCACAGCTTTTCTGCTTTGCATGTAGTGTCAATTCAGGAGAGATGGCTTTTGAGCTGACGTGATTTATAGAGCAGCTCATGCAAATGTTCAGAAAATTAGCTTCTTTCCTAAATGTGGCTTTGGTGCCTCTGCAAGTGTCTGTCTCTCATCCGGAGAAGGGGTGTAGAAAGCGAGTAGCATTAGATGCCCTTGCCTGGTGGGACAGGGAGCTCCACTCTTCTCCCAGCTGCCTGGGCAGAAGAGTCCACAAGAGCAAAGGGCATAACTTATTTCATGTCCTTTTCACTGCTTCAAAGCCTGTGAAGAGCATATGTCCCGTTCTCAGGGAGCTTGGGGGCAGCATCCAGAAGAACTAAAACTCCTTTGTGTCTTGGCAGGAAATGTCCTTCGTGAGATCCATTTCCATGAATAAACACGGGGGCTCCAATCATTCCAGCCCCTCGACTGCCTCCCTTTCCCAGCAGAGGCAGCCAGGCGAGGAGAGGAGAGCCCTCTCCAAAACCCCTTCCACATCCTCATGGCAGCCTTGGACGCCAGTGCCACAGGCAGAAGGGAAGCAGCCCACGATAGAAGAGGCTCCTGGGCAACTGAGAGACTCGGTGTTTGTGCCAGCGTTTACTGAGCGTGACGTGAGCACCAGGCAAGGGAAGCGTGTGCGGCACAGGTCTGAACCCCAGCACCTCAAAGAGAAGCCATTTACCTTCAACCTGGACGATGAAAACATCCGGACCTCCGACGTGTAGCCACGCATGGTGCGAAGCTGGTGCACTGCGCCCCTGTCCTACCCGGCGTTTGGAAAAGATGAGGCAGTCTCGGTACAAGTTCAGTGCAAAGACACTTTGCTTCCCCCACAGCCGTGCGGGGCAGCCTCAGTGGTGCAGTGCCCCTCGGCGTGTGTAACCTTGCCCTGCTGTGCACTCAGAAAACGTGCAAAAAATGCGTGCACCCAAAATGCATCTGAGGCAGGCGGAAAGAGCCGGTCTCCTCGGTGCCAGTGCTGGTCGGCATGTCCAGAGCACCAGGCCACTTCTGTCCCTGGTTCCACACTGCTGGGTTCACCCTGATGATTTTGGCCTTTATTCTCCAACTTTATTATCAGTCTCTTGTAGGCTGTACATGGGAGAGGAACAGGAAGAAAGCCCTGGTCAGACCCAGGTCCCTCTCCATTCTAGCACCTGCTCTCTGCCACTGTGACGTGGGAGACCGGGCAAGATGGACATATAGTCTGATGCAGGAAATGGCAATGGTTATGTTCCCGTACAAGATTTAGTCTGGCCCACTTCCTCGGTGACTGCACTCTCTCCAAAGGGAGGAGAGACCAGCATTCCTGATAGCTCCCATTTTCTTTCCCGCTGAAACCTCATCTTCAATGTCCCAAATTCTTTCTCTGGTCTCTTCCCCTTCATGGCAGATGGGGGGGATCAAGGTAGTTGAAGGAGGAAGAGAGGGGGAGCTGCTGGTGGTAACAGAAATGCCTGGTGCTCATTAGAAGTATACCAGAAGGGGCTGATACAAACCCACTTGGCAGACACATGGCATTTCAGTCATGTGCACTTATGTCACATGGGAAGCATCAGGCCCCTCGGCTCTGCCCTAGAAGAACGATGACACCCTCAGCAGCTCCACCTGTTTGGATCTCAGGGAAACCATGCAGGAAGAAGAGGGGGAGGTGGGGGGGTTTTCCAAGCAGAAGGGGCTGGTGTGGGCCCATGCTCATGTTGGTCAATAGGGGTAGGATTCTCAGATCTCTTGAGCCATTGAGAAACCCCCCAGTGGGCCCAAACATGGAGTTTGCAAGACACCCGGCAACCTAATTTAAAAAAGGAGGAGAAGGTTGCAGCTGTAATGTAGTTTTTTTCCAGGGGACCAGCTCTTTGCTCTGCTGCACTGACCATGTAGTAACTCCTCTCTGCTGTCGATTTACTCCTTTTCTACTCGTTCCCCTTGCACGCTGTCAGGCTGCAGCAAAGGCTCCCTGCTCTGTACGACGTCCCAGTTGGAAAAACAAAACCGATTTCTTGGTATATTTATGTTTTTTAAAAATGTGAGGAAAGGTTAGGACCACTCTTTTGCAAGCTGTCTGGAGCAGGGACTCCGTGGCACAAATATTCTCAGGTATATATATCCAGGTTTGTATTGCGGGCGCTTGGCCACAACAGACTGTTAAATGCCTGAATCTTGGAACGTTTCATGCAATGAAAGCAGACCATGTACAAAGAAATCGGGATGATTTGGTTCTCCAACTAGGCTGTTCTAGCTGGTATTTGTAAGTAGTATACCTCGGCAGGCACCCATAAGGGAACAAGTTGATGCACGGTGAATGCAAAGCACTTGCTAGACGATTTAGTTATTCCGTGATCAGAGAGGAACTGTGGGACACTTTCACTAAAGAAATGGGTATGTAACCTCTTGTCTCAGCTAGCATCTAGAAACAACACCTCTTTCCTGGCTCTCTCTTCCCCACGAGGGATCTAGTAGTGCCTTATGTTGTTGCACGAGTTGTGAACGCTGTGCAAAGCCTATGCAAAACATACCTATCCCCCTTAAACCTTGCACAGGGATGAGGTTTGCCCGGACTGAGAAGTTATACATCGTGCTTGTGTGCCTGTGCCTCTGCTCTGAGCCCACTCGCTTCCCACCCTCACTCGGACAAAACTGGCAGCGACGTCAAGGCCAGTTTTGCCCGAGTAGGAACTAGCAGGAGCGGGTGCTGTATTAAAATAAGAAACCAGCACATGCTGAGGTTGGAACGATCATGGAAAACTAAATCAAAATGAAACCAGAATAAGGAGTTCAAAGTATTGTCTATGGGAAGCTTTTGTGGATTTTTTTTGTAAGCTCTGGGCCTCTGTGTCTTCCACATCCCCTGCAGTGCATGGTGCTGTTGTGCAAGAAGATGACCGCTAGAAGGCACCCAGCTGACTAGAGAGTGAATTAAAAAATTACTCCTGCCTGCCTTGCTCTTATTTTGAAATTGCAGTGTGTGTTGGAGGATGTGCTGGAGAAACAGCAGCTTTAAAAGTCCACCAGGAACATGCAGTGAAAGCCAATACATCAGCGTGACAGCCATGCAACCTGAAGGCAGTTGCACCTGTTCTTTTCCTGGAAAGAGATGGCCAGAGCATGATTTACCAGTACATTCTTGGAGAGGCAGGTACCAGGAATCTGCTCCTCCTCCTGTGCTCTCATAAGGCAGTTCTAGTCCACAGATAACAAAGGGAGCCTCCCAACTAGGGAAGTTCACACACCTGTTCTCAGCAGAGGCAGGAAAACAGGGCAACTAGGAAAATGAACCAGGGATGATGCAAATAGCATGGTTTTCCTGTGATGGACTTGCCGATACCTGTGCTGGGGCTGCTTCTCCTTTTTGGCTTGCTTTGCCCTAGTGTTTTTGATAGCAATAGTGTTTGGGCTGAGCTAACGGCCCCTTTTGAAATATTTAACAACTAATTGTAAGCATGTATGAGCTACAAATTAGCAGGGGCGAGCAATAGGAGTGCTTAGGCCAAGGGCAGTACCTACAGCTGCAGACATGGCAGGCACTTGTGTTGAATTAGTACCGCAAGGGTCAGTGGGAGCTGGGAGGCTAAAAGCCTAAGCCTGTAGCAGAGGTGTGAAGTAGTGAAGAGGGAAGCTGCTTGTGGCTGTAATGGTAACTGCAGCCTTCCCTTTTTCTCTGCTTGCGGAGCAGCCCCGAGGCCGGCTCCAAAGGCCACAGACTAGTGGCATGTGAATGTAAAGCAGAGGCAGGGGTTGTGGAGGCGAATCTGGTCGCTGTGCTGCTCTCATGCATGCTGGGCACACTGACTTGGGTGTGCTTCTCTGGTGTCAAGCGAATTCCCACCGCTTGGGGTGGACCCCCATCCAGATCAGCAGGGAGCCCTTGACGAGAAATAACATACAGCAAAATGTGTGCATGCTCCTGCCTGAGCCTGGCCCTTGTATCGTCTCGCTCTCATACCGCTGGGGACAAGGCATGGCCTGCAATTGTGTTTCCAGCTCCCATGGGGATCCCTGTGCAGCACAACAGCAGCTCATATGAAAAGAACGGCGTGAGGGGGACGTGTTTGGGTGCAGGGGTGTTTTACATGACGACGCCAACATGGCTTCAGCTGTTTTTTGTACATAATTGCTGTGTATTTCAAGTGCCTTTAGAGATGGGGAGCAGGGGGTGCCTTCCCCACGGGGAGGTGCTCACACCAAAGCCTTGTGATGCTTGTGCAAGAGAGAGCCTCTGGAAGGTGTAACATGCAGAGACTGACTAATTCTGGTACCGATTCCTTCCGTGCTCACTTGGGAAGAACTCTCCATTTGTGGAAAAAATATGCTTCCACATGAAATACCAGCCAGTTTTTCAGGTTAAGCTGGTGCATATCTTGAATTACTGAACGTATGTCGGCACATGGTGTAGAGACATGGTTCGATAGTCACACAGGTTTTTTTCCCTTCCCCTTTCCTCTCAGTCCCTGTGCAACTTATTTGAGTGGAGTTCGTTGCAAGTGCTAAGACTGAAATGGGATGGTGTTGAGGTTGGGTTTTTTTTGTGAGCTGCTTGTGCATTTTGTTGTGATACTGGCACCAGTAATCCTCAGCTGTGAATGGCTGTCCCGTGCACAGACTAACCGCGGGTGCACAAAGCCACACTGATGCGATGCTTCTCACTACCCCTTCTGCAGCGTGTAGTGGAAAACTTTTGTTGCTTGTTTTGTAGTAAAAATCTGTGTGAAATCTTTCCAGAAAATGTGTCGTCGGAGACTTCTTTTACCAAGGATAACCTGTGTTTAAAAAATGCCCGACCCTTTCTAATGCCATGGCAGCTCAGCAGCCTGGCCTCTTTGTCCAGCCCGCGGCTGGCTGCAAGCATACTGCGTCTACCTGCACCTGGCTCCCTGGCCTGCAGCTGCACGTGGGCCAGGGGGGAGAGGAAACCACCTTCCAGGTAAGTCCAGATCAGGGCTGGAGCTTGGTGCCCAGAGCCAGTCGCAAGACCCCGGAGCAGCTCAGCCCTTTCTACCCCATCAGTGACGGCACGTGCTGGCCTGCAGATCCCTTCCTTCTGGAGCGTGTCTCTAGCACTGGCAGCTTCTGCTACTTCCCGGGAATTGGAAGGGGATAGGTATGGACCAGCTCATCTTTGGGAGGAGATTTCTCTCCAGCTTGGGAGTCTGGAGCACCCCACCCCGGGGGAAACCAAGGGGTGCTGTGGCTGGTCCCACCCTGACTGCAAAGCAGAGGGGGATACTTCCAAGGGTTGTGCCATGCCCAGGCTGACTGGCTTCCCTGCACCCAGGTGGGAAAGGCTGGGTCACGGTGTGCCCCAGCTGCTCCCTAGAGCACAGCCTGTGCCGGGGAGCAGCTGTGAGCAGCCAGAGCTGGCTTATGCCAGCAGTAAAGTGTTTTCTTAGGCTCCAAGGTGCTGCTTGGCTTCAGGCTGATGCCCTCCCCACCTTTCTGCTGCTCCTTTTGTCCTGTTGCAGGCCTGGCAGCCAGGTTATGGGCAAACCGGTGTCTCACAGCCCAGCCTCACCATCCTGCCAGTGGTCAGGAAAGGTTTCTTGAGCAGCCCTGGGCTGGGGAGCAAAGAGCCCTTGAGGGAGCTGGCTTGAGGGGGCTCTCTCCGGCAGGATGGCACCGGCTCCTCTGCCCAGACCCCTTCTGTGTGTCCTGGTCCCTGTGTGCTGGCTGGGGGTTTGGTAGGGGGTTGTGGCACTCAGCCAGGCAGTGGATGTGCGGAGGGACCCTTATCCCCAGAGCTGTGGGCTGGGCAGGAAGGTGCCTCCCACTGCACTGGCCATGAGCTCTGTGCTGGGATGAAGCGAGCCAGGAAGCACCCACATGTTGAGCATATGGGTTGGGGCCATGGCAGTGAGAGGAGAAATGCAGGTGGGAGGGAGGTGGGTTTAACCCATGCCTGGAAACAGACGGTGCAATTCCCCTTACACAGCCTCTCACCCATGGTCCTCTGCCAAAGGCTGTGGCAGGCAAGATTCACCGCTTTGAGACCACCGAAGAGCTAGAGCACAAGGGCTTGCTTCATCAGAGGCTGGGAGGGGACAGCAGAGAGCGGGGGGATGAAGTGGGGTGAGTGACTGGAAGAGAGGAGGGAGGGACAGTGCTGGGGGAAGCAAGCATGCAAAGAGCCTCTAGGACCAAAGGGGTCATGGAAACTAAGCTGTGCAGGGAGGTGAGACTCCATAGTCCCTGTTTAAACCAGACAACATAGTCCAGTTTGTGGATGATTCCTTATTCTGCAATTTCCCTTTCAAACCCGCTTTCACATTTTTCTGCCTGAGAACAGCCCCCTCCTCGGGCCAGCAACAGAGTGTCCAGGGAGGCTACCATGTCCTGCTGTAGGCCTGTATGTGCTCTTCTGCAGCTGGTGTCGGAGCCGTGCTCGCTCCTTCTTGCATGTAGAGACGGCCCCTTGTGTCTGACATGTGCAGCAAGGGGCACGGTAAGCAGGTGGTGGCCTATACGTCAGTCGAGTTGCAGATGAGTGGACCTCAGCCCCTGGACTGCTTGTGACTTGGTCTGGTGATGACGTGGTCTGTCTGATGTGGCAGCACAGTGGGCTACACACACAAGTCTTCTGCTCTTAGCCATGCTCGTGTGCATTAAATGTAGGGCCCTCTGTCTTTTTGCTTCTTGGCATGCTGGTTGACAGTATGTGCATAAAAGAAGTAACAAGCCGTGACTGTCCCTGGTCTCCTCCAGGATGATGTGGACTAGAGCTAATGGAAACCAATGATTCCTTCAGGTGCTGCTCAGGGAAAAGGGACAAATCCCCACGGTACCCTGGAGGGGAGGATTCCTTCCAGACCTCTGGCTAGACTGATCAGGATAAAAACCACCTTGTAGTGGCATTATGCTACCGGTGCTGGTTGGATCAAAGAACTGGCCACCCTGCCTTCACTTTGCTGCTCACGAGAATGCCCATGCTCAGCAAATCATCCCCGAATTAATGTGGCGATTCACTGACGAGGGGAGGGGATGGGGTTGCCCCTAAGCATGATCTCTCAGCAGGGGAGATTATGCTTAGGGGCAACCAACACGGGTTCATTTGCGGCAGGTCCTGTCAAACCAACCTGGTGGCTTCTACGACCAGGTCACCAAATCCTTAGATGCAGGGGTAGCAGTGGACATAGTCTTCCTTGACTTTCAGGAGGCCTTCGACACCGTCTCTCACCCTGTTCTCATTAAAAAACTAGGGGACTGTAGCATTGACACCTACACAGTTAGATGGGTCACCAACTGGCGGGAAGGCCACACCCAGAGAGTGGGGGTGGACAGGTCATGTTCGACCTGGAGGGATGTGGGCAGCGGGGTCCCGCAGGGCTCGGTCCTCAGGCCCGCACTGTTCAACATCTTCATCAGTGACTTGGACGAGAGGGTAAAAAGCCCCCTGTTCAAATTTGCTGATGACACTAAGATGTGGGGGGATGTGGGCATGCTAGAAGGGAGGAAGAGGCTGCAGTCAGACCTATACATGTTACAGGGGTGGGTGTGATATGAAAATCGCGGTTCATTTCTTTGGAGGCTTGCGAATAATAATTCCTCAGGCACACATTATTAGTAACACAAAGGATATATTTGCAAATAGGGTCAGAGTGAAGACAAAAGACCACTCTGCCCCCGAGGAAAACTCTTAGTTGGCTTTTATCCCTTCCCTCCTGGGCACGTGTGCAGAAGCAGGAACTCTTACAACTCATTTCCGGTTCATACAAACATACATGAAATGACGTCACGTC
>NW_017728933.1:4831706-4838927 GCF_001723895.1 Crocodylus porosus | reverse complement strand
AGGCCGCAGCTGGAGTCCTGCATCCATTTCTGGGCGCCACACTGCAGGAGGGATGTGGACAGCATGGAGAGAGGCCAGAGGAGGCCACTTGCATGATCAGGGGGCAGCAGGGCAGGCCCCACGAGGAGAGGCAACGGGACCTGAACCTGTTCAGCCTCCATAAGAGAAGGCTGAGGGGGATCTGGTGGCCACCTATAAACTGGCCAAGGGGGACCAACAGGCATTGGGGGAGTCCCTGTTCCCCCGAGCACGACCGGGAGTAACGAGGAACAACGGCCATAAGTTGACTGAGAGTAGATTTAGGCTGGATATCAGGAGGCACAACTTCACGGTCAGGGCGGCTAGGATCTGGAACCGGCTTCCAAGAGAAGTGGTGCAGGCTCCTACCCTGGGGGTGTTTAAGAGGAGGCTAGATGAACACCCTGCTGGGGTTGTTTGACCCCAGTACTCTTTCCTGCCATGGCAGGGGGTCAGACTTGATGACCTGCTTAGGTCCCTTCCGACCTGACGAACTATGAAACTATGGATCAGAGTTGGGCATAGGCTAAGTAGGGAGAAAACAGATGGGAGCAGAGTTGGATGAGTGCACTTCAGGTAAGCATCCGCATCTGCAAACTGCGCTGGATTGGGAAATCCTGCTGTAGGATGTGTGTCTGCTAGGACCGCTTGAATAAATGCACCTTTACATGGAGGGACAAAGCCTTCCTCTAATGGTTGCTGAGATTGGCACAGGAGGCTTTTATTGGGGCGGATTGCACCTGGCTATGCAAGCACCATTTAAAATGAGACAGGCCTTGACTTTTGGCTTGTCTCTGTGGGTGTTTCACAGCCCTTGAGACACTTAGATGGTGTCAGAAAAGCCTAAAGTATGAGCTAAGCAAGTCTGGCACTAACAAGCAACAGCTTCTCTAAATGGCGCTGAAGACTGGTAAAAAGGGACCCTCTTCAGGACCAAAATGCAGGCTTGATACAAAGCTTTTGCAAACCTAAGAGCAATCGAAATGTTTCCTTGACTTTTGAGCAACCTCCTGTAGTTTCCTGTCCAGATATCACAGGACCAAGCTGGTGCATGAGAACAGAAAGGTGAGCCAGACTGGTAAAAAGTGCTGCTGAGTAAAGAGACAATGCAAGGTGTGAAAAGCAGAATGTGGTTCTCAGCTGGGAAGTCCCAAGGGTGCAGCATGGTTGCCGTACCACAAGTGCCGTTAAACTGCAGCAGCATGAAGGCAGAATCGGAAACCGTGACCACAAATTGGATATAGCCTGGATCAACACAGATCCTGCTGTGAGCGTGGCTGAGTTTGCTGTGGAGGGCTGCGGGACAGGGAAGCAGAAAATAAACCAATGCAATTTTAATACAAAGTCAGTGCATGTGTACGGTATATTAGGGAGCTGGTGGTTTTTCTGCCACAGAACTTAGTGGAGCAGGTAGGCTGAGGTGGCCTGGGGAAACATCCAAGGCATAAGTGCAGTCCCTCTGCACAGAGGTGAGCCCTGCCCTTTAGAATAAGTGCCCTTGACTTTAGTGTATGAGGTACCCCACAGAGTCGCAGGAAAACGGGCCCTTCCCCCTGGGATGAACTCCAGTGTAACAGCCTCTCCACTGGTCTCCTCTTGCAGGATGGAAATTCGGGTGGGGCCTTGGTGAATTTGGTAACTGTCCTTGCCTATTCGGGAATGCATCTGTTTCCCAGTCTAGTTGCGTGTACAGTGGAGGTTGTGTCTGGGAGCTCGGTGCAAAGAGTCACGGTAGCGAGCCAGTGCTGTTCCAAACACCAGGAAGCTCCTGTCTTCGTGTGGGAATGGCGTTGAACATGTCTCTATACATCACCTGCTCTTGCTGCATTTTGGACAGGCAGTCTATTCGAGCTCTGGGTGGCCATGTGCGCTCATGGGCTGAGGCATGTCGGAGCAGGACCTTCTAGTGTGCTCGCTGATTCCCTGTCCATCTGCATGAGTTCTCCAGGAGACTGTGCGGGGGTTGCAGGCAGCTTGTTTATGATGGACTGTGACAGTGCAGGAAAGGCCAGGCCTGGCAAACTGCTGAGCTCCCAGCTGAGCATGGCCCTGTGCCCGTCCACCCCTCTCCTTTCCCCACTCTGGTCTGGCCAGGAGTGGGAACAAAAGTGTGTCCCACATAACCACATTGTTGGCTGCCTTGGCAAACTTTGCACCAAAAGTGTTTGAGGCAGAGATGTTGGTTGTGCCAGGCCCTAGATGCACGGTGAAAGTGGAGCGGGCACAGGACAGACATCCCTGCCCACCCAGCTCTGGGGCAAAGAGATCCCATAGATGCACAGCAGTAGAAAGAGCTGGCTGTAAGCAACCTGTGTGCATCCTTCCCGGCTTGGCCTGCGCCGCCCCGTGGACAGCTATCTGCCTGCCATCTGATGGCGAGGCACCGTCATAGCGGCCTACAGGCACCACCCTGTAATAAGCTGCAATAAACTCACCTCTGGATGCCAGTGTAACTGCCAGTGTCCAAAGCAGATGTACACAACGCCTGTATATAAGGTTGCATGTCCAGGGTCTGCACTTAGGGCACAGGGAGGCCTGACACTTTTTAATCCCCCCTTGTTAAACAATCTATGAACTAAATGCATTGAAGGTAACTGCTGGCCTCTCCTTTGCCATCCTCTCTGACCCAAGCCATCTGTTCCCAGCCAAATCGCGACTGCAAATGAAAGGTGGGAGAGCTGCGGTTGTGCGGGTGAGACTTCTGTGATGCTCCCTGCCTGAGCCATGTGTGACCGTAAAGGTGGGATGACGGGTTGGATGATGAGCCTGAACTGGCAGTCCCAGGTGGAAAGCTGTCTCCCACATGGGCGTGGGATCAGATACCACCGGAGACATCTTGCAATGCTTACTGCACACTGCCAAGAGGTCGCATGTCCCTCCTTGTAGGCATCCTGGTTGTTGAGACGGAGTCACCTATGAGTGAATGTTACCAGAAGGTGGCTGTATTAGACAGCTGTAAAACTTCCCTGCCATGTTCTCCGGGGGCAGATGCAGAGCTGTGTAAAGGGCAGACGTGCGGGACGTGAAGCATGCTGTGCGTGGTGCAGGCACCACCTTCCATGACTGTGCCCGGGGGTGGGCAGTGACAGGCTTTGCTTAAGGTGCTTGTAAAGCTGCTTCAGAGTCACACTTCCCTGCTCTTGATCCTGCAAACAGCGCCTCTCTAGCGACGCTCCCTTGCACTCAGGCCCAATCTCTGTCCTGCTCCCATAGCCTGTTTTGCCGTCCCATCCAAATCCCAGAGAAGGACCAACTTTTCTGCCTCTGTGGGCCTCCCTGAACCTGCAGAGTCCCCCATTCAGACTGAGTTAATTCAATCCATATCAGAAATGTGGCAATTTCTCAGTTGTTGCTGTTCTGGTATCTAATTTCTAAATGACTCACCAGCAGAAATCTGAGCAGTTTTGCCAGGTCCCAGGAAAGCTTTTTTCCTCTGGACAGTTCCAGCCCACTTGTGGTGTTACTGGAGATCTGGTTTTGCTGCATCTCTCTAGAGCTCACGAGCACGTCCTAAGTTTCCTCCAGAGAAAGACTCGACCCAAGGAGACGTATCTGAGAAGTATCTTCTCCTGACTTCTAAGCAAACTCCACTGCCTGCATCGCGTGTCCAGCATGCTTGTTGTCAGTCAACAGCAGAACAGGTGCTGAGCTGCGGGGAGTCCACGAGTAGGCTGGGCACCATTTGTGTCTGCACCTTGCTGGTTGGCGGTGCCTTCTGTAGGGTGGGTATCCCGAAGACTTGGGGAAATGAGGCCTGATGTGGTACTGGGAATGCAGCCAGGCCTGCAGAGGTAGGCTGAGGGGTAGCGGGAAGGAGTGAGCCCTCATC
The DNA here is from genome assembly GCF_001723895.1 of Crocodylus porosus. NCBI lineage: Eukaryota > Metazoa > Chordata > Crocodylia > Crocodylidae > Crocodylus > Crocodylus porosus. The sequence continues at coordinate 4,835,080 of NW_017728933.1, read as the reverse complement.
GTGTATTTATAATGGAGACATAATGCACAAATATGGATGCACTGGACTGTGCCCCTCTCGGCACCTTTATCATGTGAGCACCTTGGGGCATGCTCACGTGTCTCTGTGCCGTGGTAAGGACAAGCACCTGATCTGTGCTGAAGCCTTCTAGTGCTCCGTCAGCCTACGTAGTAATAACGAAGCGGGTTGGGAGGGAGACTGGGGAAGCCACAGGTAAAGCAAAGGATGGCGAGACCTCAGACTTGTGGGCAGGAAAGAACGTGAGATCCAGTGCAGAAACGTGTCTCGTGGGGGATGCGTGCCATGTCGGGCTTCATTCATAGGAAACAAAGCAAGCTCTTCAAGAGCAAGTTCTGAAGAAGCAGAATGGAGGGCCGAGCCCTGGAAATCCATGCCTGTCCTGAGCTCTGAGGTTTACATCTTCAAAGTCCTTCAAGGAGCTGCTGCCTCAAGGTAAGACCCTCACGGGGAAGGCTGCTCCTGCCTCTTCCTGTGCTTTGCAGAGGCCGCTCAAATGCTTGGTTTGCAGTGTATGTCCAGGAGCTGTGGACCAGCGATGTGACCTCAGGACCTTCCCTGAAGGTAGGTTGACACCTTGCTAAGCCTGCACCTTGCTGGCTTTCTGTGGCAGTCAGGGGAGTGAGCATAACATCAGGGGAAGCTGGAAACCACGTTTCCCCTGCTTCTTGCCCGTGGGTAAAATGCACACTGCCATCACTGTGAATCCTGCTTGCGGAGCAGATTGTGCTTTATGTCGGGGTAGGATTCTTCTAGAGTATTTTACCAAGAATTTATGACTGGCCCAGCGTACTGGGAAGATGATCACCTGTGCTTCCACAGCAGGCTTTCTTGGGAAGCAGCGCCAGATTTATCCACTTCCACTCTTCATGCCTTTTAATCCCGACCACCTTGCGCCAACTGGTTCTTCACCAGGCCAGAGACATATAGCAAACGTAGGGTGTCTGTCACAGCTTAGGGCCGTGCACTCCCAGACTAAGAGCGCTGCTGAGAGGGGATAGCAGAACGATAGTAAGTGTCTGAATGGCAAGCTGGCCTGGGTCTGATTTTAAATCAGAACAGTGTCCTCCAAAATATCAGCCCTGTGTTTTCTTCTGCACTGAGTGCAAAGGCAGAATTTGGCAGGAGAGCTCTGACCCCAGAGCATGCAGGCTGGTGCAGTCATGGTTTGGGGAGGGGACCACAGGTGAAGACTTTGTTAAAGTTTTTTGAGGCATGGGTGAGAGAAGAGTGGGCCCAAACCTGGGAATCCACTGTGTCTGAGGTCCCCGAGTCCTGGCTATGAAAGGTTTACAAGGTGGAGCTTTGACAGCAGTGGGGAGAGGTAAAGCATGGGATGGTGCTCAATGCACACAGACTTGAGCATGCATGTTTCTTCCCCCTTGAGCTGGTGTGACTGAACTCAGCATGTGCATGTAAACAGGTGCACGTTCCCCTGGGCTGAAGTGTGTGCTGGATGTACTATGTGGACGTCTCCCCAGCCTCCCTCCCTCAAGAGACTAGCTTAAGACTGTCCAGCTCAGATGTCTTGTGACCTAAGTGGATGGGAGTCCTGTGCCCCAGAGATGAGATGTTAGCACAATGTGATTTCGGGGGAGTTGCACGTCACACAGTCCAGCTGAAGGCAGTGTTAGTAATAGAGGCTGAATTTGGCTGACTGAACTAGAGGCACAGCTGCAGCTGGAGAACTTGAGGGCTGACAGTACAAGCTTCATTTCTTTATTTTGCAAGAAGAATGACTGGCCTCCTGACGCACATACTTGTGTTGTGCCTGGCTCTAAGTTTGGGACTTGCAGCTAGCTTTCCCATTGACTTGCTGAAGGAGATGGGCGCACAGGTGGTTTTCTCTTCTATCCTGCCAGTGAGTGGACGTGGCAGACGGCATGAAACGTGCATCGCGGAGACCAACTGGAGGCTACAGGAATGGTGCTTCGAGGTGGGCTTTGGCTTCCTCAGCCACGACCGGCACATCACGACAAGAGACATGCTTGGATGGGATGGGCTCCACCTTTCCCCTAAAGGTAAGCGTATGTTCTCTTCTAGGGTGGTGGACCTCCTCTGGCGGGCTTTAAACTAGGCTCATCAGGGGAAGGGGAAGTTGAGGGCGGAGGAAACATCGGACTGCCAGACCAAGCAACACCCACATCTACAGCCCAGCCAAGACCAACGAGTGAAACAAATAAACAGGTAAGCGACAGGGGCCAGGGCAACACTGGGACAAGGGGGTCAGTGCACACATCCACAGGAGGCCTCAAATGCCTCTACACAAATGCTCATAGCATGGGAAACAAGCAGGAGGAACTCACTTTCCTGCTGGCTGACACCAGCCCAGACATAGTGGGGATCATGGAAACGTGGTGGGACTCAACACATGACTGGGCGGTGAATGTTGAGGGCTATAGGCTGTACAGGAGGGACAGCATAGGAAGGAGAGGTGGGGGCGTGGCGCTCTATATCAAGGAGGAATACACATCCTTGTTAATTAGCAAGGAGTCAGGGGAGGGGCACTCTGAAGTGCTTTGGGTTAGAGTACAAGATAGTCGAGGGGAAAGAGACTTAAAGGTGGGAGTCTACTACAGACCTCCCAACCAGGGGGAAGAGCTTGACCAGGAATTCTTGGGTCAGCTCACAGACGTAGTGAAGGCAGGATGTGGCAGTCATGAGGGACCTGAACTTCCCGGACATCTGCTGGGAAGAGCAGTCAGCCAGGTCTGACCGCTCATGTCGGTTCTTGGCCAGAGTGCAGGACCTCCATCTAACCCAGGAGGTGCACAGCCCCACCGGGGGGACGCCTTGTTGGACCTGGTGTTGGCCACGGGTGATGCCCTGGTGAGGGGGCTGCGGGTGCTCGACCACCTGGGCGACAGTGATCATCGCCTGCTGGGATTCACCCTCCAGCGCAAGGTGCCAAAGGCTTGCAGCAAGGCAGAAGCCCTAGATTTCAGGAGGGCAAACTTCAATGAGCTAAGGAGGATAGTTGGGGAAGCGCTGAGGTCCCGGGGGGGAGGGGAGCTAGGTGTCCAAGAAGAGTGGTCGCTTCTTAAGGAGACAATCCTCCAAGCCCAAAGGAAGGTAATCACAACGAGATTCAAAGGGAGCAGGAGGGCACACAAGCCTCCATGGATCACCAAGTGCATCTGGGAATGTCTCCTTGCTAAAAGGGAGGCGTACACCCAATGGAAAGAAGGGGACATCACCAGGGATGACTATACTGCAGTCTCTCGGAGATGTAGAGGGGCAGTTAGGAAGGCCAAGCGGAGATGGGACTGGGACTAGCTTCCCAGATTAAGGACAATAAGAAGTCCTTCTTTAAATACATAGGGGGTAAAAAGAAGGTTCCGGGTAATGTGGGGCCC
>NW_017728933.1:4830353-4831606 GCF_001723895.1 Crocodylus porosus | reverse complement strand
GGACAGCATGGAGAGGGTCCAGAGGAGGCCACTCGCATGGTCAGGGGCAGCAGGGCAGGCCCACGAGGAGAGGCGACGGGACCTGAACCTGTTCAGCCTCCACAAGAGAAGGCTGAGGGGGATCTAGTGGCCTGTTATAAACTAGTCAGAGGGGACCAGCAGGCAATGGGGGAGTCCCTGATCCCCTGAGCACTGCCAGGAGTGACCAGGAATAACGGTCTCAAGCTGGAAGAGGGTAGATTTAGGCTGGATATCAGGAGGCGTGACTTCACGGTCAGGGCGGCTAGGGCCTGGAACCAACTTCCAAGAGAAGTGGTGCTGGCTCCTACCCTGGGGGTCTTTAAGAAGAGGTTAGATGTACACCTTGCTGGGGTCGTTTGACCCCAATACTTTTTCCTGCCATGGCGGGGTGTCGGACTAGATGATCTGCTCAGGTCCCTTCCTACCCTAGAAACTATGAAACTATGACACGGAGAACATCTGGTAAGGTTTCCCTGTCTCTTTGTGTGGGGTTCATTGTTTTAAAGTGTTCGCCTCCTCTCTGGCACCAGGCTGAGTGCGGAAGGTGGATTTTAGTGCTGGGATATTGGACACAAGACTCGTTCCATGCTAGAACAAAGGGGAACAAAGCTAACCACCCCTATTAGAAGTCCATTCAGCCAAAGGAAGGGTGTTCTCAATCCCTGACTGACAACGTATGCAATGTAGTCCTTTCTCGCGGCTCCCATCCACTCAGATGCTCAGGGCCACCACTGTCATTTGCCTAGATTTAGTCCGAGCGGTAGGCTGAGGCCAGAGCAGTGATGCCTATAAGTCCTTCCCTGACAGGAGTGCTAAAAAGATAGGTGACACTCAGCCATGGAAATCTTGTTCTTCTGAGTCAGTAACTCTGATGACAGTACCTTGGTGGTTGGGCTGTGACTTAGGTGAGCCTGTGAATGCTGAATGCCATCCAGAACAGACAAGGGTGGGAGGCCTTGAGATAAGTTTAGACACGCTGCAGAAGCAGGAAAGAACACAAAGCTGACTGTCCTTGCACTGAGAGCTCTCTGTCGGTTAATGTTCCCCCCAGCGCTTGGGGAACCCTACCCAACCATGACGAACAAGGGCCCAGTGTTGGCATGGCAATTTTTAGCAAACTTTACAGCAGCTGAACAATAACCTGATGCTGTGCAGTTCTGCACAGTAGGGCACTGCTGTGTAGGCATTGTAGCTGGCAGGGCCTGTGGCGGGCCAGTAGGGGGCGCTCCTGC
>NW_017728933.1:4826223-4830342 GCF_001723895.1 Crocodylus porosus | reverse complement strand
CTTGATCTTGCCTAACACGGTGGTCAGATGGATCAGGTGCGATTCAAAGTCCTGACTGAAGATGGCAATGTCATCGATGTACGCCATGGCAAACTGCTCGCACCCTTGTAGCAGGTTATTAATCAACCTTTGAAAGGATGCAGGAGAGTTGCGCATACAAAAAGGTAAAACTGTAAACTCGTATAGTCCCACAGGGGTGGTAAATGCAGACTTGGCTATGGCATCCGGATCCAGTGCCATCCGCTGGCTGAATCCTTTGGACAGATCGAGAGTAGAGATGACGTTGGCTGGGCCCAGGCGATCGAACAAAGTGTCCATCCTGGGCATAGGGTATGCATCGGGGGTGATGATAGCATTCAGCTTCCGGTAGTCCACACAGAACCGGATGGACACATCCTGCGTCCGGACAAGCACCACCGGGCTGGCCCAGGGACTCACTGAAGGCTGGATTACCCCTAACCCTTCCATCTCTGTGATCTCTCGCATTATTGCTTGCTTTACATTCTCATTTATTGAGTACGGTCTGGAGTGTATAGGGCGATAGCTGCCCGTGTCTATAGAGTGCACCGCCAGGTCTGTTTTACCTGGTCTGTTGGAGAACAGTTTCAAAGTCTTTGAGTACTGCAAGCAGCTTGTCTTTGTCCTGGAAGGGCAGATGGTCCGGCAGGCGCAGTTCCCCTATTCCTGCCTCTCCATCCCAGTCACCGTACATGACCGGCTCCTCCGGGTCCTCAGGTGATCCTTCTACTGAGGAAATCCAGAACACCGTATCACCTCTATCAAAGTAAGGTTTAAGCATGTTCACATGAACAGTCTTAGGCTTTCTCCCACTCCTGGCCACAACATAGGTCACATCATCCAGCTTGTCCAGGACAACATGAGGATCTTCCCAAGCAGCTTGTAGCTTGTCCGTCTTTAGTGGCAGGAAAACCATAACCTTATCGCCGCGGTCAAAGGTACGTAAGCGAGCCTTTTCATCGTACCAGGATCTTTGCTTCTCCTGGGCCTGTCCCAGGGACTCTCATGCCACTTTCATCATGTCACTCAGTGTCTGACGAAAGTTCAGCACATACTCCACCACGGAGGTCTTGGTGGAGGGGATTTTCCCTTCCCACTCCTCTCTCACCAAATCGAGAGGACCTCGAACTCGCCTCCCAAACATCAGCTCGAATGGCGAGAACCCTGTGGACTCCTGGGGCACCTCCCGGCAGGCAAAGAGCAAGTGCGGCAGTTTCTCATCCCAGTCATTGGGGGTAGAGTCCACATAGGCCTTTAGCATCCCTTTCAAGGTCCCATTGAACCTCTCTACTAGCCCATTTGTCTGAGGGTGGTAGGCTGTGGTCTTGAGGTGTTTCACCCCACAGCACTCCCACAGGCACTTCATCACCTCTGCCAGGAAGTTTCCACCCCCATCGGTCAGGATCTCGGAGGGAAAACCCAGCTGACAGAAGATTTTGGTTAGGGCATCAGCAACCACAGGTGCCTCGGTGGAGGTCAGGGCAACTGCCTCCGGGTACCGAGTGGCAAAGTCCACCAGAGTCAGGATGTACTTTTTCCCTCTACGAGTCTTATGCCTCAGAGGGCCCACAATGTCTATCCCCACTCGTTGGAAGGGTTGATCAATGATTGGGAGAGGCTGTAGGGGAGCCTTTCTCTTGTCCCCACTTTTGCCCTTCCACTGGCAGATTTCACAAGATCTGCAATAGTCCATCACATTCTGGGCAATTCGGGACCAACAAAAGTTTGCCTGCAGCCGCCGACATGTCCGTTCCCTGCCCATGTGACCAGCACACGGTAAATCATGAGCCATGGAGAGCAATTGTTGTCTGTATTTGCGAGGTACTGTGATCTGGCGATGGGGTTCCCAGGTCTGGGCGCAGTTCTTGGGCACCCACAACCGGTAGAGAAGTCCCTTATCCCAGACCACCTGCTCCCTCTTCTCTGGGGTAAACTCACTCTCTTGCTCCTGAGCCATCTGCCTGAGGTCCTCCAAGCTGGGGTCCGCCAGAACCTCCTGCTTGAACTCCTCTTGCATGGCTAAGCTATCAGCAGAGAGTTTGGGGGCTCCTGCAGGGAGTGTACCTTCACCCTCAGGGACTTCGCTGGACTCCTCCCTGAGAGTCTCTCCTTCCTCTGCCACTGACAGACTAGACACCTCCCTGGGACTGTCACCTAGCCCACCCTCAGGGTTGCTAGTTCCCTCAGGAACTGGTGTGTGATCACCCTCTGCTGGGGCCTCTCCCAGTGCAGCCAATGGCGTGGCTGTCTCTTGGGAAGTTTCTAACCCTCCCCGTCTAGCCTTTTTGCTCTGCAGATGAGTCACCGTGTTAATGCGATAGGGCTCTAGCTCTAGGGCCTGGTCCATCTCTCTGTGCAGAAGTTCTTGATTAAGTATATCCCGTCCCACCAGGATGGGAGCTGGAGCCCCTTCCATCACACCCATTTCTACATGCATCGCGCAGCCTCTCCACTCGATGAGTGACCGGGTTACCTGTATCTCAAATGGTGGAGACCCCACCCATTGAATGGTAAGGGTCCTCCCTGGGATTATATCTGCAGGTGAAACTAGGTTGGCATTGATTAATGTCACGCTGGACCCCGTGTCCAATTCCCCAATAAGGGTTCTCCCATTGACCGTTATCTTGATCCGGTGGGGGGCTATCACCTCCTCTGGGTTTGTGATCCTGTAGCAACAGGCAAGCCCCTCAGAGGGGCTTGGGTCTCCCCCCTCACTGCTTACAGCTGTTGCATGTCTGATGGGCTTGGGTTTGTTGCTTAACTTTGGGCAGTTGGGCTTGATGTGGCCCGGCTCCCCGCAGTTATAGCACCACCTCTTTTCCGAATTGGGGTGTTTGGCCTCCTTACACTTGGCCTGGGATGGCCCCTTTTCCCCTTTTGGACCTGGCCCTCCCTTCCCCCTCTTTGGACCCCTTTATGTTCCTTCCCAGAGTAGGGGGGCTTCTTGTCTGACCCCTCACGATTAAGCAACAGCTGATCCACAATTTCAGCGGCCTCATGGCCGGTTTTGGGGCCCCAGTCCTTAACTAGGGTTTTAATCTCCCTTGGACATCGGCAGTAAAATTGGTCCAGCACCATAAGATGGACCAGCTTCTCTCTAGTGTCAGCCTTGGCTCCGTCCGCCCATTTGATGAATGCATCCCACAACAGGGCCATAAAATTAGTCATTGACTTCTTGGACTGTGGGACGAGATTCCGGAATTTTTTTTGAAAATAGTCCGGTCCTAACTTGAACCTCGAAGCCACGGCCTGTTTAAAGGTATCATAGTTTTCAGCTGCATCTGTGGGCAGGCTGTTCAGGACCACCGCCAGGTCGCCATCTACCAAAGTGGCTATGTGCAGCATATACTCCTCCTCAGGCACCTTCAACCGTCGGGCTTGCTTTTCAAAGACGCTGAGGAATACGTCAGGGTCATCTCTGGGTCGGTAGCGAGCGAAGGCTGAGGAGTTCGGTTTGGGGCGTTCCCTAGGCGTTCACGGAGGGCTCTCACCTCCCCCGTTGGGCTGCTGACTAGGTGCCTCTCGCTGTGCTGTCTTTTCCGCCAGCTCCATCCTTTTCAGCTCCAACTGGGCCTCCATCTCCCTCTTTTTCAACTCCATCTCCATCTTTGCCTTCTCCAGCTGTGCCTTCTCATGCTCACGCTAGGTCTCCATCTCAAACTTTGCCTTCTCCAGCTGTGCCTGGGTCTCCAGCTCCATCCTTTTCAATTCTAGCCCATACTTGAGCTTGCTCTGTCGCTCCCGCTCTTCAGCTTCTAGCCGCATCTGGTACTTCCAGCGCTCCTCTGTAGGGGTTGATCTCCCTGACGATGGCAGACTTGGCATTGCGGCACTGTGATTCTGGGGAGGACTCAGGAGTTGGCGAGAGTGGAGGTTGCTCCATGGCTGAGTCGTTGTCACTCAGAATTTTAATCAGTTCTTCCTTCTTTAGCCCTTTCTTCACGTGAAGGCCTCTCTCTTTCGCCAGCTCTTTCAGTTCAGGCACGGTCTTTTGGGCGTACTGCTCCGCCATCCTGGCTATCTACACTATCCAGTCGACCCGATGCCAAATTAGAAATTGTTTGCTCAAGGGATTTCAGTGACTCTATTACTCTTCCCAAA
>NW_017728933.1:4820285-4826088 GCF_001723895.1 Crocodylus porosus | reverse complement strand
AAAGTCTCCCTTAGTCCGCAGACGTAAGGGGTCTCTTAGGCATAATTTAGACCCACCCCTCAATAAGTCTCCCACACCAGTCAAAAAGGAGAACTTTATTGATTACAAGGGGTAGGGGAAACTAGGGTACAGGATTGAGCAATAACTTAGAAATCCTAAAGAGCAGTGTGGCTGAGGTAGCCTCATCTTCCAGAGTTCTCCAGTTTCCCCCCTGGAGTCCTGCGGTGAGAGAGAGAGCTAGGTCCAGATGGTAAGGCTTCTCTGTCTCCCCTGCTTTGCTGCTGCTTCACCTCATGGCCGAAGAGAGCGAGCCTCCTTCCCCCCCCCCCCGCAACCTATATAGCCCCTGTGACCTCATTCACCTGGTCCAGTGGAGGTCAGCCCCAGTTGGCTGTCAGCCAACCAATTTGAAATACATCACCTGTTACCAGGCAGACTCCAGCCCCCCAGGTAGATGCCCCTCACCCAAGTGGCGGATGCCAGTCCTGTAGGCAGAGGGAGCAGGTTTCCTCCCTCCCTCAGGACTGCAGCCAGCTCAGGTTACCTAAAGAGACAGGCTGAGGTGTGAATCCTCTGTGCTGGCCCATCTAATCTCATTGTCACAGGGCAGAAATTTTGGGGAGAAACCAAGGTGGCTTTCTGCCACAGGGCCAATGCCTCGCTCTCTCCTGTAGCCAGCATCTGTGGGTCAGCTGTCTCTGTGATGCCATGAATCCTACCCCAGGGTGCATCGGGTGGGCACAGAGGTTCTCCAGAATCGCAGTTTCCGGGTCTGCTGCGACCAAATCCTGGTCTTTCCAATGACTACACTGACTCAATCACTGCTATTTTTTAAAGAAGCCGGTAGAGACAGGATCCAGTAGGGAGAAACTGTGGTCCTTAGGAACATCTGGGCAGTGTGAGCATTTGGGAGTTAATTCTAAAAGCAGGGAGATTCCCCTAAAGTCTGGACAGGACAGTGATGAAAAACTGAGAAAGGCAAGTCTTACCAGTGCTGGACGTGGGCACAATCTCATCAGCTTCCTCAGAGGGGAATCATCTTTTATCAGCCAAGAACCTGACCCAAAACTGGTAGGTGAACTTCAGAGAAACCTGGCTGGGGGAATAATTGTACAGCGTGGAGGGCTGTGGCTAGGTGTTGCCTATTCGCTCACATGCTTGAGATGCAAACCAAGATGCGATCAGCTGCGGTGAAATCTCTCAAGCAAGCTGCTCTACACAACTGATTGTTGACTTTTCTATGAAGAGAATAAAATAAGCCAGAAACTCATATTTGTAAGTCCATTCTAGCATAAGCACAGAACTCCTTTTGCTAGTTTTGACATGCTGGCGAGGTCTGGTGCAGATCAGATGTTGTTCTCCACTTGCAGCTTGGCTAAATTGCCACTAAAACCAAGGGGACATGCCTGCATTTAACTTCCGGCTTTCTTTTTTTGTACATTCATTGCATTTTTTTTCAGTTTTCCATTAGCTTTTATACAGCCTTTTATAGGTGTTTCTAAAGAATCATAGAATCAATGAGTCAGAAGGGACCTGGACAGATGGAGTCCGACCCCCGCCATGGGCAGGAAGAAGCACTGGGGGTGGGAGGGGTCATAAGACCCCAGCCAGGTGCCTCCTCTTGAAGATTTCCAGGGAAGGTGAGAGCACCACCTCTCTGGGAAACCTATTCCAGGCTCTGGCTCTGGCTAAAAAGAAGACCTTATTTAAGGACTATTTTCTGTCTGATTGGTTGTTCCCATTGTCATGATGGATGACTTATTTTTTCAGAGCCCTGCTCTGTTGTTGTTGGCTGACTTCTCAAAGTGGCAAGTATAATTCCCTCAAGGTCAGGTTCCTCACACGATGATATAGAAATGAGCAGCCCAAACATAGAAGTCAGGGTCAGGGTTGCTTGGAAAATTTCTAACAAGACTTAACAGTTGAGACTTCAAAGGGCTGGACAGGAAACATGCTTGCAAAACAAGCTGCTGTATATATCGATGCACTGGAATAACTGTGTGGTGCTCATGAAATTACAGCTTGGGGAAGGCTGCGTGGAGACTACAGCATCTTCTCCCCTCCTAGCAAGCAGACATCCTTTGATTTTATGCATCATTGTAAAAGTAACTTGTAGTGTCTCCTAGTCCTTTTTTACCACAGCCTTAACTTCTGCAGCTGTCCTTCCTTCTCCCCACCCCTTATTGCTTCCTGTCTTCCTTCCTCTTCCTCTCCAACTCCACTTGCAGCTGTTGTGTACTGCTAATGCCCCTGTGATACTTTGCTAGGGCATTTAACTTGCTACATTCAAGCCTGTCAGTGTGCAGGTTTTTGGTGATTGTGCTTTTAGAGCTCAACTACAGATACATTCTTTTCCATTTGTACTTGCTGCCCTTTCTTGAAAGTTACCTGAAACAGAACATCTGGACCCCAACCACGTGCTCTACTTTCCCTAGCTTTCCCATAATGGAGAAGGGGAAGTCTGATACTGTCCTGAGAAACGGGCTTAAGTGTGTATCCTAATAGCAAGCAAAGGCAAAAGTTCCTGCTTGCATTGCACCTGGTGAAGATGGGCTTAACTTGTTAGTCACTGCTTCTCAGTGCACTCTTTGTTGTTTATTTAACATGAATCAGTGCTTCCATTTCACCTGCCGCTCATTCAGAGCATATATTGTGAATGTAGGCTGTAGGTCTCATGCCCTCTCTCCTGTAATCCCACTGACTGTCAGACCTTGCTAAGTTGTATACTTGCCCCTACTATGCCATGCACTTCCTGGCTGCTTTTACCTACAGATAATGGATGTGTATGACGAGGTGGAAGTCATACGGATAACTCAGCACTCGCTCTTTCCACGCGCTTTTTTTATTCTAAGACCTCTGTTTGCCTGTCTGTGGTTGCAGGCTCTCCTTCATACAAAAAGAAAGGTTGGCTCTCCAACAGATTTTTGTACAAGACGTGCTGAGGATTACTGAACACTTAAGCTTTGAGCTGCACGTCTTCTTCGTTTTCTACAAGTCACCAATGAGGTAAGGGGCTATGAGCTCAGCTATTGTGGCCTCTCATTAAAGAAGTATTTTTCATGTGAAACTGAACATTTCAAAAAACCAATCTTAGAGCTTTGTGCTAATTTTGGCCTGTCCACATTTTAGAGGGATACATTACTCTGGAAGTGGAATGCAAGACAGGCCAAGTATTTAACCCTGTCAACTGTTATTCTGCAGGGAAGAAGCTTCCAAATCATTTTAACAGAGATTTGTCTTTGAAGGTGAAGTCTGAGGTATATGCACAGGTGTTAGCCACAGCATTCTTCTGCAGCTTATAATGCACAAGTCCAGAAGATATTTACACACGGTAAAAACAAAGCAAATGCAAGGCATTTTCTGCAACAAAGGCAGAAGTCAGTCTCCAGTCCCACAGAGACAACAAATGCTGCATCAGCTTCTCTTGGGTTCAGCTTTCAGGTAGACGTCATTTCTTCTCAGTAAATGGTACACCAGTTGCTGCCATCACTGGGCATCAGCCCACCCGTGATGAGAAGAATAAGGTCAACAAACCACCAGATGCCCAGTCCTCCAAGAGTCAACAGCTTTCCTACTGCTGTCCCAGTATGACCCAAGCAGAACCGATCCACTCCAAAGCAACCCAGGAAGAAGGAATAGAGTAAAGTGGTTATGAAGTAGTGTCCAGTGTACCTGCAAACAAGATCGGAAAGCTCTGTCAAGTACAGTTTGGCCCAAGAGAAATACTGCCTGGCAAACCTGATCCTTTACTTTTACCAGCCTCCTCCTATCTTCTCCTTTGTGGCCCTGTCCAACTGACAGCAGGGAAAAGTTGCACAAACTGCAATGCAACCATGGGCCTAGCAAGACTAAAAATCCAAGCTTACGAGCTGTTTCCCAAAATACTTTGGCAAAGGAAGGTTGGATCCGTGCAGCTACTGAAGTACCCCAAGTAGCAAAACAGAGCAGAGTCTTCCACGTTGCACGTATCCTGCCCGAACACAATCTTACTTGATGCATGGCTTATTCCCTCGCAGAAAAGTCCGGGGCTCTGCACACTCGATGCCTTCCAGCGCTCGGCACTGCACCAGGGTATGGTCTACGTCACTATAGGCTTGGCCGCCAAACTGTGGAGGGAAACGTTACGCACAACTGAGAACTGAGTGTCCTGGCAGCCAGTTCCAAGGACAAAGAGGAGATGGCCCTCCAGCAGGACGCGTCTTCAGATTTCTGGCTGGTTCAGCAAGCACTCGGGGTCTCATTCATTCGCCACAGCGCTTCTGGCCCTCAGGCGTACAGATGCTTCATCAGGTAAGCTACAAATTTAATTAATCTGCATTTCGTCCTGCTTCCCCCCTCCCCGCCTTTTTAATGTCAATGGGTGCCCATGGATGTGCTGCGGGGCTGCTCTGATGCACTGTAAGTACAGTGTGTCAGAGCAGACTTGACTAATCGAGTATGCTGGAACGTGGCAATTACTGCACTCCAGCAGAGTCTGTGTCTCTTGCATCAGCATCCCCATGCTTCAAAAAGGTGGCGAGGGCACCAGAACTAAACCTTGCTGAACAAGGCTGAAGGCTTATGCACCAGGGGCTGCTAACACACGAGATGCTATAGCACTTTAGAGCAGCTCTGGCAGCTGGTTTAAATAAAGTGCCCTCCCCTACCCCGAGAGCAAGTGTAAAAGTGCCCAACAGGGACACAGTGTGACCTAGTGGACAGCACAGCATGCTGGACTGCAGTGAGCTAGGAAAAATCAAGCGCTTCACCCTGGTGTTTTCCTCCCTGAGGGCAAGAGCAGATGGAAGGGAAGAAGAAGAGAGCATGGGGTCACTGCCACTCTGGCGACCGTGTAGTTTACATACCCTGCGGGTTGCACACCAGGCCATGCCCTTCACAGAATCATAGACAATGAGGGTTGAAGAGACCTCAGGAGGTCACATCTAGTCCAACCCCCTGCCCAAAGCAGGACCAGCCCCAACTAGATCATCCCAGCCAAGGCTTTGTTAAGCCAGGTCTTGAAAACCCCCAAGGATGGAGAGTCCACTACCTCTCTAGGTAACGTGTTCCACCTCATTTTTCCCGATATCCAACTTAAACCTCCCTTGCGGCAACTTTTGAACCCACTGCTCCTGTTCATCTGCCACCACTGAGAACAGTGCCCTTGTGCCAAGAGGGTGCAGCAGAATAACCTGCTGAATAACCCATCTCTTGGGGTTTAGTGCTTGGCTTCATGCCACTGACACTGCTCCCCTCCTCTGTTTCAAGGACATTGAGCAGCACCCTGGGAGCAGCCAGCTGCTTCGCCACTGGCAGCACCAGGCTGCTCCCCGACCTTGAACTCGGCTGCTGCACGCGTCTGTTTGCATTCTGCATATCACCCACCTTGACGCAGCCATAGGCCAGCTCCTGCTGCGCTGTGGCATTGCCCAGGTGGTCCACAGGCTCGTCGCACGCCATGAACTCCTCGGGCCTGCAACGAGAGTTGATCAGAGTCACGATCAGGGGTATGCACACCCCCTGGTAGGGTTGCCAAGCCTCCGGGATTGCCCTGGAGTCTCCAGGAATGAGAGAGGTGTCTCCAGGAGACAGCCCAGAGGCACCCAGGGGGATCACTGAAAGGGAAGTCATTAAAAGAAATATGAAATATAATATTACATCATATAATGTAATAGCACATAGCATAAATATACTATGATGTTACGTTACATTTGTATGTAATATAAATATATGATCTAATAAAATATAAATGTAATATTAGTATAATACAAATATAGTATTAATACAATATGAACAGGATATTAAGGTCATATTGATGTAAATG
>NW_017728933.1:4814400-4820185 GCF_001723895.1 Crocodylus porosus | reverse complement strand
AGTATTAATACAATATGAACAGGATATTAAGGTCATATTGATGTAAATGTAATTTGCCATTACACTATGTAATATAAGATTATGATATAATAAAATATAAATGTAGTATTATGCTAATACAAATCTATTAATATAATGCAATATAAATGTAATGCTATAAATGTCATTAAATAAAATAATACAGTATTCCAGTGGGTTTTTAAAATGCAACAGTGACGTGCATTTGCTTTGCTGACGTAATGAGGCGTTAATGTCCTGACGTCACGTGGGGGAGCCTCCCGGGACGGATTCCAAGGGCGCTGCAGCCCCGCCACCCCCCGCCCCGGCCCGGCCCCAGCGCTCACAGGTAGGAGCAGAGGACAAGTGGCCCTCGCGGGTCTCCGTAGGTCCAGGCGGGCGCCGCTGGCTCCCCCTCAGCGGGACTGGGCCCGGGCCCGGGGGTGGTGGCGTTGTGCTGGTGGCCCCGCGACACGCCGTGCAGCAGCAACAGGTTGCCGAGCAGCAGCGCCGCCTGTCCGCACAGTAGCACGTAGCTCAACGGCCCCATAGCGACCCGGCTCAGCGAGGTAGGCCGCGGCGGAAATAGCGCAACTTAACATGCGCAGCCAATAGTAGCGCAGAACACAACGACGAGGCGGGACCAACCAGCCTCGGGGCCAATAAGAGCCGCGCGGCTCCGACTAAGCCCCAACAGGCATGGTTGGTTGGCCGGTTGGGAGGGGGCGGGGCTATAGCCCATAACAACGGCAGGCGGGCGTGGTTCAAGAGTTGGCCAATCAGGAGCGAGGGGCGGGGACAAAGCTGGAGCCCCGCCCTGCCGTTAGAGACAGGGGCGGCAGTGGGCGGGGGTGCTGGTGACCCTGGAGTGGGCAGTCACGTGTGCCAGGGGCCTGGCTGCACTGCAGGGTCTTGTGCACTCAGCCCCTTGTGCAATGCAGAGGGCTGGCAGTGCTCCAGGTCAGGTGGATGCAGTGTCGCAGGGCGAGAATGAGCACACATGCAGGCTGTGTGCCTGCCCCGGGTGCTGGCGACAGGCCCAGGCGCCACGTCCAGTCTGAGCCCAAGGCTGCCCGGGTCTGGAGCCACAGCAAGGTCCCCTCCAGTGCCGCGCGGTGGCCAGGTCATAGGTGTCCCACCACCACAGCAGAGCACTGACGCCACAGCCCCGCCGGTCTGCTTGCCCTGCTGCGTGCCTCTCGCCTCTGCTGTCGCCATACCCAGAGCTTAGGCTCACGGACAATGAGGGTTGGACGGGACCTCAGGAGGTCACCTCTAGTCCAACCCCTGCTCAAAGCAGGACCAGCCCCAGCTAGATCATCCCAGCCAAGGCTTTGTTTGGCCGGGTCTTCAAAACCTCCAAGGATGGGGACTCCACCACCTCGCTAGGTAACCCGTTCCACTGCTTCACTACCCTGCTTGTGAGAGACTTCTTCCTAATATCCAACCTAAACCTCTCGCTGCAACTGGAGACCGTTGCACCTTGTTTGGTCAATGGATGTAAATGAAGCTTACGGTCACTTGACATCCATGTACGCTACCAACGTGCCTGTGGAGTGCCTTGGTGTTCATGTAAGTCAGCTCCGGTGCGGTTGGCAGGATTTGATAGCGAGAACGCCCCCGGGCATCTGCGATGCCTGCTCTCTGCAGAGAAAAAGCCTGTGTCTGTTCTGTACGAAGAGGCACCATGGGCCAGAGCATCTGTTTTGAAAGCATCTCTGTAACTGAGGGATCTCATAACTGCCCTTCTCTTGTAAGGAACAGGCAAGCTCCTTCAATGGAACCCAAGGACTGGAGCAGCAGCAGCCTCCAGAAATCGCCACCCAAAGCAAAAGCGTGTGGGGGGTGCCTGGCGGTGGCTTTGTTGGCTCTTCTTCGGTGACAGCTTAGTTATCTGTGACACAGGCAGAACTACCACAGCAGAGAGGACGCCTGAAGGATGCGGCCGCACGGGTAGTGTGGTGTCGTACTGGTGGAAGGAGGTGTGAGCAGAGGAAACGGTCTCCTGCTGGTTGATTCCTCCTGTGTTTGAGGAAAAAGGATGTTGTATTTTCTTTGTAAACTAATCAGATGGTGTCAAAGATACCAACTTCCTCAGTTTCTCTGATTAGCGGAGACAACCTGTGGCTGCATGCTCAGACTAAGAAGAGTCCCGCATGGGATGTCGGTCCGTGACCACTGCTTGATGTCATTAGATTGGGTTCTGTTTTGTTCCGTTCTGTAGTGAGCCAGGAAGGGCGACAGGACTTTAGCTAAGTGAAGAAGCTTGTTCCTGGCCAAAGCTCCACTCTCCCTAACAAACGGGCAGCTGGTGCTTCTGATCTTGTAAGAGAATCACCCCGGTGGGATGACGCATCGCCCTGGTCCGAGTGGCTGATACCTGCCCAGGGCCCTGGAGACAGAGGAAAGATAGGATGCCTGTTAATGCGGATGGGGAGATGTTGTGCCAGCTGCATGTCCCTGAGAAACATCTGGGGTAAATGTTTACTGGATCCTTTCACTATCCTAAGATATGCTTGGTGTTAATGTAATGTTCCCTCTTTTTCTGACTGTAGTTTCACATCCCTGATGACTTCCTAGTGCCCCAAATGTTGGCTACCCTGTGCTTGATCTCTGATGTGTTCACTGGAACTGGCAGAGGCCAAACCCCAAGCAGTTTCCTGGGAGGAGGCCAAAGGCTTTGGTGACCAAGGCTTTGGACATTAGTTAGCCTTGCTCGAGGACCCATAGGTGTGCTTCTCGTCCTGCTGCTGACTCAGCCCCTGAAATTGCACCCATCCCTGCCTGTTCCTCTCTCAGTTCCCCTATTTGTAACATTAGGGCAACAATATAACATAGCAGCTGCGTCCGGTCATTCGCAGACTCCACATGCTGTGGAAGTGCCAAGCGTTTCTGTTGTCGTTTATGAGGCTGTGATGTGATGCTAATTATTGGTCTCAGCATCTGTAGGAAGCCAGGTACAGCATACAATTGGATATGAGCACATCTGGAAAACAGGCAAGATAATGATTGACTGCCTGTGTCTTCTTCATTGCTCAGAATGATTTTCATTGACTGTACGCAGCTTGCTTTTTTTGTTGTTTTCCTGTTTGTTCATTTGAATTTGGAAATGTTTGCTTGTTTCTGGAGGAATGTGACCAGAAGCCTGAGGGGCAGGTCTTCCTCCCATAGCTTTGGGGAGAAGGGTTTCCAAGTTGCTGAGTGCCAGGGCTTTAGCCATCATAATGAAGGAAACCGGTTTTCTTTTTTGGTCTTTAAGTAAAACAGGTTACCATCTTCCACATGGGAGTTTGGCTGCACGGCTGCTCCTAGATGTGCTGAGGAATTTCTCCTGTACCTGGCTGGCGGGTCTTGCTCATGCACAGAGACTTAAATGGCTGTCCAGATTTAGGATCATGAAGGAATTTCCTCCCAGGTCACAGTGGCGAGGGGCGCTGTTTCAGTTTGGCCTTTCAGAGCACCCTGGCCTGTGCCCCACTCCCTACAGTAAAGTTGGCATAGTTTACTCAACCAATTCCTTGCCATTGTATGGGCCCTCTTCTACTCTTTGCTTGTGGCAGGTGGGTAGGGGCTCTTGTTTGGTTTGGGAGCATACTTAAGCTTGGCATTGTGCATTAAGGGATGCCAGAGGGGTTGTACTGGAGGTTTTTTGGACCGCCAGTATTATGTGGTGCCCATGGTTGCAGGATGAGTCAGCCTGGCTGGGGGGGGGTGTCCCTTCCAGATGTATATTCTTGTATTACAAATCCAGCAAACTAAATTAGGACAGAAGAAAAATGACTGCGGGGAGGCGGGGGAATATCATCCTTCTGCCAGATGTGTGGGCTGGGATGGAGCTGTATGAGTTGCAGCCTCTTTGTATGTTGAGTTACTCTTCTTCCTCGCTATCTAGATGGAGTAATGAAAATAAAGAAAAAAGCACAGAAGGTGCCAAAACCACCCAAAGAAAATTTCCGCGTCCAATAAATAAGCAAAACAACCAGAGGAGGTGAATCCTGTCAGTAGGACCACATTATTTTCTGTCCCACACTGCGTTGCAGGAGTCTGTTTGGTGACATGACTAACGTCTGTCACGTGTTGTTTGTTCTCATCCTCTGTGCTCTGGCGTGTGCAACGGGCTATTTTGTTTTGGCGAGGCAGTTTTGAATACGTGTGTGGCTGTATGATTCTGGTGGGGAAGGCAGGGAAGCGTGTCTGACACTTGCAGCGGAAGGCGGTGAGGTATATGCAGACGCACAGATCGTGGAGGGCTCGTCTTATGTTACTCATCTGTATCCCACGGACCACGTTCATCCTAAAAATAGGAATGCAGCTTTTTGAGGGGAGGGGCAGGACATGAGAACAACTATGAAGCCTTCTGATGGTTTTGTATTGAGTTGAACAGGCCCCAGGCCAGGACTTGCATTTCTAGTCACATGCATTGCTTTTAATGGGTAGAGTCTGTCCTTTCCCCTGGGCTTCCTTACATTTTAGGCACTGATCTTGTGTGCTGGTCTAAAGGACTTTATACCCAAACAGAGCCCTCTGGGAGTCAGTACCACCTTCCTCAAGTAGGACCGAAACTTTGGATTATGTTACATCGTAGGGCTTGTGAATTGTGCGCTTGTGTTTTGGGCGACATCTAGCCGAGTGGGGCTGTGATCACTCAACTTCAGGTGCTGCCATCGTACAATTCATTAGTACTGGTGCAAGAGCAGGTTTCAGCCTTTAATGCTTTGGGCGTGTGTATACGCACACACACACGTGGTCAGCTATTGCTAGGATGGATGAGGTACACAAAGGAAGGCAGGCAGACAAGAGCCAGACGAAGTAAAATAAAATACCACCTCATGTTGTTAACGCCTGCAATTTTTTGGCAAGTCTTGCAATAACGTATGTATTCCCTAAAGCGTCAGCTCCTGGAGGCAAATGACTAGGTCAGCATTCAATACCAAAAAAGTAAGCATTTTGCCTGGCTGGCTGCAGAAATCGAGTTGGACCGTATAATCCGAATGGTCAAAAGTCAGGGGCAAAGAAGAAGAACCCCAAGAGTATTGGTTAAACCTATGGTTTGCCATTGAGTCTCGTGATTTTTAGGCCCCAAGTAATGATTGCGGACCTTTGGGGTTGGCAGCGCTAATTAGCCTTGCAGAGATGAAATCAAATGGGTACAGCATAAATTTTTCAGGCTCAGGGTAATGGAGTATCTTGCGCAGCACGCTTGGCACGTCCTCACTGAGCCATGCATCCATCAAGCTGCAAGCATCCGAGGGGCCCTGTCAGCCTGGCGCCCCGGTGGTTTCACAGTCTGAGATGGAAGAAGTTTCAGATCCCAGCTCTGCCCTTGAGAGTTGCTGCCAAGCGCTGCATGCGTTTCAAGGCACTCAGAGGCTGCGGTAATGTTCAAGAGATCCCCGGGTAGATAACCCAGGGCTCGGTTCTCTGCTTTCTCTGGGCTGCAGAAGTGGCTTCAGAGTTTCTTCGCGCTATGTGGGAAAGGCAAGTCCGCCACACAAACCAGCAGATCTGTTCCGTGGCTTCCCCTAGGCCCCGTGTTTTATGCTGACAGCCGGTGGGAAAAAAAAATGACAAAACCCCAGCAGGAAATGTTGAAATGTGTTTGGACAACTGAAGGAACAGATTTCTGTATGCAGCATCCCTGTGCGGGGGGCTTCCTGCAACCCCCTGTCCCAGCGATCCAGCGTTGCCAACTCTCATGATTTTTGGTGTTATTCTTAAAGTTGGCGCTTCGGGACTGTGAAAACCTTAGCTCTTTCATGCATGTACATATGTGCGTACGTATATATAC
>NW_017728933.1:4812157-4814277 GCF_001723895.1 Crocodylus porosus | reverse complement strand
TTTTATATATATTGTATTGTGTGTGTGTGTGTGTGTATGTGTATATATATACATATATATATAAAAATCATTTTATTATTTATTCATATATACTTTTACATATCATCTAGCCGGCTGGGGTCACCCCTTTCGGCTGTGGTGCTCCAGCGGTTCTGCCCCCGCCCCCAACATCTGGTTGCCCCGAGCCGGGCCGAGCCGAGCGCAGTCGGGATGGCCTGGGCCCGGCCCCGGCCCCTGCTCCTGCCCCTGCTCCTGCTCCTGCTCCTGGCGGCGGGGCCCGGCCTGCAGCTCCGGCCCGGTGAGTGCAGCGCTGTGCCCGGCCCGGGGCCGGCCCCGAGGGGGAGGCAGCCCTTGGCTGGGAAGCTCGGATAGCATGGCCCTGCTGGCTCCTCTGCCCTTCCCGGCTCTGTGGCAGGAGGCTGAGTCAGCCCTGGGGCGCGGGTGAGTGACGGGCGGGGGGCTGCCAAGGGGCTGCGGGGGCCGTGCAGTCGGCGGTGGACTGAAATGAGGAGGGAGAGGTGCTGGATGGCTGGGGCAGGACCGGCCAGGAGGCTTATTGGTGCCCGAGTCTCCGCCGATGCACGCTTGGGCTTTGGCCGCAGAGTCGCTGCTTCCTCTCGCCAGCTGGAAATGTTCGGCCCCGGCTGAGGAGAGCAGTGCCCCACGTGCAGTGCTGTGTGTCTAAGAGCCACGAGCGCCCGTCAGGCTTTTCAAGAGTGCAGCCAAGCCCCATCGGTGTGTCGGCAGGTGCCTGTGTCGTGTCCTGGGATAAGAGCACCACGGATGCTGTCCTGTACATAGGCACCCGCAGCGTGTCTGGGGAGCCGGGAAGAAAGGAGTTGAGTGAGGAAAGCTCTTCAACGAGAGCCGTGCATGCATTCGGCACTCATGGTTTCCTAACGACGCGGGAGAAGAGCTGGCGTGGTTTCCAATCTGACTTATGAGCAGCACTACACATGACGTTGAGTGTGACCAGGGCTTTTGGCTTCCAGCATGTTTGTCTTTCCGGTGCCCCGCCAGCCAGACCGAACGCATCCCATCTGTGGTTTTTAAAGCAATGCTCAGGGTGTTTCTGTGCTCGGTTCTGAGAAGTCTCCCTTGAAACGCGTGGGAAAACTTGGAGGCGGTTTCCTGCCCCTCAGCGTCAGGCCAAGATGCGCGGTTCAGCCGAAAAAGGAAGAGCACGTTGACTTCATCTTTCTTGTAATGAAGCACGGAGAGGATGGAGGGATTTCGAATGGCTAAACTAGCTTCTTTTGGGGCTGTATTTCGCAAAAAAATCCTGAGTCGGTAAAACTGCGCCGTGTGCACGTGCAGGCGTGATCTCCTTTTCCTTGGAATGGACAGCTGTGCTATTTCCTCGCTTTCCCTGCAGGCGGTGAGACCTTGACCCTAGTGACTTGTGTCACCTGTCTCTGTATGTCCTGGTTCCTTTGCTCGCTTGGTATTGCCTAGTTTCTTTTGGTCACAAAAACTGGTCACCGTGCTGAATTGGGTGTAACGTGGCACAAAGAAAAGGACTAACTGTGAGCTCCTCTGACCCAGTTAGTCTGTATGGTGCCGCTTTGCCCTGCCCTGCCCTCCATCTGTGAATGAGCGTGGGGAAGCCCTGGTACCCACTGTGCAGCAGGTGGTCTCAAGTGACTCTAGGAATGCTTAAGTCGGCTCATGGAGGTAGTGAAGTCAAAGGATGTGGTCATCATGGGGGACCTGAACTTTCCAGACATCTGCTGGGAAAAGCAGTCAGCCAGGTCTGATCGCTCACGTAGGTTCCTAGCCCAAATGCAGGACCTCCATCTAACCCAGGAGGTGCACAGCCCCATCAGGGAGTTGCCTTGTTGGACCTGGTGCTGGCCATGGGAGACGACCTGGTGCGGGGGCTGCGGGTGCTCGACCACCTGGGCGACAGCGATCATCGCCTGCTGGGATTCACCCTTGCCTGCAGCAAGGCAGCAGCCCTAGATTTCAGGAGGGTGGACTTCAATGAGCTATGGGGAATAGTTGGGGAAGCACTGAGGTTTGGGAGGGGAGAGGAGCCAGGTGTCCAAGAAGAGTGGTCGCTTCTTAAGGAGACGATCCTCCAAGCCCAAAGGGAGGTAATCCCAACACGGATCAAAGGG
>NW_017728933.1:4781971-4810334 GCF_001723895.1 Crocodylus porosus | reverse complement strand
GCACTGGTCAGGCCGCAGCTGGAGTATGGCGTCCAGTTCTGGGCACTGCACTTCAGGAGGGATGTGGACGACATGGAGACGGTCCAGAGGAGGCCACTCACATGATCAGGGGACAGCAGGGCAGGCCCTACGAGAAGAGGCAACGGGACCTGAACCTGTTCAGCCTCCACAAGAGAAGCTGAGGGGGGATCTAGTGGCCTGTTACAAACTAGTCAGGGGGGACCAGCAGGCATTGGGGGAGTCACTGCTCCCCCGAGCACGACCAAGAGTGACCAGGAATAACGGTCACAAGCTGGCAGAGGGTAGATTTAGGCTAGACATCAGGAGGCACGACTTCATGGTCAGGGTGGCTAGGATCTGGAACCAGCTTCCAAGCGAAATGGTGCTGGCTGCTACCCTGGGGGGTCTTTAAAAGGAGGCTGAATGAGCACCTTGCTGGGGTCGTTTGACCCCAGTACTCTTTCTTGCCGTGGAGGGGGTTGGACCGGATGATCTGGTCAGGTCCCTTCCAACCCGACCAACTATGAAACTATGACAGCCCATGAGGAATGGGGTTGTGAGCCCAATGGAGATGAAATGGCACGAGCGGGACTGTAGGCCAACGGGGCGTGTGGTGGCTCTGGGAGACAGAAGGGGGCTGTGTAAAGGGGAATGGACAGTTACCACTGGGGAGTGGGAGCCACAAGTCACCGATTGCAGGTCCTTGAAGAGTAGCCGGTTGGGCGGTTGGAGGTAGAGGAGTGCATATGTGTGTTGAGATCTGAATCAGAGCTGGACAGAAGCCAGCGAATGTGGCAGGGAATGAAAGTGACAGTCCCACTTCCTGGAGCATGGCTGAAGCTGCGGTGTTTTCCAGCATCCGTGGAGAGTGGCGCATAAACGCAGTAGGAAAAGGAGCAGGGATGGTCAGTCTAGACAGGAAGCAGTTACGGCATGGTGCATGACCTCGGAAGAAAGGCCCAGTCTGCACCACCTAGCAGAGAGCCTGGCCCAAAGACGGGTCCTGGAGGAGCGTTGTTCAGAGGTTCCTGGATTCCTTTGGATCGGAAAGTGAGGGTTGGGGGGCAGGGAGGAGTCTCTTGGCGCAGGGAGCGCCATGCCTGGCTGATGTTTGTGAAGCGCTCCGAGGATGGAGGGGCGCTTCGGAAGCAGGACAGGTCCTGGAGGGCTCCCAGAGGCTGGAGGAAGCTGGCAACTTCAAAAGAAACGTGTGCGTGCGCTAGGGCTCTGTATCTGTCCCGCCCTGCCATCCGTGCAGCTTGGTACCAGCCTTACATGTGGGGAGAGGCCGTGGTGGCTGGTGTGGGCTGGTAAATAACATGCGCAAGTAGGCCTGCGGGATGTCTGCCCAGCCAAATGAAAACACCTCTTTTCAGTGCCTCTGCAGCCGCGAGAGCTGGGATCTTGCCTCCACAGCCGCGGATGTTTCCTTGGTTGTAGCCCTCCTGGAGAAGGGGTCCTTTGCTGTGAAGCTCTCTGGTACTCCTGACTGCTTGAATGATATGAAAGAAGCAGAATGGCAAGCAACTTGTGCCACTCGCTCATCTTGCTATTATTTGTAAGGAAGTATTAATTAAATTTAATGAACTCGGCATCTGTGTACTTAATGCATCCAGTGCCACAGTGATTGGGTACCTTTTTTATTAGAACACGCTTCTGATTGTGGGAAGAGAGGAACTTTTTAGTTGCTAATCGTGATGTTTCCTGGGTTCGTTGGGTTCAGGCCTGGAAACTCATTTGTGTCTGAGGGTTCAGTAGTCTATCGTGTTCAGGCTGGAGGTCTCTGGCAGTCAGTTCAGAGCACGTGAACCCATCCCTGGCTTGCTTCTGTTTGATGCTGTAACTGTATCCCGGCCAAGGGGAGCTACCAGAAACAGTGGTCATAAACCGAAGGAGAGCAGATTTAGATCAGACATCAGGAAAAAAACTCTTTATGCCAAAATATGGACTGGGCTTCCAAGGGAGGTGGTGCTCTCCCCTACCTTGGAGGTGTTCAAAAGGAGATGAGACAAGCACCTGGCTGGGGTTACTTAACCCCAGCGCTCTTTCCTGCCCAGAGCGGGGGGTCAGATTCGATGATCTGATCAGTCCCTTTCAGCCCTAGAAATCTATGAATTCTCCAAGCCTGATTGGGACCACAGTAGAATAACTTGAGGTAAGCAAGTCCGGCCAATTAGTACTAACGGGCGCTTCTGTGCGGTGACATGTGGCATGGCTGAGAAGGTGCTAACGAAGACGGCTGCTTTTTTTTCCTTTCTAGTAAAGCACTGATCCGTACGTCTCCAGCACGGAGCCAGTAAGAGCAGGCAGCCAGATCCCAAAGGTTCTAGAGAATGGGAGTCTCGTGCTCGAGGCGAGTATGGTTGGTGTTGCTGGTCTTTGTAATGCCGCACTGAGTCCGGCGATTCTGCCAGGCGTGTGAGAGTCTGTCCCTGAGAGATCCCTGTCTTCCTTGTAACTGGAGCAGTTGGCTTGGCTCTCTGTGGCCTGAATGACTGCTGGCATGGCACAGCTGGCACGGTGCGTGCTGGGAAGGGGAGCTGGGTTTGGTGGCATTTCTGTGCAAGGCATTGCATTTCAGTGGATCTTCTTTGCACTGAGGAATGGAAGTCTGTGTACTGTGAGTTGTTTGCAAAGGCCCCCCTCTGAAGTGGGAGTGGGAAGGAAGGAGACTGCACCTGCCCAGCTGCCATGAGTGCTGTGCAGGCATGGGTGAGATGCGTGCAGAGGGGGTGGTTCTGCTGTGGGACACATGTGTAACTTCAGTTATGTGGGAAAGATGGGCATGTGAGAGCTGCTCGGGTACTGTGGCTGT
The DNA here is from genome assembly GCF_001723895.1 of Crocodylus porosus. Lineage (NCBI taxonomy): Eukaryota > Metazoa > Chordata > Crocodylia > Crocodylidae > Crocodylus > Crocodylus porosus. The sequence goes on along the minus strand of NW_017728933.1, from coordinate 4,807,519 downwards.
GAGTGAAGTGCAAACCACCGGGCAGCCTTCTTACCCAGGGCCAAGGAGAGAAGCAGGGGGGCCGAGGCCTGTCCCTGGACCTTATCTCGCATGGTATGAGTCAAGCTAGGAGTACAAGTGCTCAGTGCCCTTTGTGCATGTTGGCAAGTGGTGTTGGACTGTGTGAGCCTGTGGTTCTCTCTTGATCAGCTGAATAGTGCGACAATAGCAAACGCTGCTGTCTTTCCTAAGGTTTTGTCTCCTGAGTGTCCCTGGGTTAAGAATGCCTCTGTCTCTTCTCTAGGGGAGGCAGGGTTTGAGTTTCACTGAGCTTCCTCTCGTCTCGGGGGGAGCTTGCTGGTGGGGATGAAGGTTGTCAGCACATTGTAAGATTAGGTCCTTAAGTGCTCAGATCTGTTTGTCTGCCTGGGATAAAGAAACATGCATTAATAGCCGAAGTACGTGTGTTGTCGGGGACTGGGAAGTGGGGCGTTTTCTGACTATTTTCCCTCTCCACTTCCATTTTACGTTACTCTCATATCTGTTTTCTTTCTCAGCGTAGAGTTGAGCGATTGAAAACGCATTCTGCGTGGAGAGGTCAGACTGGATCATGGCAGCGTCTTTCTAAAAGTGGATGTAAATGCAATGGATGCATGTGCTGGGATCAACTCTTTTGTTCTGGGGCGCGGGAGGTCGGAGCGGTTTGTTTTCTAAAAATTCCTGCAAGGTCAACGTTGGCATTGTGCGGCTAGATGGTGTGCCGGCTGACTCTCGAGGTTTACTGGCGTGAACGTTGTCAAATCAAACTGGGAGCTCAGTGAAGAAGAGGGGAGATATGTAAACCGAAGGGGAATCTGTCCCAAGTAAATGTAAAGTCCGTGCAAAAGCAGGTTGGCGTTCCCCAAAAATAGAGCCTTGGATTTTACTTAAAATACAAAACCCCATTGTTTTCGCTCTCCAGTGCTGCTTGAAAAAGACCCTTTGCTTTCTTTCGAATGGTAGCTGGCTCCAGCTGCAAGGCCTCTCTTAGCTGTCTCGTTCCCCAGGGCTTGAACAGAACTTTTACTCGCCTCTCCAAGGTGAGCGTAGAGGCAAAGCTAGCACAGCAGTGCTGAATCTACACTTCCAAGCCAGTGCTGTGGTGGGGGAGGGAAGTGCTTATTGTGCCATCTTCTTCTTCCTTCCCATGCGCCCCCGCACGTCCAGCAGATCCTCTGAGGTAGGGCTCCACGGCCGGGTCATGTGTCCCCTGAATGTCCTTCCCGTTACTCTGTCTTTGCACGTGCTGTGTCACTTCCACATGGTCGGTTCAAGTCCTTAGCAAAGCAGTTTTCTGATTCCGTCCTGATTTAATGCTGTTTCTGCATTTCTCTTGCATTTTCCATCCTGCAGGATCCCTGGAACATCAGAGGAGATGGGAATTAGTTCGGCCCCAGCTGGCGTGGGGCCCCTTCTGGGATGAGATGTGGTAGCTCTGCAGCAGGGGACAGGAAGAGGTCCTGAATTTTGGGGTGGGGGGTGACAAAGTGCCTGAAACGATTGACAGATCCCATGTGTGCAGTGGCAGTGACAGATGGAGAGGAGGTACTTGCGAGAGTGTGGATTTATGGCAGCTTATCCCAGGACAGGAAGTTGCCCTTCCCCTGCTATCATCTGGCTGAGGATGTGTCTGATGATCACAAAGGCTGGAGAGGATAAAGAACAAGGGCCATTGTGAACTCCAGTTATTGCCGTCTCCTGGCACAAGCCCAGCCAAGAATTCAAAGTAACTAATGCGGGAGTTGCTGAATCATGCACTTACTCAGGCTTCCTTTTATTTTTCCCAAGAAATGCCATAACCCTGACTGGCTGCCTTTTGTCAGGGCGATTCAGAGCTTTCTCTCTCGCTCCGCTCTTGCAGTGGGTGTATATTTGCAATCATGGGGCAGGCTGGAATTGAAAACCATCTTAATTGCTTTTGCTTCCAGGCTTAGGTCATGCTTTGTTAAACAGAGCACATAAACAGCTGTGTAGTTCTCACCTGTGGCAGAGCCGCCTGCAGGGATGGCATCCTGTTGCCTTGGGTAGACAAAAGAGGTCTCCCTTTCTGCAGAGTTGTTTTCTATGGTGCTGGATGACCAGGTTTTGCTCTAATGGTGCAAGGAGGTGTGCAACAGGCAAGGAAGAAACGGAATAGTAGTCGTTATAATATGCACACAGGCTGCTTTCAGTGCCCTGGGCTGTTTGCAGTCTTGATGCGAACAGGCATGTAAAGGTAGCCGGCAGGGGAGAGGAAAAGGTAACAGCCCTGTAGCTTGGAGAGATGCGAGGATAGTGGCCTGGTGTCCCCTGAGGTGCAAAGAATGCCTAGAAGTGATTGAGGGGAGGGGAAGCAGGTGGATTTGTTGGGGATACTGGGAATAAGTTTGGTTGGTGGCGTGGTGTTTGAGACCAAGGAACCACTCCAGTAATCGGCTCGGTTCCATTAACAGACTACAAACTCGCCCAGCAGACAGTGTCGCGTAGCATGCAAGCGCAGCTGCAAGTAGGGTGGGAAGACTTTGGTGCTAGGATTCCTAGGGTCCGCTGGCCGGGCGTCTAGGATATCCTGGGGGATACTTCAGGAAGCTGTTAAAGGAATGCTGTGAAGCCTGTTTCCGGTGATTCCAGCTTGCTTCGGCAGCTCCAGAGTTTTATATTCTATTCTGGGTGGGCTGCTGTGGTTTTGAGAGTCAAAGAATTGCCTTTGAACAGGCTAGTTGCATTTCACCGTTCAAGCTAAGCCCTATGAATTTATGTATGGTTTCCCGTCAACCTTAGTGGTCACTCGCTGTCCCATACCGGCGGCGTGCAGTCCTTTCACTTGTTTGTTGGCCACCTGTACCATGCTGCCTCAGACCGTTTCCTTTAACATCTGTCAAAGTTTGGAGTTGGGAAACCGCATCCATTTGCAGCTTGCTCACCAACGGCTTACAAATGGGTCATGACGGTCTGTCTTCAGAGATATCCAAAATAGGTAATTAATTGTGGCAAAGCACAGATAACACCTCCCCCCCCACACTTTGTGTTAGAGATTGGGGTGGCATCTTGGAAAGAGCAGGTCCGACCTGTGCCCGATTGGCGATGCTTTTGAAAGCTGGATTTGCCACTCGTTGCATGTAGTTACCGTCACAGTTCTTCTCTGGCAGGAGATAACTCATTGAACAAAGCATGAATGTGGTGACATGCCCAAAGCCTCCTGTGAGACCATGGGCTACCTTGGGATGGGCCTCGCAAGGAACTGGGAGCCCAGTTCCAAGCTGATTTTCTTTTGTGAGGGACTAAGGGAGCTGCACTGGCCCTTGCCAGCTCATTCTTGCCCACAGGCCAACCCAGAAGGCTCTGGGAGGACTAGTTGGGAGGGTTATAGCCTTGCTTTCCACAAGCCTCTCTAGGTAATCTGGGGTTAGCTGGGTGAGGGAAAGCAAGAGCGCTTCTGTCTGAGAGGGCTCTCAAAGGGAGCAGGCATGCGCACAGGTCGTAGGTCCCCGATCTCTGCAGAGGTGTACCTGAGAGCAAGGTCTCAGAGAAAGAGACCAGCGTCTCGGTCTTTGTGGTGCTGAGAGCGTTCAGCAGCCTGCACGCTGCATTTAGGGACCTGGGTACTTGTACGGGGAGCCCTGGGGTCCATTGAGAGCTGCGTCAGGAGTGAATATCTGTGGCGGAGCCTGCCTGGCAAGGGAATGTCGGTGGTGCCGCAAGTCAACGTTGTCCTTGGGGAAGTGTGTGTCCCTGGGGCACGTAGAAACCCCAGCCCAAAGACTGACTGGGCCCCAACCAGGGATCTCATTGCTTTAGCAGGAGGGCTGAGTTGGACTTAGCATAAGCGGCTGTAATGCCGCGAAGCTGCTGGGCTTTCTCAACAGGAGGGCAGCCCTCGGAGTAGGAGTCGCTCCTTGGGATGCCTTCCATTCAGCAGTAACCTGAAGGCAATTGCAGCGCACCGTTAAACCAGCCCCAGGCTGAAAACACTCCAGTGCTGCAAAAGTAACTTCCTCTGGGTTGTTTTTTTTTTAAACAAATGGTTTTTGGAGGGCCCTTGTTGGCCAGCTTCCTGAGCTTCGCTAGATCGGGATCTGGCTAAGCAGAGAGCACTTAGTGCTATTTAAACACCCATGTGTTTTGCAAGCATTGATGGCTGGAGTGAGAATTTTTGTTTTTCCAATGGAGTCTAAGGAGTTGGGAACTCGAAATCCCCTTTCATCTCAGGCTCCCTTTAGCCCCGCTTTAAATTCCAGCCATTGGTGGAAAGTGTCCCAGCAAATGGCTTAGCAAGCAGGTGAATGCATTCTCAACAGAAGCTCGACCTCTTTGCTTTGCAGTAAATGCCATGTGTTTGCTCAGTCACTTCCCTTTGTGCAGGTGGCCGGAGCGAGCGCGTGGCAGATGGGCTGGCCTGGTGGCAGTGCGGTGCTTCTTGGGGACCGTACGATACACGGGGAATTAGAACTTCCCCCTTCCCCTCCAAGCGTCTAGCCAGTTCTCCCCTGGTGAGCTCGCTGATTGCACTGCTGCGTGCCAGCAAAATCTGTTGCACTTAAAACCCTTTGTGCAGTTGCAGGGCGACTGGTCTCCTGCTTTCCAAGGGGCGTGGTGGCTGCTGCCTGAACCCAGGCGTGGAGGCTGTTGGCTCATAATAAAACCTCTTCTAATCTGCTGCTTGGCTCGTTGAATGAATAACCGAAACACTCTGCTTTCATAATGGGTGTTCTGGAGTTTTGCTGCAAACGAGACTGTTTTTTGAGTTGGGTAGCACCCAGATGATGGCACTGAGGTGCCTCTACAAACCCTGAGCAGAGCAAGAGGGCTGGTGCTATAACATTTCCGGCTAGCAGTTCCTTTGGGGATCACATGCATTTTCTTTACTTAAAGGCTTTAAGCTGCTTGCTTTGGCTCCTTCTTCATATTGGCCCTAGTACAGCATCCCCTGTCACTCCCTGTGCCGAAACATACTCTGGGTTGTTGAGACCTGCATGTGCGGTGGTGTTAAAAGGTGCCTCTTAGAGTCCTAGATGCTAAGAGAGGCCTGGGCTCGGTGGTATGAGAGTGCTTGCAGTGCCTCTGTGAGATGGGATTCGTAGTGCTGCGTCATCTTGGGTGGAGAGCTGAGGTACGGAGAGCACAGTGCCAGGCAGCGACGTGGCGAATGCAGGGCTGATAGGGCTTTGCTGCTGCTGGTGTCCGAGCCGTCTTGGGGAGAGCTGCGTCGCACTGTGTAGAGACGCACAAGGTCCCCCAGGGATTGGGTGGGCCTGGTTCCTCGGAGTGCCTTGTGTCCCTTGTGCCGCTCATCAGGCAGCTTTTCTCCTCTGTGTTCCTAGGTTTCCAGGATCGGACTCTTCTGTCGTCCTACGAAATCATCATCCCGCAGAGGTTAGCACGAGAGCGGCGCGCTGCCCCCGGTTCCTCCGTAGCCCAGGTACCCGGTATTTTTAGAAATGTTTAAGTTCTCTGTCTGCTGCCTGGCCTGTCTCATGCTGCTTAGGTGAGGGGCTAGATGAATTTAGGGCCAACAGAAGAGTGGAAGTGGCCCCTTCCCCATGCCTGAGGCATGCCAGACATTGTAGTACACCACACCTAACTGGCCATGTACCTGCCTCCTGTAAGACAGCCTGCGAGTGCTTGAAGGCGCCTGCAGAGGACTGTGCAGTGTCAGATTGGCAGAAGGATTAATAGGATTTCTATACCCAGGGCAAGAGGATGATGGCAAAGACGCTTTGTACTTGGAGGCTAAGGCTCCTGTCATGATCTCAATGTAGTCCCTAGTCAGTTTGAACGGTCCCCTCGAATAAATAGGCCCAACCTCCTGCACGTGCTACTGGGCTGAGGTACAGCAGGGGAAAGATTAGGACAAGCAGGTCCAGTTCATAAATGCTGGAGGAGGCAGTAATACAAACTGCATTGTCCTTTCCCAGCTGGAGGAAGTTATATGAAAAGCACTCAGCTTCCTTCCAGGAGACTTGGAAAGGAGCTGCGTGTTGACTCACTTGAATGTCACCCAGCTCAAGTTGAGATAACGGAGGGGGTGAAATTGCAAGGCAGGGGGAAGAGGCTGCTAGTGGCTTGACTCTGGAGTGCCTTGTAGTGGGGGACTAGGATCATCAGCCACCTGTCAGGCATCCCTGTGTTAGGAAACGGCTGAGTGGCAAAGAACGAGAGCTGGTGTGCTATTAACCCCTCTCCTAGCCTTCTGTGAGGACAGGAGTGGCCCAGTTGGGCAGTAACTTGCCTATCAGACACGGGACCTGGAAAGGAAGATGAGCAGTGCTGGCTGTAAATGAGTTCCCCTGGCTGAGGCCAGAGCTACACCACTCGGTTTTGTTGGCTGAGCGGTGTTGATTAGCAATCCCCTCCCACTCCAGGGGAATTGCCTCATAACCTGCTGAGTTCCTGTGCTGCTGGCTGGGATAAGCTGCGCGTGCCCCAGGTATTGCCGCTGCTGCGGCTGTGCCTGCCAAACTTGTAGGGAGGGCGAGATCCAAGGTGTTGCCACCGCACCTACAATTGCTGGGCATGTCGCTGCTGCTTGCTCCAGGGGTTTGGGTGATGCCTGAGAGAGCATTTGGTTACTGATTTCTTTTTCGTAGGCTCAGGACAAAGTGTCATATGTCATTGAGATCGAGGGGAAAGAGCACACGATTCACTTAGAAAAGAACACGTAAGTGACTTGTGTTGTCACGGGGCTTCCAATACCTGTCTGCTCGGATTATCCACCGATCGATCATGCTGGACTAAAAGACAGGCCAGTAACAAGCCGTGTCCAGTCCGGGAAGTGACTTGTCAGAAGTACAGCTGCACTCGGGGACCGTGAGGGGAACTGGTGGAAGATGGCCCAGCTCTTGCGTCCGGTCCACGGAGCCTACGTTACACAGCACAAATGCTTGGGTGTGCCTCTGTCATCCCTGTGATGTCCTTCCTTAATTTTGTCCCCTGCGGCATTACTCCAGTTGTAACCGTCCTCCTGTGTTACTGCTGGAACGCAGGGCTATGGAGTTTATAACATGCTTAGAAAAAAGAAACTCTCCTTCTTTAAGCTTTGTCGCTGTGTTTTTAGGGGTTTCATGTGACCGCCACCAGTTACAAGCAGCCCACGTGCGGGCTGTGTTTCCCATCTTAAGCCGAGGTTCCTCTTCAAAGACTGCCCTTAACAAACAAATAAATGAAAGGGGGGCTGGAGGGCTCCTCTTCACCTCTCAAATGTGGGAATTGTGCTTCTCAGGACCAGCACTGAACTGGCCAGTATTAGGTCAGCATTTTCACTTGGGAGCCATTTCTAACATGCTTTCCTTTCCTCCCAAATGGAGGAGTGGGAAAGGGGAGAAGCCAGCTGCAGTTGGACAGCCTGGCTGCTACAGTTCCCGGCTCCTTGCCTTCCAGCCTGTGAGGTCTGAGCTCGGTTTTTTGTGTGTGTTGCGTTCTCCTGTCCTCATCTCGCCTGACACTTTCCCCCTGGTGGAGGCAGTTTAATTGCACTTGCGTTCTAGGACGGGGGGCTGTTTCAGAGCACAGTCAGACTGAGCAGTTGTCCTTAGAAACAGTAAATTCCTTGATGATGAGTGTTTCTGGATTGTTTATTTAATTGCAGCTTGCGTGCAAGATTAGTTTTGTTATTGCCCTGCAGCAGCGTTAAGTGTTTCGTGGCTCTTTATTTTCTTCCCTTCCTCTTTCAGACAATTATTACCCAAAGACTTCACAGTTTACAGCTACAATGAGGAGGGGAAGTTGTACTCGGAAAACCCAGACATCCGGGTAAGCGTCTTCCTTTTTTGTCCTGTGCCTGCAGCAGGTGCCTAGTGCCTTTTTACACCTGTGTTGCTAAAGAGTCATGTATAAAGACATCCACTAGTGCATTTTCCAGAAGGCCAGGTGCTAATTCCCAGTGCTCCCTCCTCTTTGCTACTCATCAGGAAAGGCTCACGGGATAGCAATGTGTCTGTCGTTGGACTGTGTGCGATTGTAACAGTTCTGCTGTTCAGTGAACGCAAGCTTCCTAAAGGGCATTGGCTTGTGTCTGCTGGGGATCAGAGTGCTCCTGGGGAGCGGTCTGTTAGACGGTCTTCTTCTTGACATGGACTTTTAAATACTACGACCTAAGGTGACTTGTGAAGGAGTACAAGAACAGATGTGAAATAGAGAGGAAGCGTTTCCCGGTAGAGGTGCTTGGAAGAGCACAGATTGGAAAAGAGAGAGTGAGAGACCCCTCTTTTGTGGGTTGGTTCCCTTGTGCCCCCTATAACAGTAGTGCCCCACAGACCCCAGTCAGAGCTGGTAACTGGAGACCAGTGCACCCCTCCCCTCCCTCATCTGGGCAAGCTGCTGCTCCCACCCTTCTCTGTCCCCTGGTGGACACGGACTTAATCAGCCTCTGAAGATGAGGCAGGTGTCATGGAGCAAAAGCAAACGGTGATTCATGTCACAATAAGTAGAACAGTATTTCCTCGTCTCCCACCCCCTCTGCTCCCTGCATGCACACCAGCTTTGCCTTTTCCCAGAAGTCAGCTTGTGTGCATGTGGGCTTTTTACTGGAGCAGCACAGGTACCCGAGTCTTTGCTCGTTTTAATTAACTTTCTGTGACTCAGCCAGTGGCTGAATAAGGGAGAAAGCTATCTGCAGATCAGGGTTTCAGCTCAGCAGGAGACCATGGTAAGTACAGCGGCTCAGAGGGATTACTGCATGCCTCAAGCGCTTGGCAAGGTATGGGGCCAAAAGAGCAAATGACTTCATCCACCTGACCACCACAGCGCTCTCCAGACGCACCCTTTTCAGTGAACTGGGTCATAACAGCTGCAATGCTGGGAAAAGCCTGTGGGCTGTGGACAATAAGTCTTTGTTCGGATTGCCCTGTCCTGGGCGAGTGACTGGAAGGGGAAACATGCAGAGCACAGAATTGGTTGTGCCTCTTCCTGTCGCTATTTTGGGGAGGTAAATACGGCTTGTACACAGGACACCACCAAGCTGCATGTTTAGAGGTGCAGGGCAGGACTGTTTAGCTGCATAGCTAGCTGCTGCACTGCAACAGCTTTGGCCTTTCGGGGCACTCGGGGACAGCTCAGCTGAAGCAGATAATGGTTGCGATTTGGTATTGTTGTGCTGTGGGTGTGTGCGATTGCCTGGGGAGGGAAACATGTTGTCAGGGCTGATCAGGGATGGGCCATGGGACTGAAGAGCTTAGGCAGCGCTGAGTGTCCGCTGGCAATAATAACAGCAGTAATAACACTGGCTGGAGAGAGGTGACATGCAAGCCAAGCAGAGCGGGATCCAGTGCTCGTTCCTGACAGGCTGAGCGATATGCTGGCACGCAGCAGCAGCAGAGGGCCAAGCGAACAAAATTTAGTTGGGTGGGAGACAAATGACTTGGGAGTTGGCCAGCTCTGCCGCAAGGCAAGACAATGTTTGCAGATGGTGTTTCTGAGCCCTGCTGGCTTCGTAGCCTAGCAGATGTTAGTACAGCCACTTTCTGCTCTAAACCTGGGGTTTATTGTTCTACAGTACAGCCATAGCCAGGACTGGGCAGGTGGGATTGCAGTTACCCTCTGTATTGCAGAATGGCTGGCCCTGTTGGGCTGCCAAGGGGACCTGCAGTCAGTGCCGGGAGGTGAGGGCCCGTCGCCGGAAGGGCGAGTCCTGGAGCAACTGGTAGCTGGATTGAGAACTTCACATGTTGACTGGGGGGCGGGGGGGGTAGTGGGCATGTATCTGGCACTGTTGTATATGTGCTGCCTGGGGCGTGGGAGGGGGATGCCATAAGTACGGTGAGATGAATGCGGCACTAGTGGCAACCATGCACACCGGTTGCACTGGATCTGCATGTGTTCCAGCGTGCTCCGCTTGAGTGCGTGGTGGGTAAGTGTGCGATTTGCTGAGCTTTGTGCTACAATACCGGTCCCAGGTTGTTGCCTGCTGATTCCGCTGCAACAAAGAGCAGGTCTCTGCCTAGCATTTAAATGCATGTACTGCATTGGTGCGTAGGATCTTTCAGCCCCACTGTCTGCCACGTAACTTAATGGCACTCCAGGTAACGTGGACTATGCCTGCCCATTTTGTAAGTTATGTGTAACGGGCTGGATCAGTGAAGGGGGAGCAGCTGTCAAAAGGCTCTGGGAAGCTGTGAAACTGAGGGGACCTGTGAGGGTGAAGGCTGCTAATGCCATGGTACCGCATGCTGAACAAGTTGTGCCGAGAAGCACGTGCTTCAGATAAATGCATGAGCCGTCTTCAGACCTGAGGCACTGCACTGAAACAGAGGACTGTGTGCGTTTGTGATACTACAGGAATAATTTTACCTTGCATTCCTCAGGATCACTGTCACTATCAGGGATACGTGGAGGGGATACCAGATTCTGCGATTGCTGTCAGCACTTGCACTGGACTCAGGTAACAAAAGTTTTTTTTTGCTGTGTCACAGTTGTGCCTGGTCAGAGTCAAAACAGCTGAAACCCAGTCCTGCCCCTGAGCTTTCCTTAGCTGTCTACCCAGGCTGTTTGGCGCTGTCCTGCAGGAGAGTGTCCATTTGGCACAGTGTCTCTGGCACTAGTCCTTGGTCAGTCTCGCTTGCATTCATTCTCAAGTTGCAGTTCAACATTCCTCCTTTTTTCCCTTAGCCCTTGCAACAATCCGCTCCATTGTTACACCTCCGGAGAACCCACTAGAAATCGTTGCATCGACTCCTAATATTTCTACAGTCCAGGGTGGATGTTCACTTTAATGAACTGTTTTGGTTTGGATGTGATAGTCTGTTTTTAAAAAAGAAAAAGCTACCATTTGGAGTGAAAGAATGAACAGCCACTTCACCAACAGTGGCTCGTAAAAACTCCCTAAGCTTCAGCACTGATTGGAAAGCTCTTTGGACTTGCGTGGTTTTGCTGCCTTTTGGAACAGTTTTGCCCTTGACCTTTGCTGTTCTTTATTGCTTTGTCATGGCCCAGTGGTAAGTGGCGGTAATACCTGAGCTGAAAGGCTGCTGTTTTTGGAAGTCTGACATAAGGACCCCAGGTAGCACAGACGCTATCTGTGTGCCTCCTGAAAGTCCCATTGCCGTCGTGGGGATGCTTGCACGTATAAGCTAAGCAAAGTGTATGTGTGTTGGAAGGATTGTTTCTTTGTGTCCTGTGGCTATCGGGGGTTTCCTGTTGCCTCCCCTTGCTCTCCAGAAGTCCAGGTGGGTCATTTGCGGCCATACTTTGGGTACTGGTGTGGGTGACGTGCTCTTTCTGTTGTTAGGGGACTGCTGCACGTGGGAAATGTCACCTATGGAATTGAGCCCATGGACGACGACTCGGACCTCAAACACATAGTGTACCGCTTGGAGAATGTGCAGAAAGAGCCCATGGTGTGCGGAGTGAGCAGCACCGACCCGGGGAGAGAGCACACAGAGTACGAGCAGCCTCCCGGCATGACTCAGCTGCTGCGAGTGCGTACTCAGCGTCCGTCCCGAGCACGGCAGCTAACCATGTGGAAGCGCTGTATTGGGTTGCTTAAGGCAGCATGCATGTCATGGGAGGCATGTGGCAGATCAGGGAGGGAGCAGAAAGCGGAGCAGCCGGTCAGGCAGAGGAAGGGCTTCAGAGTGGCGTTCAAGGAGGGTGCAGGGAGGGTCCTTTGCTTGTGGCATGCCTGCCAAAAAGGTTGGCTCTGATCACTTGGGGCAGAACACTACCACTCCAGGCTTTGCACTGGGGTACTGTCTGTCCTGCTTTAAACTCTATGTAGGTGTGTTGTACATGTGCAAAAGAGTGACAGATCCCTCCGGGTTGTACGGAAAGAGCAGGAGGAGCAGCTGCTGCGGCGCTGCGAGTTGGACGGAGATGTGCTGGCTGAGCTGTGCATGGGGGGTGGCAGTGGTGCCCGCGGGGTTGAGGCCGTCTGGCAGAGCTCCCTGCCAGAAGCCAGCTAGCCCACACCTTGCTGACGCCTGTGCTGATACTCCCGTCTCGTAGCGTCAGAGTACCGCAGGCAATTTGGAGAGCATGTCTTTGGGGTAATGGGAATTTCCAGAGGTAGATGACAGAAGGGGGGGCAGGGTGGCATCTCAGAGACTACCTAGTTCAGAGATGTTTAGTTTTCCATATTCCAAGCGAAATTAGCCAAAACTAATTCCAAATCCAAGAGTCCAGAACCGTAAGTGGCCCTACTACTGGCAAACATCCTCCACCCCCATCTGGGGCTTCACCTGTTTCCAAAACCTTTGGCAGGCATCCTTGGGGATCAGATGCCCTTGAGTTTTGCTTGCCCTCAGCCATAAGGCCCCAGAGGCAAGCCAGGGAGGAGTCTCCCATTTCCATAAAGTGGGCTTAAAGGCAAGGCCTTCTTGCTCCAGCAGCTAAGTGAGAGGTTTACTATACGTGACCTTGGTAGGTATTATCCGCGTGCCGGGAGAGCGGTCTTCCCTGGTGCAGCTAGAAGACCGCCTCCGTGGTCACGGTGTTTCCCTTACCTGGTAAGCATAGACTACGCTGGAGCTGAGCCTTCAAGAGGCCACGAGGGTAGGTTAGTGCAGCTCACCTGGATTCAGAGTTGCACGGTAGTGGACTTTGTCCTGTGCTAAGATCGTTGCTGACTGACAAATGAGGTTATCGCCTACAACAGCGCGTGCTTCTTTGACCTGGTTAGCTTCTTGGGTGCCGCCCTGCCATACCTTCTCTCTGGCTTCAGACCAGCACGCCTAACTACTTCTGTGTAAATGTGAATGGGAAGCATGCAGATCCCTTACTTTCCTTCAGAAGCAAGGTGCCCTTATCCAGCCAGTTCTTTAAGTCTAAAGCACTTTGAGAGAGACCCCCAGTTGTATGCATGTGTGGTGGGTCTGGGGGTGATTTTTGGCTGTGTGCATTGTGGGTGTATCTCTTAAAACGACCGCTTTGCTAATGTATCACTGAGTATGAAATGTGAGAATGGGTTATGATGACCTAACTCGGTTAAAGCTGCACTTCATCCAGTTGCAGTTGATCAAAACGAAGTTTTGTTTGATGGTTGGCGTGGGCTTTTTTAACAGAATAAAAGAGCTGTTCTTCACCAGACAAGATACGTGGAGCTGTTCATTGTTGTGGACAAAGAAAGGGTAAGGTATCGTTTACTTTCATACCCGCTGATGGCAGACTAAAACGTAGCTCTGAGAAAACACACTCAGACCTGTAAATACAAAGTCGTAAGGCAGGAGAATGTGTAGCTTTCCTTGTTAAAGCAGTTAGCAAGCCATTTGTGATCACTAGGGCCACAGGAAAGACCACAGGCTGTTTATTTAACCTCAACTACCGAAGTGGAACGACTGAAAACATGCAGTCCGTGTTACGACTGTGAGAAAACTGGACCTCAAGTAAAACGCTGAGGGGTCAGGATTTCTCAGGCAAGGATTCTAAGGGGTCGTGGAAAGTGTGTGAAGAGCGCTCCCCTTCCTGGTCCATCTCTCCTGAATGTATGGAGATTTGGGCTGCGTCTGCTTTCCCTGGTGGCCTTGGCTTCCAAGTTGCATCTTCCAAACCTGAGGCTTGTGCCTTGGGAAACTGCGTGCGATGATGGGACTCTTACAAGACTGGTCCCCCCCCCGAATTTGGGCTGATGTTGCTTGCATCTGACCCCTGTGGTGGAACCTCTTTCTCTTTCAGTATGAGGTCCAGGGTAGGAGCGAAGCTGCTGTGAGAGAAGAGATGGTGCATCTCGCCAACTGCCTGGATAGCGTAAGTTGAAGCCGTGGGTTGTGTAAGCCGCAAAGACTGCTGGGTGCTCTAGACCTGCAGCCTCTGTGCTGAGTTTCAGAAATGTGCCACCTTGGTCAGAATGCGGGAACGTTTGTTATTGTCAGGACCCAGCCAGTGTTAGCATGAAGAGCGGAAATCCTGTGTTTTGGCAGGTGGGATGTGAATCGTAAAGCCTAGAAAATGAGGGTTGGAGAGGATGGTATTTTATGTACCAAAGCAATGGTATTTTATGTACCAAAGACTGTGGTGGAGTTTGCTGTTGCTGAACCCTCTCTTTTTTTTCTGCTTCAAAATGTGCTCAAGTGCAACGATTTGGCTTGAATCAGGAAGCAAATATGAAGCCCCAGCGGGCTTTCTGACATGAGGAGTCTGACTACGGGACTGCAGTAATCTGCACGGGCATTTAAGCCTGGGAATCAGTTTTGCTTTGTTCTGACGTTGGCTCTGAGCCACCAAAGATGCAACTGGATAGTGGTCTGGGTCCTTTCTCCTGGTGTTTTCAGTATGGGTATACACCTGTTTCTGTAGCTATCTCGGTGCAGTTAGGCACCGGTCCTTTGAGACCAGTAACACCTCCCACGGGGGGGCGATACAGGTTTTGGTAATGTTTTACTTTGGAACCACAGAGGGAAGGCAGAAAGTTTTAGATTCTTTCTGCTGGCTTGCTCATAGCATCTTACCCCTGCTTTACCTTGCCTTGTCCTTCTCCTGCCTTTCCAGATGTACATCATGCTGAATATCCGTGTCGTGCTGGTTGGCTTGGAGATCTGGAAGTACCAAAACCTGATAAGCACCGATGGAAGTGCTGGTGATGTGCTGGCCAACTTTGTGCAGTGGCGAGAGAAGAATCTTGTGACTCGCCGGAGGCACGACAGTGCGCAGTTTGTTCTGTAAGAGCCGGGATTCCCGTTTTGGTGGTGGTTGTTCTTTTCCCCCCATCAGCAGTCATTTTGGGAAGAGAAGCTGCCAGTCAGTGCAGTGTCAGTAACCGGCAGGAACCTTGTAAACACGCAGGTTCAATTCTGGTGGGGGGGGCCTGGGCGCAGGGCTGCTGTGAGCACCCTGAAGCAGCCTGTAGGGCATTCTGCCTGTCGTGGCAGTGCCAGAGTTGAAGCTAGGTGATCTGCTGCCCACCAGAAGGCAAAAATGGAGCTCCTGGCAGATGGAGATGTGACCCACTTGGAACCATTTCTGTCTTGTCTTGTGTGTTATGCCACTGAATATTTTGTTTCTAGAAAGCCAGCAGCTGTGAGTGATTTCACAGGTGTTCCTTTGCCATGAAGCTTGTTGGGGAGACTTGAGCATCCAGGGTTTTTCCCTTGAAAACTCGCTGTTGCAGGCCCACCGTGGTGATGCTGTTTACATGAGCCTCCACTTGTGGAGGGAGTTGGCCTGTCCCTATCTCACCAGCAGTTTGCATTATTAAATAGGAGTCAGTATTTGTGAAGCTGTGTGGGGAGCGCTGTTTTACAGCTAAAGTCCTCTGTGGCCATTTGTGGGCAGACGGTGCCATGGGCCGCTGTATCTTGACAGGCAGCTCCTTGCGTAAATGCTCTGCCCCAGAAAGGTGCACAATCCCTGTCTCCTTCCAGTTGACAGCCAGGCTTAAGAAATCATTGATGGTGAATCGTCAGGGTACTGCTTCCTTGTGCAAGGCAAGGAACCCTAATGTAGTGTCCTGTTGCTCCTGAGCTTAGCCAGGGAATGTTGGAGAAGTCAAAGTAAGAGACGTGGAGGGGAAGAGGGAAGAAAGGCTCGAGGGGAAGGGATTGTGCAATGAGCCACAGTACAAACCTGAAGGGAAAAACGCCATGTAAACGGATGTGTAGAGTTACCCCAGGCGCCTAATGTTGCATTTGCTCTGCGCTAAGCCTGGGAACCCAGAAGTGGTGTGGGTTGCAGAGCTGCTCGTTTTGTTTGTGTTGCCTCTGCCCAGCTAAGTTGATTTTTCTTTCACATTTTCTTACAACAGGAAGAAGGGGTTTGGCGGAACAGCAGGAATGGCCTATGTGGGAACAGTGTGCTCCAAGAACCATGCCGGAGGGATTAATGTGGTAGGGGATCGTTGATATCTCTCTCAGTTTTAAAACACAATGTGCCCTTTGTAGGCCTCCATGCAGAAGCGAGGCCATATGGAGAAGCCGATGGATGCCCCTGGAAGTTAAGCAAAGTACCCTTCAGCAGCTGGCAAGCAGAAAATGTTGTGGCCCCTTTGCTAGGAAGCTCACGTTAATGCAGTGCTTAAGGTTATACGGTTCCTCAGGGTGTGCGAATGCTGTTGATGTCGTGGACAGACCTTCTGCTAATTCTTCCTCTGTTGTGGTTACATGCAGTTTGGACAAATGAGCGTAGAGATGTTCGCGTCCATTGTGGCCCACGAGCTTGGCCATAACCTGGGAATGAACCACGATGATGAAAGAGAGTGCTACTGCGGTGCCAACAGCTGTATTATGAATTCTGGAGCATCGTAAGTGACTTTCCTTGATGCCGAGGTGGAGAAGACTTTTGTAAGGGTCCAGCTTCCGTCTTTGTCCTCAGCATTTATATGGTGCTGTTCATCATGAAGTCTTCTAACCGTATTGTAACTGTAGGTAGCAGTCAGTGAGGAAAGCAAACGTCCCCTGTGTGCTACAGTTTGGGGAACTGAACATTAAATGTCATAGTTTGGAGGAGCCGGGCACATGGTTGTTTGTCGATCGGTGCTTTTTGACCTGTGGTCCGCGGATTCCAGGGGGTCCGCATGCTATGCTTAAGGGGCCCGTGAAAGATGACTGGTCAGTCAAAAAGAGGATTATACCCACACTTGCAATTCACTTCTGTTTGAAATGTCTGCCGGGTTCAGCCTCTCCATTCAAACATATTTAGGGGTCCGCAAATGAAAACAGGTTGAAAACCACTGGTGTAGGTAACATCTGTTCGCTGGTGCCTGGATTTCTGGAGTGGGGCGGCTTGCAGCATTTTAGACAGTTGCAGTAACGGTGCTATAGCAATACCTCGTCAGCGTGTTGGCCCGGTTTAATTAGAGTAAGGGCCTTTGCCTTTCAGAGGTCAGAGACGGAACCTGGGTCCCTTTTAGAAGCTTAATGCTTGTCTTTCTCTGGCACTTGACTCTCACTCTTGCTATACAAATGCTGCCTTCTTCATAACCCATGGTCTTGCTTAACCTGGTGGCAGGCACAGTGAATGGACTGCCAAATACTCTCTGTTGCAGAGGATCCAGAAACTTCAGCAGCTGCAGTGCTGAAGACTTTGAGAAGTTAACTCTCAACAAAGGTGGCAGCTGCCTGCTCAACGTTCCCAGGCCAGATGAAACCTACAGCGTCCCGTTTTGTGGCAACAAGCTGGTGGATACTGGGGAGGAGTGCGACTGCGGTTCCCCAAAGGTTGGTCATCTCTCTGCTGCGTGACGGCTCCTGGGTGCCTCTCTGCCTCGGAGGGGGAACGTAAGTCCGTATGATTCAGTAAATTACTCTCGTCTCTGCAGGAATGTGAGAGGGACCCTTGCTGTGAAGCAGGGACTTGTAAACTCCGAGCGGGTGCTGAATGTGCCTACGGTGACTGCTGTAAAAACTGTCGGGTAAGAGGCAGGAGGAGGCGGTCGCAGCTTTCACTTAAAATACCCTTCGGCAAGTCTGTGACGGGGGAAGTGCTGGCCCTGGCTGGGGAGTCCAGGAGGGAGCTGTCACGTGCTGGGTGGGGACGTGGCATGTATGCAGGTGTGTGTTTGGTACCAGCCGGCAACTGTAGCAGGGTGTGAGGTAGGTTGGTGGGGCTCGGCGCATAGAGGGCGCAGTGCTGCACACCGTGCATCTCATGACTGACTTGCTGTTCCCTTCCCCTTCCCCTGCACACTCCTTTGTAGTTCCTTCCGGGAGGCACCGTGTGCCGGGCAAGTAACAACGAATGCGACCTCCCCGAGTACTGCAATGGGACCTCCCAGTTCTGTCAGCAGGACTTTACGGTGCAGAATGGATACCCGTGCCACAATGAGGAAGCCTATTGTTACAACGGGGTGTGCCAGTACTACAACGCCCAGTGCCAGGCTATCTTTGGCCCAAGTAAGGATGGTGATGAGAGTAAACCCTTCCAAGGCAAATGAATAGAGGGGAATGAGCAAGCTTAGTCAACCATTACAGGTTTTAGGTATGTTTTTAATAGGGAAATTAAAAAAAAAGACACACCTGAAAATTGGCCACATATTGGAAACTGTTTGTAGTATTTATGAGAGTTTTCTTTGCCTGCATAAATTTTCGTTACGTTTACGGACACATTCATGTCTCGAGTACTAATAATTTCCTTGCTGTGATAAATGTGCCTTTTCAGGGCTACGTAGGTAGTTGTGAAGATTTACTTAGCGATATAATTAACTCCTCCTAAGTAACTCTGTTCTCCATATCCTCTGTTAGCCTGAAATGTGAGATTTTTTCGTGACCAGGTCTTTATCTCTCTTGATCCCTCGAAGCATTCGCGTAGCAGGAAGATGGTGGTGTGACTCGATGTGATCCAGGGGCTGGCAAGAAGGGCGGGGAGAGTGATATATATCTATATATATTTTTTTCTCTCTCTCTCTCTCTTACTGGACCTCACTCCCCTAATGCCTGTATGCTGGTGGTCTGGTTTTCCAGGAGCAAAGGCTGCCCCTGACATTTGTTTTGCCGAAGTAAATTCCAAAGGTGACAGGTTTGGCAACTGCGGCTACCATGGCAATGACTACAGAAAGTGTTCCACCTGGTGAGTTGGGTTTAACACAGCAGGGGATGCTCCGCAGCACCGGTCGAAAGCCCTGCATTCAGGTGCCGTGGAATTAGTTGGCTCTTCAGACCTATCTGCATAACAGGGCTTTATAATCGGTGCATCAGACGCATCCTGCCTCACAGTCTACCTTTATACTGGAGGTGTTGTTGTGGAGGGGAAGCAAATTAGCTTGCAAATAGTCTTCTTCTTGCTGTAGCCTCTGGGGCAGCGGCATTGGAGATGGAGGGTGCACGTGCATACGTTTGTAGGGAAACGTCCTTTTTGCTTCTTTCTAGTGTTACAAATAGTGGCCTTTCACTAAGCGTCCGAGTTCAAGCAACTTTCCTGTAAAGTGGAATGGATCAGTTGTTGCCAAGTGGAAAAAGAGGCGCTTCAAAAAAGAAGGACTCTTCCTTCTGTTGCCCTTGAGCTGCTGTAGCTTTTCAGTACATCAGTTTATCTGGTAACTGCCTTTAGCCTCTATTGGGTTATGAGGAGAGGAAGTTGCTCTGTAGCTTTGTCAGTGGTTGCTTCTATCCTACAGAGCAAGTGCACACGTGCCTTCATAGAGACAAGAATAGTAAAGGGGCGTGTTTGCTGTTGCCTGAGGATTGGAACAGCTTGCTAATAGTCAGCTCCGTCTTGTTCTGCATTTCACTTTAGTGGTGATACTGCTGGTGAATGTATCTTCTCCTCTAATTCCTGCTAGCAAGCTTGGGCAAAATGCCCAGCGCATGCTAATTGCTTGCCTTCTCAGAATAGTAGAGCCGTAACCATCCTTTCAATGGCTGCCTCCTAGGAATGCCATGTGTGGGAAGCTACAGTGTGAAAACGTGGGAGCCCTGCCTGTGTTTGGGATAAAACCCGCCACTATTCAGACCCCCATTGGACACACCACGTGTTGGGGCGTGGACTTCCAGCTGGGATCCGATGTTCCCGATCCCGGAATGGTGAACGAAGGGACAAAATGTGACGCTGGAAAGGTAATTGGGAGACATTTTTGTAAAGTGGCGTTTTCGATGTTAGACTGAAATCTTGGCACGTGCATGGACACCGTGCGTGGTGTAAAGCCGTGCACGCTCGTTTAATGCAAAAGGCAGAAACATGTTGGTTTCCCTTCCTGCTTCCCCTCACTGAAATGACCAGTGCCATTCCTGGAAATGAACAATGTGAATTTATTCCTGAAGCATTTTCTTCCTGCCCCCCCACCCTTTTTTTTTTTTTTAAAGGAAACACAAAAGGGAAGATAAGACGTCTCTCCACAAGGGGAGAGCTTGTGTAGATCCCTGCCGTGGCCTGTCCCATTACATTCTGCCGCAGCTCATTTGAGGGCTGCACTTAACCTCTCCCCTTGAATCCTGCTAGCCAGACATGTAGGCTCAGGGCAATTGATAGCTGTTACCCTCTGGTCAGCTGGTAAAAAGGATGGCTAAAAAATCACTTCCACTGCGAGCAGTGGTTGGAGGCCGTTACTGCAGCAAACTAGTTTGCTATTCAAATGAAAGCCTTTAGGGTCAGAAGTTGTGTGCGTCATTTTTGAAGGTAGCGTGGCAGTAAACATACGTGCTGAGCAAGGTAAACCAGGTTTGTACTGGACCATGGGGTGGGGAGAGAGGGAGGGAGGAAGAACATAAGCAGTCCAAAGCCACCTTGGTTTCATTTGCGTGCTCTTGTCTTGCCTCTCCAGATCTGCAGACACTACCAGTGTGTAAGCGTCTCTGTTCTGAATTATGACTGTGACGTAGACAGCAAATGCCACGGACATGGGGTAAGTAAGGCAGGAACTTCCTTTTATGCTGATGTCCAGCCTGGGCTTAGTGCTCCCTCCTCGCTCCTCTGTAAGAAGGGTCAGGGTCCTAGAGTTAAAGACCATTGGAGCAGCTAGAACAACCTCTCGCAAATCGCAAGCCATAGAAATGTACTCGGTTACCTTTGTCCTTAGGTCAGACGGTGTTATTTTAATGGTGAGCTGGCTCTGTTAGCCTTGTGCTGCTCTCTAGGTAAAGAGTAACTCACAGAAAGTTGCTGGACTGTAGCTGTGCCAGTGAGCGTGGCAGCATTGTGAGGTGTTTGGCCGGGAAGCCCCAAGAGTGAGTCTGAGTGTGAAGTAAGCTGTTTGGTTTAGTTAACCTGAAAGGCGTGTTTAGGTCACATGTGCGTCGGGCAATTTTAATCCTTGGCCGGGCAGGTTTTTGCCTGGCTAGCGTAACTCGGGCAGGACGATTATGATGAGTGGGCCTGCTACAGGAATTGCGGGGTAGAGCTCTCCAGTGTGAGTGATGTAGGGTGGGTAGATGAACCCTTGATGGCACTGATCATAGTAATTGCTGTGTGCATGTGATTATACATTTATTTATTTATTTTTATTTTTTAAGGTGTGCAATAACAACAGGAACTGTCACTGTGATGCAGGCTGGGCACCTCCATATTGTGACTCGACAGGATATGGGGGAAGTGTGGACAGTGGGCCTTCCTATAATGGCAAGTAGTGACCAGGCAGCTCTAGGACAGTGGCCTTAGCTGCTGCTGATTGCTGTTTGGGAAGAGGGCAAAGCAAGTGCCTGGTGGCCTCCAAGCAGTTGCATGCTGGCCAGCTGAAGTGCTGGGAAACTGGAACCGTGGCGGGCTCTGTTTGCCAACTTGGGAAGGGTTTGGGTTTGGGGTCCCGTGGTGATAACTGGCAGCATGGTGGAAGTTGAAGGTATTCTAGCCATCTGCACCTGTAACGCTGCCTGCTTTTCCTTCTCTCCTTCCATTTCCCCAGACAAAGACACCTCGCTGAGAGACGGCCTTCTGGTGTTCTTCTTCCTGGTCCTCCCACTGCTTCTAGTTGCTGTGCTGGCATTTGCACGGAGAAACCAGCTGAAGCAAAGCTGCGGGAGACTAATATCACGCTGTCGCTCGTAAGCGAATTCCCACCCCAGGCAGTTTTTTGACAGTCACTTCTCGGGTGGACCAGAGAAGTTTCTTTGCACAGGAGGATTCCAGAGAGCTGGCCTGAGGTGCCAAGTTGATTACCGCCCCCACTCTCTGATCCTGAAGTCTTTAAGGGGTACAGTTGCAGGACTGTGAGCAGACAAGATGGTAGCCGTGCACCCAAGTGCTCCATCCGTGAGGAGTCATTTCACAGTTGGAGACTTCCAACTTTCCTGGTTGTCTGGGTCCAGTCTTTGGCTCATGGGGACCTTAGAAATGATAGTTCTGAGCGGAGGAGGACTCTAGCTAGGCCTGGTCCTAGGGCATCTGTTCTGAGTGGTGGTGGGTGACAGAACAAGGAGCAGTGGTCTCAAGTTGCAGCGAGGGAAGTTCAG
Organism: Crocodylus porosus; assembly: GCF_001723895.1. NCBI lineage: Eukaryota > Metazoa > Chordata > Crocodylia > Crocodylidae > Crocodylus > Crocodylus porosus. Next base: position 4,785,782 of record NW_017728933.1, on the reverse strand, counting down.
GTTGGATAGGAAGGTGGTGAAGCAGCGGCACGGGTTACCCAGGGCATTGGTGGAGTCTCCACCCTTGGTGGTTTTTTAAGGCCCGGCTTGAAAAAGACCTGGCTGGGATGATCTGGGTGGAGCTGGTCCTGCTTGGAGCAGGGGGTTGGACTAGATGTAACGTTGTGAGGTCCCTTCCAACCTTCATTTTCGGTGATTCTGTGAAAAGGAAAGCATGTTTTCCTGGCTGTCGAATGGTAAGAGTAAAATACCCGGGAAACCAATGCTTACAAAATGCTGGAATGTCAGGGTCTCAATGTTGTTTTCCTCGTCACTGATAGTAACATGCCTGCTCAATATATACAGGTCCAATTCCAGATCGCATCGAACTCCTCCTCCTCCCCCTCGGCCTCCTGTAGAGACAGACCGCAGGCAGTTCCTGCAGAGCACGCCATACAATTCGAGAGACATACCCACGGTAGGAGTAACCTGCTTTTCAGCACTCAGACACCGATAGACTGGTCCTGCTTTAAGTAATGAATGTGGGAAGCCCTGTTGTATTGGACACTGAGCAAGGAAGGACTTTTTGTACAAAACTACTTGTTCTTGGCTGGGGGAGAGCGCATGGGGTTTTTGTGGCTCTTAAAATGAAATCACTGTCTCCCTGCGTGAGCTATGCAGGGGTAAGAAATACTAGTGATTGCACTCGGTTCATGGCATGGAGCGTTGTCAGACTCTTAGAATTGTCTCCTAGTATTTACAAAGAGGCCTCGTAAGCTGTAGCCTGCATAACATGTTCTATAAGAGCCTCTGTCAAATGCCATCCAGCCGGGCAGTGCTGTGTAAACAACCAGTGCTCTTAAATGACGAAGACAGTCTCCTCCTGATGTGAAAATGTTTGAGCAGAAGAAAAACTACAGGTGCATCTAAGCATAGGGCAGTAGTGATCTTGCAGCATCGAGAAACAAGCCGGTAGTAAAAATGTCAGCCGGGATGCATGAATTAAAAATGTACTCACATTAAATGTTCAGCTGTAAGAAGAGTTGGGGCCAGGCTACTAATGTGAGATGGTTGAGTCATACATTACTGACTTGTCTCTTTCCTTTCTGGTGCAGATAACTTTGTTTCCTAGCAGCTCTTGGCCTTCATCTTAATCAGGAAGCCTAGTTAAACAAAGCCAAGTGTTGTGGGATAGAGTGGGGACACTTAGTAGCTTTGGCTCAGAAAGCATCTGTTGTCACAAACTTCAGACCTGGAAGGTACAGTGAGTTGTGCCGTTTTATAGTGCCAGCGTCTGTGGCAAAGGCATGCTTGCTGTCATTAGCAAAAGGGACTTGCCAGGAAGGAGATGGAGTGAAGCGTTATTAATTTATATTGCAATGGTGTGGTAGGGACCATGGTTATGCTTGTCTCGTCTTGGGTAGCTGTTGAGCGAGACAGTCTGAAACCACGCTGCAGGCAGTCACGGGGGCAGTGTTGGGGCTCTCCCAGGCAGAGGCATAGCTGAGTCATTCTGGCCAGGGCACTTGGCCTTCCCGTGCCTTGGGTTTCTGTGTGTTCGTGAGCTGTTGCTGTTGCAGAGAAAGGCCTATCCTGGCAGGGAAGTGATGGGACCTTCTTGTAGTGTCTGCCTTCCTCCAGCACACTATCTGATGTGTGGCTTATCCTTTATTTCTAGAATGTGCAGGCCAACCAGTGCCCTGTGCCTGCTTATTCAGTCAATCAGTATCATCAGCATTACCAGCCAGCCTATCACCAGCCTTACTACCATTCTCCGCAGTATCAGGAGCAGCTGCAGCAGAAGTTACCAACCAGGTCTGTAGTGATCTTTCTGTTTGTCATTTCTGAATACAAAGCAGGTGGGTGCGCTGTTGATTAGGGTAGCACATCCAGCCTTCTTCCTGTTCAGCGTCCTGCTAAAGTTTGTATACAGTCTTACTTTTGGTTCCTAGCCTATGTTTTAAAAATGCTAACAGTACTGTGTTAGTGCTGGTGTTTCTAGGTAGGGGAAGCACTTGTTCCTGCTCTGCAGATATTGCTCGCGGTCCTTAGTAGGTTGGTATTGTGCAGGCAGGAGAGTTTGCCCCGACAAAGCCGATTTGGGAAAGATGCAGAACTCCCTGGAAAGGTTGGAGACGCTGGGTCTGCAGTACAGAGGAACTAGGGCAGCCTCCAAATTTGATGCAAGGCTCCAGTGTGGGAGTGGGGTTGAGTGTATGGGAGGGGAGGGAGGAAACACTGAGCACGGGGCCTAGGACGTGGTGGGGAAATAGGAGGAGGAAGAGGGAGGTGTCTTTGATGTACATAGATGCACGCTAACAGTTCCTCGCATCCCCCTCCTTTACAGGCCGCCTCCACCGCAGCAGGGACAATGCATTCCTTCTCGGCCAGCACCTTTACCTCCCAAGTAGCCTCTGAGTCCTCCACCCCTCACCCCAAGCACTGAAATTGTATGTTATCCTCATGCCGAGCAGCCTGTGATTTCCCAGAAAGTCTTCCATTTGCAGCATTGGATAAGGAAAATGAGACTGAATAATAACAAGGACTGCAAAACTTTAAAATACCTCTACCAAAGCTACAGGGACTGAATACGTGAAGCCTGCTTTTAGCCCTGTATGTGCGTCATGGCTTTGCAAACTGACGTTGGACGAGCCAGTTGGAAGCTGCTCGGTCTGCATCAAACTATCCTTGAAGCGTGGCACTTGGGAGTCCTTTGCTTTCCCCGTTTCTTGAAGAGACTTAATCGTGGAGTTTTAATGTGGGTTTTCTTATGTATTTTCATTTCTGTATGTAAAATGGAGGAGGAACGATTAACCGTGCAGGATACAGCTGTCAAAAATGGAACAGAGAAAAATCGGGCCAGTTGAGGGAAACCACTTTGGTTTTGCATGGACCCCATTATATCCATTTATACGTGACTCAGAGCACAAGTGAAATAAGGTCTTGGTATACTTTCAGAGGAAGATAATTTATACTGTAAACGTGAGTGTGTGCGTGCGAGTGTGTGTATGATTGTTAGCGGCATCTAACACTTCACTTTTTAAGCAGCAAAAAATGGATACTTTGTGCTGACTGACACTAAGCTGTAGGGAATGACAGGCAGTAGAAGAGCCGAACTCAAGTGTTTTAGGTAAAAAAAAATCATGTAAGTAGCTAGACCAGCAACCTCTACTAATTCCCCACTAATATTTTTGGTTGGCTTGAAAAGAAAAGGTACGAAAAAAATGCAGCCATTTCTTGGCTCGGGAGAGGGCGTGGTCTTTATTTTGCTATGAAGGCGTATGCAGGAGTCGGGGTGAAGACTATGACGAGGACTGATATGCAACCGCTTGAGGTGTCTCGAGCGCTTCAAAGCCTCGCAGCTCCCTGCACCCAGCGCACACCGTTTTGCACTACCTTTCCCACTTGGATGTTCATGTCAGTCAATCAGGGCTCAGACCACGGTAGATTGGACGGCCGCCCATCTGCGTGTCGTTTGTTTTTGTATTTTCATGTTTTTTAAATTGGGTTTTAAAGCTGAATCTGGAAGAAAAAAGAAAGAAAGATATGTTCATGTTTGGCGTGCGAGCGGAGGTGAAGTGACTTCCACGAGGTTGTGCCGGCTCGGTGGTGCGGGGATCCGGCAAGCGGTGCCGGTCGACTTGCAGCAGTGAAACCTCGAATAAAACTGAAGCTTTTTCACTTTGGCCACTAAAACACTGGTTTTTGTAAACGACCCCCTAATCTTTGCCAACCCCTCATCCCCCTTTAACACCGTTGTATATATGCAAATACAAATCTATATAATGGGCACGTTTGCAGTAATAAAATACTTGAAGTCCTGTGGCGGGCG
>NW_017728933.1:4777255-4781779 GCF_001723895.1 Crocodylus porosus | reverse complement strand
TGCTGCACCTCACGGAGCCGCGCAGGGTCCGCGCCGCCGCCGGCCTGGTAGGTGCCTGAGCGCCGGGGGGTCTCGTGGTATTCAGGTGGGAAGTGGTCCCGCGTGGACTCCCCTCCGGCCCGGGGCGGGCGCGGGGGCTCTGCCCTCGTGTCCCCGCAGGTGACACGGGGGGGACAGCCGCGATGCCAGAGCCCAGCATGAATGGGTGGGAATAGTCGTCACCCCCATGGCGCCTTTGTGAGCGCTGTCCGTGTCTCCGGTGATGGCCACCTTCGCACCAAGCTCGGTTACTAATTGTCCCCGTTTCATTGCTCCGGATGCTCAGGGCCAGGTGTCCTACGCCCTGATGATCGAAGGGAAGCCGTATACGGTGCACCTGAAGCAGCAGTAAGTCGCTCTGTCCCTGACCCTTCGCCTGAGACAGGACCGCTCTTTGGGAGAAACGGTCCCGGCTGGGCTCAGTGAAGCCTCTCAGCCCTGGGTGACTTGTCTGGGGCATTACGGGAAGGGAGCCGCGCGGGGCAGACCCCCCAGCTGGCTGGCAGCAGCTTTCCAATTGGAATGGAGAAGCGGAGCTGGGGCTGGAGAAAATTGCTGCGGCGCGTTGTTGAAACAAGTGAAAGTAGCTCTACGTTTTGGGTGGTTGGTTTTTTGCTTCCAGGCTCTTCATCCCCAGTGAGTTCAGGGTCTACACCTACGACGTACAGGGGTCGCTGCTGTCTGATTTCGCTGCTGTGACGGTAAGATTCAAGGAGTGCCGGCTTGCAGCTGCTTCGCTTTTTCAGGAGGAAGTTGCGAGGTGGGGATTTTGCTGCTCATGAAGTCTCTCCCCCAGCTTTTATTTTTTAGTGTTTGCTTTTTTTACCGATCCTGGAATTACATCCTGCGAGGAAGCATGCTGCTCTCTGCTGGAAATTAGCGGGTGGGACAAATTACTTGGAAATGGCATTTGTTCACCGATTGGTGACCTTTTCAGGAAAGCCACTTGCCGTGCTAACCTCCAAAATGGTGAATATAGGACAGTTCTCTCCTTTTCACCAATGTCAAAGGGAAGGGCCAAGGTGGGAGAACTGTAGAGGCTCAAAGTGCTTCTCTGGGATTCAGCTCAGCAAGGCTGTTCAGGGCAAATGGTAGGGTCTGCAAGTAATGGTCCCTGAGCTGTAACAGGATCCACTGCCTAGCTAATGCTCTCTGTATCGGGATGTCATTGTGTGCAGATGCTGGCAGATGCTGGGCAATTTTCTGGCATCTGCTGGCATTGAAGGAGAGAGCATTTGGTGGGACTGGGGCCGAATTGCTTCTCGCTCTTTCTTTTGCTCTCTGTGGGTACATGAGGAGCGTAGCCTGGCAGGAAAGGGACATTAGGAAGAGTTCTGTCTTTGGTTGCCTCCACCTCACCTAGCCCTCATACAGATAGACCTTTTTTTAAGGATTGTGTTTGCATTTCTTGCCTGTCTGCACTCTAACCCTCTCTGGACGTTTTGTTCATAGATTTCATAGACATTCAGGCGGGAAGGGACCTCGGAAGATCATCAGGTTTAGCCCCCCATCCCAGGGGCCGAAAGTCAGCTGGGGTCATAGGATCCCAGCAAGAAAAACATCCAGATTTCTCTTAAAGGTGTTCAGTGTAGGTGCTTGAACCACCTCCGGCAGCAGGCTATTCCAGACCTTGGGGGCTCGGACAGTAAAGAAATTCTTCCTTATGTCCAGCTTGAAACGGTCTTGCAGGAGTTTATAACCATTCGACCTCATCATCGCTTGGGGCACTCTGGTGAACAAACGTTCCCCCAGATACTGGTGGTCACCCCTCATAAACTTATAGGTGGCCATCAGATCGCCCCTGAGCCTGTGCTTCTCCAGGCTCAAAAGTCCCATGGCTCTTAGCCTTTCGTTGTAAGGTCTGTTTTCCTGATCTCTGATCATGCACATGGGTCTCCTCTCATGCTTCTCCACATCCTTTTTGAATTCCAAAACTGGTTAAACACCATCAGGTTCTTGTCCGCCCATTTGCACATCATTAATGAAGATGTTGAACAATATGGGTCCAAGGACAGAGCCTTGAGGGACCCCACTGGTCACAGGGCACCACAACGATCGACTTCCGTCAACCACCGCCCTCTGGGTCCGACCCTGAAGCCAATTCCCCAGCCAGCGGAACATGGTGGACCCGAGGCTGCAGTTGACCTGTTTTGACAAAAAGTGATCATTGGATACCAGATGGAAGGCTTTTTTAAAGTTGAGATATATGACATCAATCTCTTGCCCCTTGTCCAGGTGATAGGTCACCTGGTCGTAAATGGAAATGAGATTGGTCAAGCAAGACCTACCAGCAACAAACCTGTGCTGGCTATCCCTCAGTGTGTTGCCGTCGGCCAGTCCATTGAGGATGGCTCCCTTGATGTTTTTTTCTAACACCTTCTCCGGGATAGAGGTCAGGCTGATGGCCTTGTAGTTTGCCGGATCCACTTTCCTCCCTTTCTTGAAGATCAGCACTACATTGGCCTTCTTCCAGTCTTCGGGCACTTCACCAGAGCACCAGGAGCTCTTGAAGATCCATGCCAGGGGCTGGGCTATGATGCTCGCCAGCTTCTTGAGTACCCTGGGGTGTAAATTGTCGGGGCCGGCTGACTTGAAGGTGTACAACTCTCAAGCTGTTCCTTCACAAGGTCAGCATTGATAGAGGGCAAGGAACCACCCTCGTTTAGGTGCCCTTGTCCCGTAATGGGCAGGGGCATCCCATGGGACTTGTGAAAGTCTGATGCAAAGTACCCATTTAGCAAGTTGGCTTTTTCCTGGGTGTCAGTCATCAGTTCTCCCTTTTGGTTTAGCAGGGGTCCAGTGTTGCTCCTGCTTTTCCTCCGGCTCCCCACATATCTAAAAAAGGACTTTTTATTGTCCTTGATACTTGTGACCAGTTGGAGTTCAGTCGCAGCCTTGGCTTTCCTGGTTCGCTCGCTGCAGGTCCGGACCAGTGCAGAGTATTCCTCCTTGGAGGTGGATTCAGTCCTCCATCCTTTGTAGGTCTGTCTTTTTAGACGCAGGAGGACTGCCAGTTCCCTGGAGAGCCAAGGGGGCTGCTGTGCCCTCTTGCTGCCTTTCCTCTGAGACAGGATAGCCTTAGCTTGTGCATCTAGGATCACGCCCTTGAGGAGCAGCCACTCTTCCTGGACTCCCCTCCCCCTGGGGTCGTGGTCCTTTAGGGCCTCACCAGCAAGTCTCCTGAGCTTGTCAGAGTAAGCCCTCTTGAAGCCGAGGACCTCTGTACTGCTGACTGAATTGACAGCTTTTTGGCAGATGGTGAAGGTGATCAGCTTGTGGTTGCTGTCACCCAGCTTCCCTTTGATCCTTAGGTTACCGATTAGGTCGTGCCTGGTAGCCAGCACCCGGTCAAGCAGCGCTTTGCCTCTTGTTGGCCAATAGACTTCTTGAGTCAGATAGCGGTCATCCACACACGAGGAAGCTTTGCGACCGCTCGGATTTGGCCGAGCGCTCTTCCCACGAGATGTCTGGGTAGTTGAAGTCCCCCATGACAACCATGGACCGGGAGTATGCAGCCTCAGCCAATTCCCTGGCAAACTCCTGGTCAAGCTCTTCATTCTGGGAGGGAGGTCTGTAGTAGACTCCCACCACTGTATCTCCTGTGCCGTGTTCCCTGTGGATTTTAACCCAGAGGGTCTCTAGTCCACCCTGGGTGCCAGTGTCAGCTTGTAGGGACACGTAGTTCTCCTTGACAGAGAGAGCTACACCTCTGCCCCTTTTGTCCACTCGATTCCTCCTGTACAGGGTATAGCCGTTTATATCCGTGGTCCAGTCATGGGAGGAGTCCCACCAGGTCTCCATTATCCCTGTGGCATTGCAATTGTTTGTGTTGAGCAGGAAGACAAGTTCCTCCTGTTTATTCCCCAAGCTCCTGGCATTGGTGTACAGGCATGCAAGTGTCTCCTTGGGAGCCCTTGGCTTGCCTGCATCTTGCTCTAGGGCTGGGGCAGGGGTGGGCTCCCTTGAGTGCCTTGGTCTGCTGGCTTTGTAAGGGTTGCTCAGCGGGCCAGCAGTGGCGGTAGTCCACCCGCCCCCCAGCGAGCTTAGTTTAAAGCCCAGTGGAGCAGGTCAGCCAGTCTGGATGAGCAGAGCCTCCCCAGCTCACTGCCTCTCTCACCAAAGAGCAGGCTGTGGTCATGGAAGCCGAAGCCTTCCTGATGAGACCAGCACCACAGCCTTTGGTTCACTACCTTGATCCTCCTCTCCCTTCGCAGCCCATAGCCCGAAACTGGAAGAATCAAGGAAAACACCACCTGCGCCCCCAACCCCTTAAGTCCTGCTCCCAAATCCCTGTAGCGCCTCATGACCCGGCTGGGAGCGCTGTTATTGGTTCATTTAGCAGCAGGTTCTGTAAGACCAACCTGGTGGCCTTCTACAACCAGGTCACCAAATCCTTAGATGCAGGGGTAGCAGTGGACGTAGTCTTTCTGGGCTTTTGGAAGGCCTTTGACACTGTCTCTCACCCCGTTCTCATTAAGAAACTGG
>NW_017728933.1:4760984-4777155 GCF_001723895.1 Crocodylus porosus | reverse complement strand
CTCATCTTGCTGGGGTCGTTTGACCCCAGTATTCTTTCCTGCCATGGCAGGGGGTCGGACTAGATGATCTGCTCAGGTCCCTTCCGTCCCTAGAAACTATGAAACTAAGTAGGAGTCTATTTCCTGCTCGCGGTCCCTGATGGCACGCAGTCACTGGACTGTGGCCTGCAGCTCCTCCAGCTGGCGCGCCAGAGACCCCAGTAGGGAGCAGACCCCACAAGGGGAGGTGGCCATGCTCCCAGGCCCCAGATCCTGAAAAAGCGACAGGCAGCCCCTGCAGCTGAGAGCCAGGAGCTCCGTCCACGTGGAGCCTGGAACCGTGGGCTCCGTCTGGTTGAAGGCCTCTGAGGTGCCGGGGGTGGGGGGGGCACAGACCCTGAGGGGACCCTCGGGGTGCGGCGTGTGCCCAACTGTGTCATGCTGCTGGCGGGCTGGCTATGGCTGGGACTGGCTTTCCTAGGGTGGCTCACAGACAGGGCCTCGGGCCCTCTTGCGCAGCCTCCTGCGCAAACTCTGCACTAACTCACACGCCAGCAGACAAATGCGCCTGTTTGCACAGCCTGTTTGTGCGGCTCCGGTTGCGTGGCTCCCTGGGGGGTTGGGTGAAGTAGGGCCAGGGCGGGGCGAGACTTTTCTGGGTTCCTACTCAGCTGCCTCCCACAGCTGAGCTGAGCTAGTCCCCTCCCACCTCCTTTCCTAGTCTTTCATCCCTGCTCGTTCCCTGCCGTTTCTGTGTCCTTGAAAGTTTCCAGCCCCCCTCCTCCAGTTTCTCCTGTAATCGCTCTGTACATGCGCAGCCTGGTTTCCTTGCCCTTGCTGCTGGCAAGGGCGGCATTGTCCCAGGTGTGTGCACTCACCTGAGTGCATGGAGGCTGGGCATGATGCTCATCAGCCACTTGTGCACCATGGAGTGAGATCTAGGAGGAAGCTGGGCTTTTATTACAAGTGCCACTTGCCTCCTGCTCTGGTTGAGTTGTCCAGCAGGAAGGAAGAGGGGGTATTGAGGGGGTCTAGCAACCAGCCTTGGTGACCGGGCAGGTATGTAAAACCCAAATGTGGAGAGCTCTCGGGGGCAAGGAGATCAGAGTTTCCGAGAAAGGCTCGTTTGGCTGTCAGTGCCTTCTTCCGTTTCTCCCCTATTTCATATTTCTGCTCAAACTGGAACAATGCATGAGAAGATGAGACGGAGATGCAATCTTTGGGACAAATCCTGCCTCTCCCACTATGGATGGAGTGGCCTTGATGCTGTCAAGCTGGTGTGCAAAGTATTGGGGCACCAGAGAGTGCTGGATCATGTCGCAGGGGCCCTAGAGGCGAGGTTGCCATGTGCCTCTGCGGGGACCCGCTAGGGTCTGGGTTGGCGGGAGGGGGGACCTTCCAAGGCTCGTCTCCTTCCTCTGCGGGGCAGAATGGAAAAGCCTCATGTTTGCCTCCGTAGCCTGGGCAGAACTTAGACATTAGCAGACCCTCGGGCAGCTCTTCAGCACCCAGCTGGTTACTCTGGCAGGTATGCAGCTCAGGCGTTGCACCGTAGTCCCGAGCTGAGTTGTGTGGTGCATCACCTGTTGTATGCTGAAATGCTTTGGTATTCTCAGCTGGTGTCATGGTCTTGGGAAGTGTCCAGGGAGGCTCCGAAACGTGGCTAAGTGGGAGCAACCTCTGGAGACCTACACCTGCTTGTAAGGCATTCCTTCTTTATGGTGGCTTCTCTTTTGATGTTATGTAGGCTGACTGCTACTACCAAGGATACATTGAAGGTGTCGCAAACTCAGCTGTGATGCTTAGCACCTGCTCTGGTCTCAGGTAAGGAAAGTATAGAGTTTATGAATTCCAGTACCTGCCTTATTTGGCATTGCCGTGGTTGCCATCAAAACTCAACCTTTACTCAGAGGCACAGCAGAGTTATTCCGGGTGGGGCAACCTACTTGTATTTTAGGACATGCTGAAGTTCCTGGTACTAAGTCACCTTCAGGAAAATCAGCCACAGATACCCTTGTGTTGTACCTGCTGGACAATGCTGGCTTGTGCCATTCTCAGTCCAGGAGCGCAAGCCGAGTGTAATGTAATGCAGAACACTTTGACTGCCATAGGAGTCTGGCACGTAGTTTGTTTTTTCAGAGGGCTGTTGCAATTTGAGAATGTCAGCTATGGGATTGAGCCGTTGGATTCCTCATCTGGATTTGAGCACCTTGTTTATCAAATAAAAAATGGATCCACCGAAAGGCTGCTCTCTGAGAATGAATACATGTTTAGAGATGGGGAGCAGGTATCCGGAGAGGTGTCCCATACCCTGCACATTGAAGTGAGTATGCTCTCTGTAATGGCAGTAGTAGGTGTTACGTGATTGCCAGCAGGCCAAAAGATTTGTTACATCGTTTTGTCGAATCTGAATTCTCGGGCACAGCAAATTCGGTGAGATGGCTTTGAACCTAGATTTAAACCGGGCCAGTGATATGCCCACGCTGTGCAGCCACATCGTATTATGAAGGAATGTGTGCCACAGCCGGAGGCCTCCTCAGGGCAACTCTCAGCCATTACTGTGTCGGTAAGAATGGTCTTGAGTAGCCCTGCCTCTTGTCACGGTCCATGCCTAGTGACCGCCGGCAGTGTCAGAGCCTGGTGGGTTTGAGGGCATTGCGTTTCTTGGAGGTGTTTGTGCCCTAAGGAAGGTGTGGATCTCACATTCCTCCTATGTATGTGGGGAGCGGCTTTCTCTGAGCCTAAAGTTTGGTGCGCTAGTCTGTCGTGTCTCCCTTTCTGAGAGTCAAAAGAGTGCTGGCGGCATGCTGGCTTGCGTAGCTGTGCGCAGAGCTTTGTAGACCCTTGGTAATTGTGCCAAGGGAGCATCATCAATCACAAGAGGGGTTTGCAGCTGTGCAGGGTTTGCTTGTTCCCCCCCTAAAGTCTAATGAATAAGTTATCGTAGGTTCATCCACTCTGCTAGATGGATAGCCTGGTGGCCATGTTTTTAAGCACTGGAGCTGAAGTTGGATACCACAGGCTTGCAGCGTTAGTAAGGGACACGATGGTTGAAGTGTAGAAATAATTAATAAGTGTGAAGTCTTTGTTTCAGTTAGCAGCTGCCATTAAATTGGCCAGATATCTGGAACTGGCGATAGTTTTGGACAAGGGTTTGGTAAGTCTCAGTCCTTTTCTTCTTTGTGTCATACCCTTCCTTTACTCTTGTACACCATGTAGAAATGGTCCCCTTTGTCCTGTCCCTCTAGAGGCATAGCGCAATCCAGAGTGGGCTGAAGCACAGCCCTTGTGTAAAGTACAAGTCCGTCCTCTGCCTAGGAAGGAAACTGAAGAAGTCATTAGATATTTTAAACGTCCAGAATTTGGGGCACATGTGAACACCGCAGCGTTCTCACAAGGGGAAAGGCATGCCCGAGGAAACGTTGTGCTGTAAAGGCGACCTAAAAAGTTGTGTTTGTTTTTCAGTACAACTACATGGGGTCAGACAAGTACGTTGTAACGCGGAAAATAGTTCAGCTCATCGGCTTTGTCAATAGCGTAAGTCCACTGTCTTTCTTGTTTCATACCAAAACAGCAAGTTGGATCATTTTACTGCACCATTTTCAAGGGCTGTGTGTTCTGTTGACTTTCCGTAGAGGATTATCTGCGTTGCTTTCCCCTCCTTGCTCTTGTAAAGCTTTGGTTTGGAGCAGCCGCGAGCTGCTGGAGGCAGAAAGGAGGAAACAACCCCGCATAATACTGCTTTACCCGCAGCTGCTTGTTGGCCTTATGTAGCCTGCCTTCTGAGGAAAACGGAAAGCCATTTCCAAAAGATAGCCCCGTCGTTTAGCACAACTGTGTTTCTTGCTACCTTTAAATTAGGGCTGATTTAAAATCCTCTAGTTTTTAAACACCTGGCCCGTGTCAGTGGTCATTCACCTTTTGAAACGCAAGCCCCCCTTTGCTAGACTCTGGGCACCCTTTAGAAAATGCCAGCACTTGCCGCCCTGCATTTTTTGACTGAGGGGAAAACAACGGACCAATTCTCTGGTGGCCAAGGGCTTGGGAAGACTGCCCCAGGGCAGAATGTTTCTTCACGTCATGGATTCCTCTTGGAGACCTCTGAGTGTATCGTGTGAACTGTGCGTAGGTGCCTGCCCATCAAAGCGGGCTGCGGCACCCTGGCCTAAGCAGTTCAACCCTGCCTAGCGTAGGCAGGTTGTTAATGCCTGTACATACACGTAGCTGCTCATAGTCAATCTGAGGTCTGCCTGCTGGCTGCAAAGCAGCCATTGGTCTGTCAGTGTGGTATGTGCTGTGCCACCCTCTGGTTTTGTCTGATTGTTTCTATCGGGCAAATCAGCCTTTTGGCTGCCTGTCTGTGCCTTCCAGTGGAGTGTGCTAAGCTGCCATAGCTACCTTACTGTCTGCCATGAGTGTCCACAGGGGAGAGAAATGCACACCCTGGCTTCCCTCACAGTCCTTCCCCTATGTGTTCAAGCTATGAGCTGTGGAGTCCCCAGGGCGGCTGCTTGCTAGTGTCTCCAGCTTTCCTTTCCTTATTTATACCAACTAGGGTATAAATTTTCTTATTTATATCAGCTAGCTCTGCTGTGTGTCATCTTGGTGCCCCACATGTGCCACATTTCCTGGCACGCTCCTCTGCTGTAAGAACAAGCTATTACCTTCTGCTCATTGGACGCCAACTGCTTCAGTCCCAACCCCCTTGCATTTGCCACGGGAGTTGTGATCCTGCAGGCATTTAAGTTTGTAACCCTGTATTCATGAGCTGTCCATTGATTTCCGTGACCCAAGCTGATCCAAAGTGCTGTGGTTTGGTCTTCAGAGCCAGATAGTATCATCTTGTTCTCCTGCACTTTTCTCCTCCCTGCCTTCTTTTTTCCCCACAGCAGTGGCAGGGACTCAGTCGTGAAGAGCAGTGCTGGTGTGTCATGTCTGTCTCTGAAAGCCGGGGGGTTGGGGTACTGCCTGTAAAAATAAAGCATGGGTCTGGAGAAAAAGTAGAGAACACGTGTCTGATCTTGTATTTGCAGATGTTCAGCCGCCTTAACGTGACAATCGTTCTGTCTTCCTTGGAGTTCTGGACAGATTATAACAAAATCATTACAACGGGGGAAGCTAATGAATTGCTACATCGATTTGTAAAGTGGAAAAACTCCCATCTTGTTCTGCGGCCCCACGACATGGCATATTTACTTGTGTAAGAGGAGCTTAGTGTTAAGTAAGATATTGTTTGGGTTTTTTTAACTCGCGCAGCTTTGGGAAACACGGATGACTGGCCCAAAAACTTACGTTAGAAAATGGGAGCGGCGCAAACTTCGTTCTTGATTGACTCCATTTCCAAACATATTTTTAAGCCTCTCGGCTGTTTCCCTGAGCGAGAACAGAAAGCTTAGGTTCAAGAAAAGGCAGTAATCTACTGTGTCCTTATCACCCCATTGCCAAGTGCATGTTGCTGCTGAAGGGACTGTCGTTACGTTTTAGGTACAGGGATCACCCTCGTTATGTGGGGACGACATTTGCCGGGAAGATGTGCGTCAGCAACTATTCTGGAGCTGTTGCACTGGTACAGTATTGTTGGATGTCCATTGGTAGCGATCACTGTAAGATTGGCCGCAGGCAAGTCAGAAGATGCTTGGCCCTTGGGTGTGGTGGATTGAGACGCATGCCTGTAGGCGCACGTTTTGACTCATGGCTCTGCCCAAGGGCAGACGTGCACCCTAAAGTACAAATGTAAATGTTATGGTGGCAGTTCCTCGGTCTTTTCATCCTAGCTTCCAAAATTATTGAGCCCGCTAATCCACAAAGACATTGGTACTGGTCTAAACATGTTGGCAGCGGCCGAGCCCTTAAGTATGTGCTTCTCTTTAAGCACGCGAGCGGTCCCACCTGCCTTTGGCAATACCACTCCCAAGGTGACGCGCATGCCTGCTTGTAAGCATCTTGCTGCCCGTGGGCCAGATGCTAGCTCTGTTTAGGGCTGAATTCCGAAGAGTGGGCACCTTGGGTCATGTCATTTGTTTTCTCCCGTGCCCTGGCAAGTTCTCTCACACCTGCAGCATCTGCGCTGCTTGCTCTGGGATTTAGCATGGTAAATGGCAGCCAGAAATTGGAAGCAAGTCTCATGCGGTCCTCTCCATTACAGTACGGGGAATTGCCTCCAGGACAGGTTGGAGAGAGCAGGCAGGAGAAGAAAGGGTTTGGTAAAATCATGGCTTGTTTCCTAACTGTGGGGAATTGCTTGCTATTAATTCCTGGGTCTTTCTCCTTCGTTCAGTACCAAGACGTGATGACCCTGGAGAGCTTTTCCATCGTTGTTGCCCAGCTGCTGGGGCTGAGTCTGGGCATGACCTATGACGATTCGAGGACCTGTCAGTGTTCCGGACCCACATGCATCATGCACAGGAATGCCATGTAAGGACCTTTATGCCATCCCTTCTCTCTCGTCGCTTTACCTGAATCTAGAGCTACTGTCTAGGATGTCCGTAAGTTTTATCATCGGAAAGGACACAATTTTAGGAGGCAAATGGTTGTGCCAGAGGCTGAGCATATGTCCAGCAAAGCAGGAGTATTTTCAGCCTCCCCTAGCATCCGTGCTGCTACCTCTGTACAGCACAGGGTGACTTGTTTCTGCAAGCCATGTTTGAAAACGCATCTCACCCATGTCTATGCCCGTGTACATGGCACGTGGTTATAGCGCGAGGGTCCTCTGATGCGTCGGGTATAGAGGTTTTTGCTACGTCCGCGTTTGGCAGGTGCATCTAACTAGGTACAGAACTCACGGTTGGCTTATGCATTTTTCATGGGGATCATTTTGAGAAGTTACTTTTCTATTGGCAAGAGGGTACCTGTTGAAGCCTGGTCTGGCCATTTCTGTGGCAGGCAGTAATGTGCGTGACCTCTGTGGGCCATGCAGAGCAGAGAGCTCAAGGACCACTCCTCTTTGCTGGCAGGGAGTGATCTCGTTGAAATTGGTGGGGTTGCGTGCATGAAGCAGAACTCACGTAGCCCATGGCACGTGCTGGCCATGCCTTGACTTTTTCCCCAGGATGCGGCTTGTGGGTATTTTGGAATAAAACATGTAGTGCTAAATGGCTGAGCCTCAAAATATTCTTTCAGTGACACGGTTTTGCCAACAGAGCCACTTGCCTGTTGTCGTTTCTGGCAAACGCAAGGCAACACAAAGTAGCGCTGAGTCCTAGAACTCTGCAGCCCTTCTGACAGTGGCCCCAATCATTCAGCTCTGGGGACTGCAAATGAGCGCATTTAATCTTGCGTAGTCAAGCCAGGCGAGAGCCCCAGTCTGGTAGATGCCTGTGGATGTGAGTACTGTGGTGCTCACACACCCAAATGCCTCTAGGATCTAGACTTGCATCCATTTTCGCCAAAACTCTTTATTAGTTGGTGGCAATCAATTAACAGGCATGATATGAGTTTATGGGCCCAGAAATGTGAGGGCACCAAAGGGGCTCTTCTGGTCAGTTGGTCTGCCCTTCTGCGTTACACAGACCGTAGCACCTTACCTGATGATTTCGGCAGCAAACATCTCGTCTGTTGCTGAGCAAGATAGCATCTGTTCACAGGTCACGGGCATCAAGTTCAGTGTCCAGTGGGCAGGTGTCCACGATCTGCCGGGCGTTGTTGGGCTATAGATCTAAAAGAGAGCCACTTACCTGCAGTTTCTTTCTTTTTGGGCAGAGAGATGCGAGTTTTGCATTGGATGCCATGGTTCGGGTTAGCGTGATGCTATAAACGATGCAATGTTGTCTCTCCCAAGCCTTTACACCAAACCAAGCTTGGTCTAGAGAATCCAAATACCTCAGGTGCACCTGCGCATACGTGATGGATTTATTAGAACATAAGCAGAAATTGAGTCTGATTTCTGACCCTTTGGTGATCATCCTCACATCCTCAGGTATTCCCTATCGGAACCCTAGGAAGAAAAGGCAGAAGCGAGTTAGCGGGTATCTGTGATCGCTTAACATGCATGTCTTCTTTTAAGAAGGAAGCAAAAGCAGGCTATGTCACATCAGCTACCAATTACTGCCCTTTTTGGTTGTTCAGACCTTTGAGGTGTTTTCACCGAAGAACGGAAATGTTTTCAGCTGGCTTTTGGAAGTTAGCGTGCCTGCTGCTAATTCTCCAGCAAGATCCGTAACCGTTTTTAGATTCTAGATTTTTTTGATTGCTCTTTGTTGTATTGTAGACTGTTCAGTGGTGTAAAAAGCTTCAGTAGCTGCAGCATTGAAGACTTTGAAACCTTTATTACACATAGCAGAGGACACTGCCTTTCCAATAGGCCGCATTTGAATCTGTCCTACAAGCGTCCAAGCTGCGGCAACGGTATTATAGAAGATGGAGAGCAATGTGACTGTGGCTCCTCACAGGTCAGTACGCAGCTTTGCTGGAGCAATGTAACAGGGTAGTGTTTTTGGTGCAGAGTAACCGTGCACTGACAGCCAGTGTGTGGCAGAAGCAGGAGGAAGCCCTGAAAGGTCTTGTCTGTACGTATAGAAAAAATGCACATTGGCACGCGTGTCGTTGTAGCAACCTCAGACTTGCACGGCTCTTGGAGGTTCTTCGGGGTGACGATTCTAGGCAGACCTTTAGAGGAGAGAACAGTTAGACCATGTAGGCTAATCACATTTGCCTTTTTTCCAGGAATGCACACGGAATAGATGCTGTACTACGGAGTGTAGATTAGCAAGAGGCGCGGGGTGTGCTGCTGGGTTATGCTGCTCTAGCTGTCAGGTAAAGCACGAGTTTTCTGTCAGCAGCTAGAGGTGCAGGGCCCCAGAAGCCCTGCGCCAATCTGCTTGACAGCTGGCAGGCTTTGTGGCCGCAGCAGGGGCCACCATCCCTGCGGCTGTCATTCTGCTGCGCCTTAACACACACAGGGTCATCTATGTCATGAGTTTTGCCTGTCAGAAGCTTGAGGTGCAGTTCCCCCCCCCCAAACCCCTGCACCGATCTTCTTGAAACTTGGTAGGCTTTGTGGCCTTGCCAGGGGCCACCACCCCTGCAGTTTTCACCCCCCTGTGGCGTAACACGTACATGTGGCATGAGTTTTGCTTTCAAGAATTTGGGGTGCAGTTCCCCCCAAACCCCTGCACCAATCTTCTTGAAACTTGGCAGGCTTCATGCTCTCAGCAGAGGCTACCACCCTTGCAAGTAAGTTTCATCCAAATCGGACAAAAAACCACAAAGTAATAGATATTTCATTGATTCCCCACTATCCCCCACGGCCGGGTCTCCAAGGTGGCTCCGAAGCTTCAGCCGGATCGAAGCGGGAACCTGGTCCAGAGCTCCGGATCAGATTGCTGGCATCTGAAGCCGGATCGAATAGCTACCTACTCGCATGGGCCTAGAATCTAGACCTTCTTAGTACTAGTGCAGAACGCCTTTGGGGAGGTGTGGAAGCTGTGGCAGGGTCTGCTGCGGTCACTTGTTTTGCCAGAGCTCAGAGCAGGTAAGGGTTGGGCAGCCTGGTTGGAGAAGTGGGCTGTAGACGGACTGAGCAGCTTGCCCGAGAGCATGAGGGAAGTCAGCAGTTGGGATGGTCACTGAACATGGACTCCCTGAGTCGCAGCCTGGTCCTTGAGCCACAGTCTTGTCGTTGGGAGCAGCAAGGGCTGTGTGGCTTTTCTTTCCTCTCGCAAGTGGGCCAACGTCTGTGGACACAGTCCAGAGGCCTGCTTGCCTGCGTGAAGCCAAGCTTGGGCATCACAGCAGGATTCAGGCCTTATTTGGGATGAAAGCAGTATTTGCTGTACCTTCTTTGAAATGCTGCCTCTTCTAGTGTGTGGTGCGGAGCATTGATTGTGGCAATAGTCTATCCAGGCTGCAGATCGCTACGTGCTTTTAATGGCAGCGATGAAGAACCAATGAGGGGGGTTGTGGTGCGGGGGTGGCTTTCCCGCCACTTGTGAGATGGGAAACAAAGACATGTGGCCACCCTTTGTGTGTGCGTGTATCTGGAGAAGTCTGATATGGTAGATGAGATGATCCCCTGGATCTAGAGGGCATAGTGTATCTGTGCTGGGGCACAGGAGATGCTTCTAGGCCGGGGCTTCTCAGCCTGGGGGCCACAAGATTCTTTCAAGCATGCTGCCACACAGTGGTAGCACTGTTAGGTGTAAAAACACGAGTCCTCGGATAAAACCCTGAGCTGTCACCTGTGAATTCACAGCATTCACAACATTCCTTTGTGCTGTGGGCTTTCAGAGTCCCTTGCCCCAGAAGACTTGCTCTGTGGTTTTTCTGTAGTCACAAAGGAGTAAACATTATGAGGCGGCATTTTGTGAGGGGTGCCTCTGAGTGACTGGGGCATGCCCGAGTCTCTTAAGGGGTGCCCCTAGCCTAAGACGGGTTGAGAAGCACTGCTTTGGGCACTCTTGCAGCGAGAGCGACAGTAGCTGCGCTCAAAGGGAGAAGGCCAGGGATAAGTGAATTAGGGGAAGTGCTAGTGGCAGTGACATGCAGCAGCAGCTTGGTGGTGGCGCATTATCGTCACATAATTCCATGGTCCATGCGTGCTGGACTTGAACATCACCGGGTAGGATGTTTACGTGCGATGATTATTCCTACCTCTGTCCACTAGATAAAAGCAAGGAACAGGAAATGCAGAGAGAGGGTGGATAATCAATGTGATCTCCCCGAGTTCTGCAATGGAACCTCAGCGTTCTGTCCGGAGGACGTCTTTGTCCAAAATGGGTACAAATGCGAGCACAACACCGGCTACTGTTACAATGGGCATTGCCAGGCTGCTGACCTCCACTGCCAGAGAATCTACGGGAGAGGTAATGCGGGCAACCATTCCAATGTTTTCCCAAGTCCAGTGCCAGAAACCTGTTGTAGGACCAGTAGTAGCAAACATGGTAACAGTACTGAACATCGTACTTGAATGGCTGTCTTTGTTCTCGTTAAGTCTCCCACTACCATCGGTGGCATTTGAGAAGGGCCGATGGACGACATCCCCGTTCCTCTCTGATTGTAACCCACGTTACATCTCAACTTGCAGGTTCCAAAAATGGCCCCGATGCCTGTTACGAAGAAGTCAATAGTCAAACTGATAGGTTTGGCCACTGCGGAAATGATCCAAACATGGGATACAAGAGCTGCAGCTGGACGTAGGTCTGAGGAAACGGATGTCGCTATTCATTTCAGTGCAACTCTGATGTAGACGGGTGTTTGTCGTCTGTTCCTCTGAAGGGTTGCTTTTGTGGCTTCCTCAAGTTCCCTTTGTGGGGAGCTGGCTATTCCTAGTCCATAGCCCTAGCTTTTTCCAAGGACCTTGCCTTGCCTACCTAGCCCTGGCACCTGGGGCAGAAGCAGCCAATATAAGGAGGAGTGTCTCTGGGCCAAGGTATGGAGAAGGAGTAGGCATAGCCCTCGGCTGTGGACAGACCGAGTCACAAGCATCTGGCACGCCTGGCTCCTCTGCCCCAAGGGTATGCGATAAGTAAGGGCTGGTGGTGTTGGCAGTGGCTGGACATGTCTGGAAAGACAGGACCCTGAGCGTCACTCGTGGTCTGAACGCCCTGCCCAGATCTACACGGTCCCCTCTGCAGCTTCATGCCTGGCCGGAGGACCCTGACGTATAGCGGAGCGTACAGAAGTGCTCTCCTCTCTTGATGGAGCAGTCTTCTCGCTTCCTTGTGCACTGGTTTTTGTTTGGTTGCTGGGGTTTTGTTGGGGTCCCATACTAGCCGCGCTCTCCCTCCTTATCGGGCGGGTTTTATCTTCTTTGACAGTTGAAGCGATCTGGTATTCTGTGTAACTGTATGTCCCTCTCCTGATGACTTTTATAGGAATCTCAAGTGCGGGAAGTTAATTTGTACCTATCCAATTCGCGTTCCGTTTATTCAAGAAAACACGGCTGTGATTTACGCTCAAGTGCGTGAGGATCTATGCGTGTCTTTAGATTACATGCAGCCAGCCACTGTGAAAGACCCGATGATGGTGAAAGATGGCACAATGTGTGCTAATGGCAAGGTAGAGAACTATGTCATAAAGGGGTAAAAAGTCAGCCTGTGGACTGCCTGAATCAGATGGATTTTTAGAGGCTTTGACACTGCAGAGTAAGCTCTTCCAGTGACTGTATTCACGCTGTTGTGTTTGTCACTCACTCCCTCAACGCCCAGGGTCATTTTTTCCATACGGCGTAAGCCTAAGTGGTAACTCAGCCAGAGAGAGGTGACCATGTAGCGGTGTCTCCGGCCACCCCCTTGCTCTGCTTTGGTAACGTCTTTGCATCGCTGTGCTTGAATCATTCTGCTGCTTTGTAATCCTCAATATGACTTGTACAGTAGCAGCATCGAGGGCCCAATGTCCCATAAAGACGGGTCGTGTGCTGAAATGCTAAGAGTCTGCGGAAGTGTCTTTGATGGGAGCCCCGCTGTTTGTTTGCTGTTCCCAGGGTCCTAGTGTGAGCCTAGCCAGGGTAGGAGTCTGCAAGCCTGTCTAGCCGCTGTGGCAGAGAGTGGCTGCAAAGGGGAGGAAGGGGTGTGCAGGGCCTATTCAGACTGACCTGTCCCCTGCCCTTCCTCCCTGATGGCCTCTGGCAGTCAGAAGCCTAGTGGATAGGTGACACCCCTCCTGCCCCATCTAATACCCACGGATAGACTTGTCGTGCGTGAACTGGGCCGGGCCTCTCTCGGCCCATGTTAAATTGGTGACCTCTACAGGAGCTGGGGTCTCCAGGTCCCGCCTGGTAATTAGATGCTGCGTGGAGGTAAAAAGCTGCCTTTGGTTTGTTTTAAACAGGCTTCCTAATAATTGCCCATCACATTCCCTGGAGCTACTATCATAAGAGCTAGCCAAGGGGAGGTCCCTGCTGACTTTCTCCCTGGCAGTCCTGATTTCCGAGGCCTCCTTCATACCCTAGAGAGGCAGGGGGGAAGACCCCAGGGCTCCGCCAAGGGGAATGTGGATTGGCGCATCGGATGGGCCTGGCTCCCTTTGTGAAGTACAGGTGCTCCTGCTCTTTGTATGATCAGTTCTTGCTGCGTGCCTTTTCATGAAGATCCCTTCTTTGTTGACTATCTTTGTGGTAACGGGGCAGATGCCATTAGTGGGTCTTTGGACAGGCATCTGTGGCATGTCCCAAAAACACGGTCTTTCTGGTTCTTCGCCATGAAGCTTCTTTTCAGGAAGCGTGGGCTGCGCTCTGAGCACACAGGTAGGCAGATCCACCTGCCCTGGCTTTTCCTACTTTGTTGTTATTTTAGGTTTGCATAGCTGGAAAGTGCCAGGTAGAAGGCGTTCTGGGATACGATTGTAATCCAGAGACAAAATGCAGCGGACACGGGGTAAGTTTGAGTAATGTTATTTCCGTGTGATGGTGCCTGGTCTCGGCAGGTAAAGCAGCAGGTGGTTTCGGGATATGACCCCACGCTGCAATGCCTGGTAATGGGCTACGGCAGCAGTTTGGCTTGGCAGGTATGGCCAGAGCCTCTCCCATGACCTATTAGTTGCCCTAGGCTGCGGGTGAAAGTCCAGTTCTCCTGAGACAAAGCACAGGCGGACAGATGCCCGTGTCCTTTGTCCCGCGAGAAATCCTACAAAAGGTTCCTGGCTGAAAAAGCAGTCGCAGGTTTTCCTACGACATGGCAAAGTGTGCCTGCAGCCCCGACATGGTGGCAGAAAGGCGGCACTGCATTCAGCCCCATGCTGAACCCATATTTGTCAGGCAATACGTGGACGTGCTGGTCCCCGGATCCTTTTGTCTCGGGATACACCCCTGCGTGACTTAGAGGGACAAATGCAATGCCTGTTCCTAGCCGAAGGGGACTTAGGTGTGTAAGTGGAGTCGGGGTCCCCCCTGTTGTGGGGCCAAAAGAGCTAACTGGTCTGAGTCCCCTCCTGCCAGCTGTGCTTCCTGCCTTGGTTAAACCCCTGGTCAAAAAGGAACGGCCTGACCGGGTGCTCAGGGACTCCAGCAAGCCAGACCAGGATCTTGCTTGTGTGATTTGCGTCACTTCCATTTGGTGCCTCATAGGCAAAGTAAGACCCAGGCCACCTGAGCCTCGGTGTGCCCTTGCCAGGTGTGCGCAGAAAGGGAGTGGGACCAGTTTGACTGGCCCGGGATGGCTGCGGAAAGTAGAACGACAGGCAGGGCTGTTCTGCGTGACCCAGAGAAAATCGGATGGCTCCAGACCAGGAGAAAAAAAGGGAAAGGCAGCCAAATGGTGAATGGCCAAGCAGCAGGGAACTGTTTAGACCCAGCCCGTCACAGTTACCAGAGGAGGGGGCAGACTAGGGGAGGGGCTGGGTCATGGGGGACATGGAGGGAGTCCCCAGAATCTAGTTTCAGCCATGCCAGTGGACTGCTGGGGTCCCAGCCAAGCCAGGCCACCCGTCCCATGCACGCGTCATGTTGGTAGAAGTGGGGCTGCCTGCCTGCTTGCCCCGTGGGTGTGAATGCCAGGCTACCGAGCACATGGTCTCAAGCATCTGGAAGAGTGTGTAGGGGGCAGGTCCTCTCACACTGACGGCCCAGGTGGTCATCTGCAGGGGCAGGGCACTGGGAGCTTACCCTGGAGTGACTGGTCGTATTCACCTCGGAGGAGAACTGCTGTCATGGGGTAGTAACCTTGCTGTCTCCCCTCTGTGTTAAGGTGTGCAACAGCAAGAAAAATTGCCACTGTGATATCGGCTGGCAGCCTCCAAATTGCCAAACCAGAGGATCCGGGCTAGGTGGAAGCATTGACAGTGGACTTCGCTTTTTGGGCTCTGGTGAGTGCTCTGACCCAATTTGGCAAACCCAGTGTCCTGGGCCCCAGCAGCTTGGATTTGGTGCTCTCCTTTAAAGGGAGCAACAGATCTGCCATGAGCACCTTCAAGGAGCCTACAAAACCTCGGCGATTAGTAACATGGGGCCTAATTCAGCTCTCCGTGATTCCTGAGAGACTCTGCAGCCGTTGAGCCTGGCCAGTAGCTAATTAGCCAGTAGAAGGAGCTGCTGTGGTCGCTTGGCTAGCTGGGTGCTGAGCCCTTTCTCGGCCTCCTGCCCTGATGTCAGACTTTGAGGGCAAAGCTGCAGCCCTTTAGAGGTCTGGGCAGGCCCGTGTCTTGTGAAGATGTGCCCGTGATCCTAGCACCCGTTCCACTTGAATGGACAGCGCTAGCCTGGCGACCGTTAAAATACCCAAGAAGCAGAGGCGGTGCAGGTGGGCAGTCTGTAGTGTGCAAAAGCAGTCATGAAACGTAAGCCATGGCTTGGTTGCCTGACTTGTTAAAACTAGGGGAAATAACACGCCAGTCAGAAGAGATGCACATGGGGGAGAATCCTGCAGCTGAGCCATAATGGGGCACACGTCGGGAGCTGGGTAGCCCAGTGGCCCTGGGTAGCTGCCTCGGACTTGATGGCCCACATCTCGTGCCATTGGGAGGGTGAGGCACTTGATCCCTGCCCCACAACCCAACCTTGGCCCAGGTCCTTTCATGTTTTCAGGGGATTGGTGGGGAAAGCTACTGAGTGAGGCTTTATCAGTCTGGAAAGGGTCCCCCTGGGTGCACCTCTCCCTGTTGTGCCCTGGGGGTCTGGCACTCTCCAGACGTGGCCCAGGCCGCTCCACCTGGCTGGCAGCGCAGCGGGGTAGTCCTGATCACAGCTGTCTGTCCGACTGTCGTGTTCGGACTGTCCCGTGCCGGTCACCAGGCTGAAAGTTGTTTCACGCCTTTTGCCTGGACGCATTGATCTCCTGTGACTGCTGTCAGGGAGAAAAAATTGACGTGACCTGAAGGGAATCGTGTGCCTGGATAACTTTCTGTAAGAGATGACCGTTGCTGTCCTGGGAAATGAGGCAGCGCAGAGGAGCGGGTGGGGGCAGCTGCGTGAGACCCGGTGTCGGTGTGCTCTCTCTAGACGCTGCCCTGGAGCGCGCTGCCCAGAGGACGATGAAGAATTGGCTGCTGCTGGGCTTCTGCCTCTTTCTGCCCGTCCTTGTCGGCGCCGCCCTCATGGTCGCCAAGCGGAAGGAGCTGAGTCAGCTGTGCGCCGAGGAGGAGTCCCAAGCCGATGAGGAGTAAATGCATTTTGGTGACCTCCTAGGTCCCCGCCCTGCTGTGTGCGGGAGCCCCCTCGGCGGCTCCTGCCTGAGCTCTCCGCCGCGCCTGTGGCCTCCCCCCCCGCCGGCCAAGGCAGCCTCAGGGCTCAGCACCCGCTCCCCCTGCCTCCCCGCAGGTCCCC
>NW_017728933.1:4752846-4760884 GCF_001723895.1 Crocodylus porosus | reverse complement strand
TGCGGGCCCTGCTGCCGCTGCTCCTGGCCGCCCGCCTCGGCGCCGCGCCGCGGAGCGCCCTGCACATCCTGGTGCCCTGGCTGCTCTCCTCGGCGCCCCCCGGAGCCCCGGTACCGCCCGCCGGGGGGTGGGCCCTTGGGGCGGTCCTGCCCCCAGCCGGCGGGGGGAGATGCCCGCAGGGGCCTTCTGCGACTGGAAACGGGGCAGAGGAGGGAGGTGCCAGGCCGGGGACGCCCGGGACGGGCTGCGTGGGGGCCAGTGGGTCTGGTGCTGCTGCGGGAGCTCCCGCCCCTTGCGAGGAGATTTGCCTCCGGGCCGCCTGGAAGCAGCGTGCCCTTTGCTCTCCGGTGCGTCTGGGACGACGAGAGCGTGAGCGCTGGTGGGGGGCACGCCTGGAAAACCCGTCGGGGTGGCTTGGGTCCCAGATGGGAGACGGGGATGGAGCGTGCCCCTTGGCACAGGGCTGCGTGTCAGCACGCGCGTACCGTGCGCGTGTGACTTTCAGACCCCTGCTTGTTGGACCGAGTGGTCGCGGCAGCACCCGTGCCCCGCTAGGACATTTTTATTCTTCGGGCTTTCTGCCCTTCGTCGCTGACGCCGCTAGCACAAAGGAACGGCAGAACCGCGTGCCAAGGGACGCAGTGTGCGACTGACCTGCGCCGCACAGAGCACAGCTCTGGAAGACCCCCGGTAGCAAGCCCTTTGGGAGCTGAGCTGGCGCCTCCCAGCCCCGTTGGCCCTTGGCTTCCCAGCACCACTTGGAGTGTATGTGGTTACTGCGTGCTGTTGAATGAAGGCTGCAAGCGTGAGTTGCAGATGTATTGTGCAGTGAAAAACGCTCGGGTAGTAATCTGCTTTTTTTCTGATCTCCGGGCTGCTGTAGAAGATCTCCTATGTGCTTACAATAGAAGGGAAGCCCTACACCGTTCACCTGCAGCAGCAGTAAGTGGCATGGTCTCCTGCCCCCGGCCAGTCCCTCCATGGTCCCTGCAAGCCTGTCGCAGGGAGGAGGTGCTGCCCGATGCCCTCAGGTCCGTCATGGGCCGAAATGCACTCTGTCACCAGCCGCCCAGGCTGACAAGGCCCCGGGTCCCCGGGCAGTGAAACAGCTCAGTGTGGGAACCTGCCTGCCGGGCCCGTGACTCTAGGGCTTCGAGTCAGAGATTTGTGCTGTCAGGGTAGCAGGGACCAAAGCCGTTCAAGTGACTGTGGCTGCATTCCCGGTGGACCCCCTCCTCTGTAGGACGCACCTCAGCCCGGCCTGCTCCTGAATGCCCTCTAGTGTGGAGGCTGAGTGCACCCTGGGGGTCCGAGGCTACAGAAATTGCCCCACAGACAGGGGGAGAAGGTGGACTCCTCTGAAGGGTTTGTGGCTGCCTCCCAGCTAGCACAAATGTCAGGGGTGGGTAGGAATAACGATTTCAGGAATGATTGCTTTGGAAGGTCAAGGGGTTTTTCTTCCGTTTTCCTCATTTTCTCTCCCTCCCCCTTTGCAGAGTGTTTTTACCCAGCGATTTCAGGGTGTATACTTACAGCAGACAAGGTGGCATGCACTCTGAAATCCCGACTATTAAGGTAAGAGGTGATGATTGCATCCAGCTGCAACTCAGGTTTGTCAGAAGGGGTCCCTGGGGTCTTTCCTTCTCGTAATAAACAGTGTGGGAATCTCTTCTCCTGGAAAGCACCTATCACTTTTCCACGTGCTACTGATACTTGACTGACCGTGCCAAGCACTTCCTCAGGGACGCGTGGGAATGCGCTGTGGGAGTCGGCACTGATCAGACGGGGAACGTGGAGCGGCGCAAATTTGCCCTTTCTGCCACAACGGGGCTCCATGGAGCAGGGGGCTGTGGTCCCGGGGAGTCCCGTGCTCACTGAGTGGAAAGATCCAGCTGCAGCCTCTCTTGTCACAGTCCTAGTGGGCAGAGTCCACAGTGACCGGCTAGAAAGGAAGGGCGGTCAGTGTTTCTGGAGCTCTTCCTGCCTCAAACTTCTCAGCAAGTCTACAGTGTCTGGCTGCTGGCAAGCCCTGCTTTCCCAGCCCTGAAATGAGTGGCTTGGTAATACACAGGACAATGTCCGTGGCCATGGCTGAGCACCCTTAAAGAGCAAAGGGTAGCCACATCTAAGGCTCGAGGATACGGGCAGCTGGTCTTGCTGAGGCTGTGGAGCTCCCTGGCTCCCCCTGCTGAAGTCTGTTTCTCCTGGAATC
Organism: Crocodylus porosus; assembly: GCF_001723895.1. NCBI lineage: Eukaryota > Metazoa > Chordata > Crocodylia > Crocodylidae > Crocodylus > Crocodylus porosus. Next base: position 4,758,672 of record NW_017728933.1, on the reverse strand, counting down.
TGTGTGGACAAAGATTCCCCGGTGGCCCGGGGGTTTTTGACAGGGGGCCAAGACCGTTGGCCCACAAAATGTGGAGGTGCTCAGACTGGGAGATGTGTGCCGCGGGTTGAGAAACAGCAGGTGTCTAGGTGCGGGTCAGCCAAACGGTGCAAGGCAGAGAAAAGCAGAGCACATGAAGCTTTCCCCGGCGGTCCCGGGGGTTGGGTTCCCTCCCTTGGGACAGCAGCGACGGCACAGCCTCAGCAACGAGAGTCCTCATCTTTGCGTCCTGCTTGGGGCTCTTCACCGGGGATCTCTCCTGCCTGATGTAGAAGCCCCCGGTGTTTTTCTGGTTCTTCCCTCCAGCGTGACTGCTTCTACAGAGGATACGTTGCTGGCTTCCCCAGTTCAGTTGCGACTCTCAGCACCTGCGCCGGACTGAGGTAGGTGCCTCTCCTCTACCTGAGCGCCCTCGTTGTGTGGTTCACATGCAACGGGCTACCGTTTCTTGCTGCTCACTTGTGATCACCTCTTCCCTCTCAGGGGGGTGCTGCAGGTGGAGAACATCACCTATGGCATCGAGCCCTTGGACTCGGCACCTGGGTTCCAGCACCTGATGTATCGGACCTGGAATGAGGACGTTGAGAGTCAGCTCTTTGTGGAGAACGACACTCTTTCAGGGGACGGAGGAGTCGTGCTTCAGCCAGACACAGGAAGAGACGATATAGTAAGTGATGTTCTCGGTGAGAGCGAGTGTCATAGCCAATCAGCTCTGCAAATGCCCGTGTGAAGCGTTCGGGGGTAGACTTGGTTGCTGCAGTCTGTAGGAACGGTGCGGGTGCTAGGGAACAGTCCCCGCTGCGATGACAGTTCCTGTACCTGAGGCTGCAGCCCAGTCCCTCGGCCTGTGTCTCCCACCCTACCCCGCAGTGTGGGATGTCCTGCAGCAGCTGGGTGCCGGTGCCCCTCTCTGGCAGCTGGGATGAGACAAGTGCATGCGTGGAAGACAGCAGCTCGGGGTTGCTGGCTGCCTGTGCAGAACCTGTGCATCGCAGGAAAACAAGGGTTGGGGAGCAGCACAGTGAGAAGCACGGTGTGCCTGATGGGGCACTGAGCCACCCCAACGAGGAGCCGCGGCAGGACAAGGCTGGGGCAGCCTCGGGGCAGGGGGGAAATTCAGTCCAAGTGGGTGAGGTGCTTGAGGCCTTCTGCCCAAGGTTTTGCCTCCTGTGAGGCGGGCAAAGCAGGCTGTGACTGCACAGAAATGTGACATGAGATTATCAAACCTGGACCCCCCCTGCACTAGGAGAGCTGGAGAAGGGCCTGTCCCTTCCAGGGCTTTCTGGCCTCGAGGTGGGGGGTTGCTATTCAAGAAGCCTCAGGTCTGGAAGCACTGGAACGCCCATTATGAAATCCTGTTGCCCATGATGAAATCCTGTCCTAAGTGTCCATGGGGCCAAGTGCAGTCCAGCCCTTGGGGTTGCTGGCAGGTTTGTGATGCCGTGGCCTCTTGCGAGTCCTGCTGTCACCAAGTAGCGCGGGAGGTGAGCAGGGGCAAGCCTGCCCGAGGAGCATGGTCAGGAGTGAGCGCAGGGTGTGCAGCAGAGATCTTTTGTTTTCCTTTCTCCTTTCAAGCCAATGCACAGCCTCAGCAAATCCCCCAGATACGTGGAAATGCATGTGGTTGTGGCTAAGGCTCTAGTGAGTACTGAAGCTTTGACGGGATTGTCCTGAGTGGAAAAGCGTAGCTGCTCGTGTTGGAGAGTCAGCTACCTGGGGCACGGTCATGGGGGAGGACCGGCTTTCCGGCCGTGGAGCCCGCGGCCAGTTTGGACACGTCCCTGTTCAGTGCCTGCCCCATCTGTTTTGCAGAGGTGCAGAGATGTGGGGGAGGCCTGGGGGAAGGCGCGGTATGGCAAGGACAACCCCTGGGTGTGTGTGAAGGTTGAGTGCTCCCTTTGCTGCAGTGCTGTGTCCCCGGGGAGTGCAGTGCTGCAGTGATACGCTGCGTTCTGTGTCACAGTATGACTATATGGGCTCGGACAAGGAGGTGGTGACGGAGAAGGTCGTGCAGCTCCTCGGCTTTGTCAACAGTGTGAGTTGCTGCCCCTCGGCCTTGCCTACTCCTGGGGGAAACAGACTCTCTGCAGGGGTTGCTGTGGGGTGGCACGGGCCTGGGAGCAGGGCCCAAGCGCCAGGCCTGAGGGACTCTGGTCTTGAGTCTGCTGTGAACCTGCTGCTGTGCTCGGAGCTGGAGCAGCTCAGAGGGAAGGGGCCTGCACCGGGCCAGGGGGCAGCTGCGCCTCCCGCAGGTGTTGCACAGCTAATGGGGCTGGCCTGCTCCTGATTTCTAGGGCTGAGCACTGGCCAGGCTCTTTCGAAAGCTGGGGGGCCGGTAGTTGGCAGGGCTTGTTACCATGGGCAGGGAGGAGCCACTTTGAACCGCCTGGCTCCCTCTGGGACTGAACAGGTGTTGGACGGATGAGGTGTAGTTGTCGGGCCCCCCAAGGAACCCTCCCATGGGGTGTTGTCGTTTGCCACGCATGGTTTTTCTGTGTGTTGGTGCTTTGCTTCTCCCAGTGGTCACCCAGCCCCAGTGTCCAGTGACCGGGCCCGTCCTGTGTTGCCCTGGCAGGTGTTTGCCCCTCTCAATGTGACTGTCGTCCTGTCATCCCTGGAGCTGTGGGTGGATGAGGACCAGATGGCAATGGCAGGGGAAGCCCCTGAGTTGCTGCGGAGGTTTCTACAGTGGAAGAGCCTGCATCGCCCGCTGCGGCTGCACGACCTCACCTACCTGTTGGTGTAAGACGAGGGAGCGGGGGGTTGTGCACTCCAGATCCCAGCAGCCTGCTCCTGGCCAGCCGGCCAGCGAGAACATGGTGAGACCCGGGGCCTCTCTGTGTGTCGCAGGTCCCAGGAGCAGCCAGAGTACGTGGGGGCCTCCTTTGCAGGGCAGCTGTGTCTGCGCAACTACTCAGGAGGGGTGGCCCTGGTAGGTGCCCAGAGCAGCCTGCAGGAGGGCAACGGGTGCCCCTGGCCCTGCAGCGCCTCGGCACGAGCCCCGGCTACTGCACCAGGGAGGGGAGGCTGTATCCGGGCACAGTGGGGGCAAAGTGTCTGCAGGGCAGCGGGGGGCAGTGAGGTGGGGACAGCACTGCATCACCTCGGGACCCCCGCTTGGGACACAAGTGCAAACGGGCTGCGCTGACCATTGGGCAGTGTTGCCACCGTGCAGCTGGCACGGAGCGATCCCTGCCTCCAGACGGAGTTTGGCCTGTCCGCCAGGCCCTCGTACTGCAGGGGTGGGGTTGGGGTAGCTGTGTTGTCGGCGACTGTTGGCCACGGCGGGGAGCAGAGCAGCCCTGGCAAGCCCAGGAGCCTGCCCTCCTGCCTCCACAATGCGCCGGCTATGTCCCCTTGCCACAGTACCAGAGAGCGGTGACCCTGGAGACCTTTTCAGTCGTTGTGGCTCAGCTGCTGGGGCTGAGCCTGGGAATGACCCTCGAGGACCCCAGGACCTGTCGCTGCACGGGAGCCACCTGCCTCATGCACCCCGGCGCAGTGTAAGGATGCACCTTGCCAGGCTGGGGTTCTGTGGGTGGGCCTGTATGTAACCACGTAGGTGTGAGTGTCCCTGTAGGTGCGGTCTTGTGCCCCCTTGTCCTGGGTCGGACTCCTGCCCCATTTGTTCCTGACCCAAAACAAGCACTGCCCTGGCGCCTGACTGCTGCCAGGTCAGAGCACGGCTCTGGTGTCATCAGCGACAGCCCCGCTGACCAAGCTCATGTGTCTTCAGCGTCAGCACACGGGGTCTCCGCAGCAGAGCAGAGGATTGCTCACCTGAGGGAGCGGCCCTGCTCTCTTGCCCCAGAGGTGCTCTCTTGAGGCCCAGGGCTACACGGGAGCGTGACGCAGAAAAGATGGCCCTGCTGCCGTGTCCCGTGCACGTGGGATGCGCTCCGCCTGGGGTGCCCGTTAGTCTGGCTCTGGCCCCGTGTGGTGGACAGACAGTTCACGTGAAAGCCACAGGATCAGGAAAGTGTAGTTGTTACAGGCAGTGCCACCTGTGAGCATTTTGGGGGTTTAATGCCAGCTGTCTTCCCTGTTTGTCAGAGGTGCCCACGGCCCCAAGGCCTTCAGCGCCTGCAGCATCAGAGACTTGGCGAGGTTCCTGGCGACCGAGGATGGACGCTGCCTTCTGAACAGGCCGCACATGAACGTGTCATACCGGGCGCCCGTCTGCGGCAACAAAGTTGTGGAACCTGGGGAGGAGTGCGACTGCGGCTCATCACAGGTGAGCGGGCAGTCCCAGGCACAGAATGGGGATAAAACTGGAGAAAAACAGGGTTGCAACAGGACCTTGGGAGGTCATTGGAGCGGGTCGGAACGGCACATGGGCGGTTTGGCCAAGATGCCGCTGCCCGTAGTGGGCAGAGGGGCTAGAGCCGTCCTAAGGCCGAAGGTCTGAAGGAAGGCCCCAGGGCAGCACTCTCTCACCCTCCCTCTGGACTCGGCCCAGCTGGGTGCAGCACCATAGGGCACCAGGTGTTTCGGGAAGTGGCAGGAGAGGCGGCTGTGGCTGGGTGGGAGGTGTTGCCTCCCGCTTGCCTGCCGATGGCTGTGGGAAGAAGCCAGACCAAGAGCTAATAGTGGGGACGAGCAAGCGGGGCTCAGGTCTCTCCTCGGTGGCAGCAGACTCTGCTGCTGCGCTAGGGGACGATGCGTCCCAGAAGGCCTGGGCTGTATTCCACCTTGCATTGCCTGTGTCAGCCTTATCCTGCAGCCCTGCCTGCTGGCTGGCCTTCAGGCGGCTCTTTCCCCAGGCAGCCCCGGGGGATGTGCCCTACTCAGGTCCCTTCTGGCCACGCCAGTGTATGACTGTGCCAACGGGGGTGGGATTTGACCCTGGCGTACGAGGCACCATGGACGAAACGTGCTCCCCACATCTGTGAAAGGCGTGAGGGTGTCAGGCAGCAGAGGGCGGGGGCATGAATGGCTGGTGTCCCTGCTATCCTACCAGAGGCTCCAAGTGGCTGAGCCTGCACCTGTGCGATACGGTGCTTTCCTTTCTGCGATGGCCAGCGCGGTTCTTGTGGCTGCCCGCAACCGTTCTTTCTAGCGTTGGAAACTCAGTCGGGCCTCTGCCATTGACTTTCAGGAGTGTCAGAGGAACCGGTGCTGCCAGCCCACCTGCAGATTCAAAAGCAACATCAAATGTTCCACTGGGGTCTGCTGCTCCAACTGCCAGGTAAGCGGGGTGCTCTGGGCGGTCGTGGCCTGCGGCTGTCTCGACCGCAATCTCTGTGCCGCACATGCTTTGTGGTTCAGACGCGCATGGTCTGTTGTGGTGTACGGCAGTGGGGCCGTGCATGCACGCTGTCAGTTTTTCCTGCTCTGCTGGAATGTGGAAAGCAGAGGCCACAGCGTGTGCTCACGCAGGCCTGCAAGCCATACAAAGCCTTGTTGTCGACGCCATGAGAACGTGGCCAGGTTGCAGGGAGTTTTCATTGCCACAGGGTGGTGCGGAGGGAAGGTGCATCACAGGGGTTTAAATGGGCCTAGGGACCTAGAGGGCAAGGAGCAGAGCTGATATGAAACTCCGCCCGGGTTTTGTACGCTAACCAGCGGGAGCTGTCCTAACTGTGGCGCAGTTGTACAGGGAGCCAACCAGTTTTCCAGAGTCCTTGCTCCCTGCCAGCCAAACCACCGCCAGGTGGAGGACGGGATTCGCCTCCAAGGAGGATTATCCTGCACTGGTCCAGTCCTGCAGGGAGCAAACCAGGAAAGCCAAGGCTGCAACTGAACTCCAACTAGCTTCAAGCATCAAGGACAACAAAAAGTCCTTTT
>NW_017728933.1:4720881-4752835 GCF_001723895.1 Crocodylus porosus | reverse complement strand
TGACCCCAGCTGACTTCCTGCCCTTTGGGCAGGGGGCTGGACTCGATGATCTCCCGAGGTCCCTTCCAGCCCTAATGTCTATGAAATCTCCAGTCCTCAGGCACTTGTGTGGGTGAAGTCCCTGACCCCGTGCTGTGGCTTCTCTCCGCCAGTTCCTGCGCAACGGTACGTTATGTCGGAGCACCGTGGATGGCGAGTGCGATCTCCAGGAGTACTGCAATGGATCCTCTGCGGCCTGCCCGCCTGACTTCTGGGTAATGGATGGGCACCCGTGCAAGCGGCAGTCTGGCTACTGTTACAAAAGCAAGTGTCAGCTGGCCAACAAGCAGTGCACCCAAGTGTTTGGGAGAGGTAAGAGAGACCGACATGTGAAAGGATTGGGCTCTAATGGCTTTTTAGTGGGACGCCCCAAATCTGGTCAGGTCCCTGCGGAGTGATGGCCCAGGCGCGTACGAGTCCCAGGGCACGGGGGCCTTGACACTGGGCTGGGCTTCCTTGAGTTTGACAAATTATGCGTGCAGGCCAGCCATGCTCGCCTGCCTTGGCGCTAGCCAGCGTGGTCCCCTGGCGAGGGACCGGTCTTTGTAGAGTACTGGCGGTGTCTTGCATTGGCAGCCAGCTACCATTTCTCACGCACCGGTGCTGAATCGCACGAGCTACATTGCCGCTGCCAGGGGCCTGGATGCGGTGCAGAGAGTAGGCCAGCGGAAAAGGTGGAACTGCAGTGTGGGGCTTGCCAGCTCCCTGCAGTCTGCACAGGCCCTGAGTCCCGCAGGTGCTGGAGCCTGGGGAGCTGGGCAGGCAGTGGCAGCGGTGGTATTTTGGCAAGAGGAGGCAGCCCGGTACTACACTGTTGGCTTTCACAGCCCGTTTGTGAAGGTGTCTGGGTAGGAGCAGTCTTAGGCTGGGGCGGGTCCCTGGCAGCATCTGGGGCCAAGTCGGGGAGAAAATTGCACGCCGACTCATGTCCGCTGCAGCCGAAGGGCCTCGAAGAGAGCTGGCTCAAGCGTTGGCAGGAAGGGTCAGATAAGGGCTCTGGGTTGGGATGGGCGACGTGTGCCTGTAGGCACTTGCTGTGTCCGGTTTCCGTGTGTCTCTGGCAAGTGGCACTCCCGTCTCTGTGTTTGCAGGGGCAAAAAGTGCGCCTTTGGCTTGCTACGAAGAAGTTAACAGCAAAAATGACCGCATGGGGAACTGTGGCTCCCAGCCGACGGGGTACCTGAGTTGTCCGGTGAGGTACGAGTGGCTGGACTGGGAATGGCCTCCTGCAGAGTGCAAGCGGGGCTGCATGCCAGACAGAAAAGTGGCTGCCCGGGCTGTTTACCTGGGTGTTGGGCCCTGCGTGGCTTCAGGAGTGGGCTGGCGGGAAGCTGCCCATTGCAGTGCGGTGGGAAAGGGCCAGGGTAGGGAACCTCCCGCTGCCCGGTGGCCTTCGGCCTGTTGATACCAACCTGGTGTTGCCGGGCGCCGTGGGGTTTGCAGCCTCGGGTGGGGCTGTGCTCTGACAGCAGGGTTGCTACGTCCATGTGCTGTGGAAATCCCCGGGCGGTCTCAGCGCTCCCTGCCTTCCTGGTGTTCTGCTGCCGGGGAAAGTGATTAGGAGATGAGACGTGCACAGTTAGTCCCCTCCTCTCCTGTGGCCACATAAACCGGAGCGAGCACGGCTTTCGTTCTGCCGGTTACTTTGTCGGCGATGCTGTGCTGGCAGGGAATGCCGCAAAGCTCTCCTTAGGCTCCCGAATGTGCTTTGTGGCGACTCGAGGGCAGCCACTCCTTGGCTTAGTAGAAATGGCATCCCAAGTGGGTAGTGCTTGGGGCAGGGGAGGTAAGCTGAGGGATGTGGCAGTGTTGTTTCACAAGCTGTCCCTTATCTCCCTTGGTGAGAGGGAACAAAAAAATATGAAATGAAAAGCAGCTGTGCTGGTGCACGATCCGCCCCCAAAGAACGGTGCTGGTGGAAGCAGCCCATGTTGGACAGACGCCTGAGTCCGAGGGGCGAGCTTGGAGCACACTGAGGTGGCTAAGGCAGGCAGGCTTGGTGGAAGCCCAGCTGTCAACCCTGTGTAGCAACAACCCCTCCTCCCCAGTCTGGTGACTCAGAAGTCCCAGGGTGGGGAGCCACCAGCTGCCAGCTGGCCGAGAAGCGTAGCACAGGTCTCCCTTGGGGTCTTCTGCAGCAGCAGGGTGCTGAGGGGAAGGGCTAGGGCTAGGGCAATCCTGCATTTCTGGCTGGGATCCTCTGGCCTGGAGCAGCTACCCTCTAGGAGGGTCTGGCAGGGAGCGCTGCTATCCTTCCCTGATTCTCTTGCCCCCCACCTCAGGGTGTGGGCTGCTTGGAGTCTCGCGGAACTGGACTGCCTCCTACAGCTGTGGTTCCCCAGGAAGTTGGGATTCACCTGGCCTGGGGATGCACCTGCATGGCACCAGGGGTGCAGCGGAGGGCAGGGAAGACACGGCAGGTGGGGTGCCCCATGCAGGGCTTGGCGACTGGAAAAGGCAATGTGCTTGGACCGCAAGGACAATGACCGGGGGGTGGGGGGGTGGAAAGCCTCACGGTCCCCGTCCTCTGATGCCTTGGCAGTGACTTCCTCTGTGGGAAGCTAGTGTGTGAGCTGCCGCTAAAGAAGCCCTTTGTGAAGACAACAGCGGCTGTCATCTACGCCAGGGCTAAGAGTCACCTGTGTGTCACCCTGGACTACATGCAGGACCTGGGCAAGACGGACCCCATGGCGGTGAGCGACGGTACCGTCTGCGGGGACAAGAAGGTAAGCAAAGGCTCGTGGCAGTGTAGCGGTGGCCATGTGCTCCAGGAAAGGGTGCACTTTTGGCAGCAGGGGCAGTGCCCCATCACTCTCACACCCACGCCCCAAGCCGGCGGTGGTGGGGCGATGTTGGCTCTAGGGAGAGGGCCCCAAGTCTTGGCGCAGCCCCCAAAAGGACGGGCACAGCACAGGCTGTGATTTCTAGCAACATGGAATCGGGGGTCTGCCTGGCTTGTAGATCTGCATGAACCGGAAGTGCGTGGACGTTTCAGTCCTGGGCTACAACTGTGACATAGAGACCAAATGCAACAATCGCGGGGTGAGTGCAAGCAGCACGTGTCTTACTGCGGAGAGTGACCCTGTTGGGGAGTTGCAGGCGTGGGCTGACCCCTGGCCTGCGCAGTCTGGCAACGCAGCTGGTGCGTGGTGGACATCAGTGAAAGACGGCGAAAGCCACTGTCCAGGCAGCTCAGATGCTTCACGGGTTCCCTAGCCAGGGTGGGAGGAACTCCCGGCACCCCTAGGCTGAGAAGCACTGTGCCATGCTGATACAGGCCTGCACCCTTTGGTTGGTGTTGAGTTTCTCTGGCGGGCGGTGCCCCAAGCCTTGGGCCGGTCTGTGAGGCCAGGAGCGCAGCCGCGCACCACCTGGAATTGGTTCTGGCTCCAAACCCGCACTGCCTTCTTCACGGCACCTCAAGAAACGTGGGCTCAGGGAGCCCTCGAGGCCTGAGCTGTGATGTGGATGCGGAGAAGGTCTCATGCACAGCTAGCAGACCGGAGACGGGGATGAGGAGGGATGGCAAAAGGATTGCCCGCAAGCATGGGTGGCGGGAGTGCCCCAGAGCTGGGGGAACACGGGCAGCCTGTGACATGCCGCCTCGTTCCCCCTTCTGTCACGCTCATCTCACAGGTCTGCAACAACAGAGGAAACTGTCACTGCGACTCTGGCTGGATGCCGCCCGACTGCACCGTTAAGACGAAAGCTGGCTTTGGGGGAAGCATTGACAGCAACTTCAGAAGCAGTCAGTATTCTGGACACGGTCCTTTTCCTTCCAGACTGATGTCTGAAATGCTTCCCAGGGCAATTTCCTGACACGGGTCCCACGGGGCAGCCGAGACACCCCGTTAGGGGGCAAAGCGTGGCGAGAGAGGCTGTTGTTGAACTGTGGCAGGGGAAAAAGGAGGGCAGCCCCCCCTTTCTTCTGCCCGCCAGAGCCCGTCGCAGCCATGCCCAGTGACAGCAACTGGGGAATTACTGGTGCGCTCTCTCGGCGTGCAGCCAAAACGTAGCCTCTCTTCCCCAGCCAGTGACCCCAGTGACGATGGTCCTGGCGCGCCATTGCCCGGTGTGAGTTGCTAGAGTGTGCTAGGGTGCATCGGGGCTTTTGCAGGCAGGCTGGCAGGGGTACCTGTACCAGGTTGAACACGCGAGAAATGTGAGGTGTGGAGAGCTTGGTGTTCCCAGCTCCTGCGTGCAATGGGTGGCGTCAAGGTTACAGCGCCCGCCCTGAGTAGAACTGGTCCGGCTGCGTAGAAGGCAGACCTGGAGGAGCCCAGCTCTGGGGCTGCCCTCAGCTGACAGCGGGGCGAGAGGCAAACCAGCCTTGGAACTTGCCAGCGGGGGCCCCGTCCATTGCGGATGGCCCGCCCCAGAGCTGCAGTCCCCTGGCCTAGGAGCTCCGCGCCCTGCCCTGGTGGGGCTGTGGGAGCCGGGAGACTGCGCGTTCAGGACCCGCGCTGTCGGTAATGATCGTTTCCTTTGCAGGTCCGATCGCCGACAGGGTCCACACAACTGCCGTGAGGAACTGGCTGCTGCTGAGCTGCTTTCTCTTTCTGCCGGTCCTGGTTGGCTCTGTCTTCCTGGTGATGAAGCGCAAGAAGCTGGCGCAGTGCTGTGACAAAAAGGAGCTGCAGGCCGACAAGTAAATGGGTCTGTTTGTAGGGGAACGGTTGGCATTTGGCTCAGGGAACTGCCTGGGCCTGGGGGAAGCACAGGAGGGCCGTAGCTGGGTGGCATGCCACAGGAAATCCCCTGCTGTGGAGAAGTCTGGGCGAGACTGCAGGGCCCTGGGCCGGAAGCCTCAGCCAGCGTCTGGAGCGCTCCTGCTGTCTTTTGCCCCAAGGGCTTGGTGGAGGGATGGGAGGAGGTGTCTGGGCGTGACGGGACTGCAAAGGTGGGACGAACCGTAGCTGAATGGTAGGAGCCTGTGGGCAAGATGGATCAGAACGGCAGAAGTGGGGCCGGCAGCTCAGCCTAACGGGAGCGCGTTAGGGCAGGAGGCGTGCCCAGCGGGGCGGCCAACTCTGACTGGGCTGCCCCACGCAGGCCCGGCAGTGGTAGAGGGCTGCAAAACAGCAGGCTGAGCAGAAACTGTCAGAGCAGCGAAAGGTAGCTTTCCCTCCCTCTTGTAGGGCTGGTGGGGTGGCTGCTGATGTAGGCTTCCCCGGCCTCCCTGGACAGCTGAGACAGGAGACCTGTGAGTGTCGCAGTGGATACGCCAGGCCTTGCGAGGCTGTGGTGGGTGTGAGCCTGCTGCACTGAGAGAGCAGGTTTTTGAACCTCGTGCCCCATGAATTGACACAACGCCCGGCTGAGCTGTAGCAGAAAGGCTTTAATAACAATACCGCCAGCAAGCTTATAAAACCGAAAGGCAAAAAAAGACTCCTTCCCAAACTAAAATGCACTACTCCACAGAGTCCTAGCGCACGCTTAGCAGCGGTAGCGTTCTCTCCACGAGGCTGGGGAAGGAAGCCGGTCCAGTCTGGCAGCCTGCATCACGCAGGACCCGTCGCTGGTTAAGCCAGGTGTGATGCAGCAGCGATGTCTCTCTGCTTCTCCTGGAGCGTGTGCCTCGCTGACAAATTCTGTGAGGTCTTAGCCTGTTTAATTGTATCGCTCGGAAGCCCTTTTCCTTGATGGCTGGCCGATTTAGAGTCCAAACAAATGGGGAGAAAAAGGTGTTGCTTGCCGTCTCATAACTGTGAGTTGCTGGGCTCCCATTTTTGCATTGTGTAGGGGTAAAAGGTGTGCATCTCTGCAGATCCTGTCCTTGTAGGTCGGTTTACAGGTGAAGGGCCTGAGCAGTCGGACAGGATGCTTAGAGGTGTCAGTCAGGCATGTTTGGAGGAGCTTGTACAGGCGGTGGTTTGTTTTTCAAACCCCCCGCACACTTGGAACAGGTCAGACATTTTTAGCACCCTGTACCTTAGGGGGTTTGTCACATACAAGACATCTTCCCTGTCTCTTTTACAAGCTTCTCTTCAGGTGCCTGTTGAGCCTTTTGTTTCCTCTAGCTGCTAGGTCCGTTGAAATGCATCTGTCGCTTTTCTGCCTTTTCTTGGCTTCTGAGACACAGGCACACACACGCGTGCATGATGAGTGGGTCAGTTCTCTGAACCATCTCCTTGGCGTGACCTAATCTCGCACAGCGAGTGAGACCGAGTGGGGTGGCTCTATTCGGTATGGTGCCGGCTGCCCTTTGGCATTTTTGCGCGAGAGGCACTGTGCTTTTCATGCGGTGGCCAAGATTTGACATGTAGGCCTGGTTAAGCTGTTGCCATACTCACCATCAACAAGCAAAGGGCAGGAGTGATAATGATTAGGCACCTTAGGGGTCTGGGAGCCACCTTCCTTCTTGAAGGGCACTGAGGGTAGTCCTCGAGGGCCACTCCCCAGAATGCCTTCTCCTTTCCCATGCGGGACCTCAGGAAGGATGCCGAAACCTGGGAGCGGAGGAAGACTGCTTCCCCGTACAGGTCCGCAAGCTGCAGGGTGTATGCGGCAAGTTCCCAAATAGCCATCGGCTATCCCGACACGGTCTAAAGAGCCACTTGAGTAGGGGAAGATATGCCCGCGCGTGCAGGTTTGCCTAGGGTGATTAGCCAGCCGAGGGCGACTAGCAGACAGGGCCAGAGGCTCTCTTGGATTTTTGCCCGTGCTGCCAATGGCAGCATAGAAGGTACTGCCATGCCCCAGGGTGGGGTGAAGCTGCCCAGATGCCCCTGGTCCTCGGCTCCCTGTGGCACACGGGTACGGCTCTGTGGAAATGGGAAGGAGGGCTAGATGCCGGCAGGAAATCCCTCATCTGGGCCCTCAGCCCCGGGGAGCAGCATGAATGCCACCCTCTGGCAAAAAGTCTGTTTGGAAAGCAAGAAAGCTGCCCACAATCCCCCCTACACCCTCTGGTAGCGAGGTGACAAGCCCAGAGGGCACCCGGACTTCAGGAGGCTGAGGGAAAGGATCGTGAGATGCATGGGGAACAGTGGGCGGATACGTAATGCCATGGCCCGGGAGCAAGGGCATGGGAGGGTGCTCATGGCTAAATGTAATGGGCGCGATAGCGAGTCATCTTTCTATAAGTTTGAGACAGTGTAGGACATGCGTCTGGTGCCTGATTTACAGCATTTGCGTCGTTATTTCTCAATGCAGCCTAGAAGACGTGGACAAGCCAGGAGATCCCAGGTAAATGTCAGCTGTCTAACAGTGCTGTAGGCCCGGAGCGCCGGTTACTTTGCTATTTGTACGTGGCAAATGGATGTTTTGAAAGCTTTGCTCGGGGGTGAGGCAGTTGCCTTCTCGATCCGAAAGGTGCCACTTTGATCCTGAAGGTGAGGGTGAAAGGGACAGCAAGCATGCAAGCCTTTGGCCCGCTCTGGTGCCCACTTTGGCCGACGTGATGCCTGCCACGCGCAGTCCAAGAAAACAAGGTGTAGAAACATCCGGAGTGCCTGGAGCTAGCTTCTTGCATGCGCAGTAGTTTGCCGTTGCCAACCTGCTGGCCTAGTGCTGTGCTCTGGAGCCTGGTGGCAGCAGGGCGTTTACATCCTTGGTCTGTTTGCAGCAGAGCGTAGCCCGGAGGAGCTGAGGGCCTGTGCTGGGAGTTTCTAGAAGCAGACAGTACGAGACAACAGAAAACCCAAGAAGTGTTTGGAAGACGGGCCGCAAGAAAGATGGAGCGGCCCCATGGGGCTTCCTGCGGAAGCAGGTGCCTGTTGTTATGAGTGGGCCTGGTGTATTTTCTCCTGAGTGGGTGCTGCAGCTTTGCGCGGGGCAAGTGTTTTGCTGCAAGTCCCAGTGGGAGTTAGCGGGGGTGTCTGACATCCCTCTTCCCTGCCTGGCGAGTGCTGGTGTGGAATAAAAAGTGTTCTGAGAGTGAGTAGCGACCTGGCTCTTTGCACCCCACACGCCTCACAGGGGCTCCCGCCCCGAGGGGGCCCAGAGAGCCTGCCGAGCCAGAGGGCAAGTAGTGCTGACTAAGCTGCGGGTGCCCAATGGTCCCGCGGAAGCGACCTGGGCAGGAGGCAACCTCCTGATCTCAGCACTTTTTGCACTGGCTGGCAGAGTTAACCGAGCCGGGCCCCAGAGGGGAAGACCACGCTGCTTCCTCCCGCAAAGACCCCCAGGTGGGAGGTGTTCCCTGCAGGTCCTGCAACACAAGCCAGGGCTTAGAGAGCACGCCTAAGTCATTAGCTTGGGGAGTTGCAAGAGAGAGTGGGGGCTGGCTCCTGATGCCTGCTAGGTCTAGCAAGGTGTTGAGCTCCGTCTCAGCCGTGGTTTGCCAAGGAGTTTTGGCAAATGCCTGTCCAGGGTCGGTGGGGCAGCCCTGTCTTTCCGCCTTTGCCTAGTGCTGCGCAGCTGGGAGGCAGCGCTCTGCGTGGCAGAATGGGAGGGGAAGCCTGGGCAAGGCCAGAGGCGGATGGCTGGAGCAGCAGGAGCTGCGACCACAAGACCTGGCTGCCCAGAGCAGGACACTGCAGGTGCTTCTCGAGGGCCATGGTACACCTAGGCACAGTGGAGCCTGCTCTGTGGGCTGTGGAAGGCAGCATGTGGCAGAGCCATGTGGGGGCAAGGCAGGGTCTGGCCAGGGGGAGGTCGCGTCACGGGCGGTGCAGTCCAGCTCCGAGGTGTGCGATGGTGAGGGTTGAGAGGCCCGGCGGGTGAGAGGCATGCGGTTGCCCTCAAATGGGCCCAGAAATGAACCGAGCATGGCCAGTGGGGAGAAGCAGCTGCTGCCTTTGCCCACCTGGCGAGCAATGGGGAAGGCCCTGGGGAGGAAAGACGTGTGTGGGTGCCCTTCCTCTGCTGCGGTACCTTGTGTGCAGAGCTGCTATGCACACGTCAGCACGCATGTCGGCTGTGCACACATGTCTGCACGCATGCCGGTGACGTATGGGCAAAGGGACTCGGATCCACGCGTGTGGTTGAGTGCAGGCAGGGGCCCGTAGTCCCGGAGAAGGCAGGAGTGGTGCCAAATGGTCACCTTGAGCATGGGGTCAAGCGGTGTGCACTGGTGCATGGGGCCTGTGCTGGCTGGGGGTGTGTGGCTGTGCCGTGTGTTGCAGCCTGCCCACCCACTGGGCACATCCTGGTTCTGCCAAGGTTGCTGTGGGAAAAGCTCTTGGTAGCCCAGCTTGTCTGGCTGTCGGGACGGGACCACTGGGCCGTGGCCTTCATGTGGCTGGTAGCCAGACCTGTGGTGCTCGGGGAAATGCTTGGGTCTAATCTGCTTTTTTTCTGGCGGACAGCCACCATTGAAGGTCTCCTACAGCGTCATCGTAGAAGCGCAGTAAGCGGCGCGGTCCCTCACCCCTGGCTCGTCCCTTGGTGGTCCCCGCAAGCCTGTCACAGGGAGGAAGTGGTGCCTAGCGATGCCACCCCGGTTGGGTTGTAACTTGCCCGGTGCCCTTGGGTCCATTGTGGTCCGAAACACGCTCTGTCGCTGGCTTTTCAGTCTGGCTACGCTGCCACCGGGGCCGTGGGTGCAATGACGTCAGGGACAGGCACTGTCCCTACGTGCAGCGAAACAGCTCCGTGTGGGAACCTCCCCGCCAGGCCCGTGACTGGTGCCTTGTGATGGATGTATGTGCTTCTAGGGAAGTGGGGACAAAGGGACCATGGCCTCGTGATGGCCCCTAGACCTCCAGGTGGGCCCTCCTGTGTAGGATGCGTGGCAGCCCATCTGCTGCCAAAGTGGGCTTCTGCCCAAGCTGCTGCCCACAGGCTGAGGCTGCGGGGGGAGCGGGATCAGGGCTGGGGTACAACCCAGCTGGGCCTCTGGGAATGTAACCTAGCAAGGAGAAATGGCTTCAGATGGCTGAGAAGGAGAAGCCGGTATAGGCGTGGGGTGGATCAGCTCCTGATGGGGGGTCCATTCATCCGTTGAGGTTGTTTGTGTTTCCCGGTGTAATCCATTTCCTAGCTTTTAGGGTCGGATGGGACCTATCAGGTCACCGAATTCGCCCCCCTGCCCTGGGCAGGAAAGAGCACTGGGGTCAGACGCCCCCAGCCAGGTGTTTGTCATCTCCTCTGAAATACCTCCAAGGAAGGGGACAGTAACACCGCCCTTGGAAGCGTAGTCTGTATTTTGGGAACCCGCACTGTAAAGAGTTTTTTTTCCTGCTGTCCAGTCTGTTTGCTCACCCACAGTTTGTGGCCTGTGGGTGTAGTTATCCTGAGGGGCGCCCTGGTAAACCTTGTATCCCCTATTCCCTGCTGCCCCACCGATGAGTTTGTAGACGGCCACAAGATCACCTCTTGGCCTTGTCTTGCAGAGGCTGAAGAGGTCCAGGTCCCTCAATCGGTCTTTGTAGGGTCTTTTCTGGAGGTCTTTAACCAGACGGGGGGCCCTTCTCTGAACCCTCTCCCGGTGAAGTACATCCCTCCTGACGCATGGCACTCCAACCAGGGCGCGACTCTCCAGCTGTGACCTGACCCATGCCGCCTAGAGGGGAAGTATTGTTGCCCTGTGGGGTCAGGCCAGCTTTCAGGATCTCAATATTGTGCTGTTAGACGGGAAGGTGTGACACACTTGCACATATACAAACATACAAATCAGTTAGGTGCATACACACACACACACTACCAGCTCAGCCACATACACATCCAAACCAGCCTAGGCACATGCATACCTATCACCAATTCAAGCACATACACTATACACCCCAAAAGTTAGACACAGATCACTAATTCATATATCATGCGCACAATGCCATATGTATGTATGTATGTATGCATCACACACACACACGCTTACCAGTTCACACATGTACAATACACCTAGACGTACACACAGGTAAGTTCCTAACTTGGATGATACAGTGCACTTGGGGTACCTGGGATACTTGGGGGAAGGTTCAGGTGAGAGAGAGTTAAAGTGTAGGGAGTGAAAGTTGGCAAAACTGGAATTAGAACCGGTGGACTACAGAGAAGCTGGCTGAGGAACTGAGGCTTGGGTTTACTTAAGGTAAGTAAGAAACTGAGGCAGACAGCTGAGATATTGGGCGGGGGGCAGATAAGTGGTGGAAGGAGGAGGCAGCCAGGAAAGAAACTGATGCAAAAACCTGGCTGCTCAGGGGAAGAGGACAAGGCAGTGGGGATAAGACAGTGGCAAAGAAATGGGACTTGGAGGCAGAGAGGAGCTCAGGACAGGTGTTGGAGGTGGCGGTGAGCCAGAAGCAGGAGAGGGAGAAATGAGACAGAAGTTAGAAGGGCGAAGAACAGAGATTGGAGCAGTGCTGAACCATAGTAACGCAAAACCCAACTTAGAGGTCCAGATAACAGGTTTATTACACAGACAACACACTACACAGCCCCGTGAAGTTATTGGTACACACACACAAGCACTCACAATGGCAGCAGGAGAAAGAGGCTCAGTGGAAGGGCTGGAGTCCAGGTGGGGAATAGAAGCAGAGTCCAAGTCCTCGGTTGAAGAGAGGGTTGGGGGTGATAGCTATCTATCCAGGCTGGAAAGGGGTCCTTGTCCAGTAGGGGCATCACTGGCAGGGCCTCTGGGTGGATAGGTGGTGTGGCATGGTGCTGGTCTAGATGGAAAAGGCATCCCACTGGGTCTGTCTTCACTGCCCCTTTTTATAGGGGCAGACCTTGTGGGACCCTAGTGACAGGAGGCATGCCCAGGCAAGGGCCAGCCCCTGGCGAACTGGGCATGTGTGCTCCATGCAGGAATGTGCAGTTTTGGATGTCTAATGGTGGGGTAAAATGGGAAAGTTGCTGGTTCTGCACGGTCTTTTGTCTTTCAAATGCTGGGTTCTTGTGTTTGTTTCTGGGTGAGGTCCGTGGTTCCTGGATGAACTGATGCAACATGATGGCCCGGTCGTTCGAGGCCATTCAGTAGAGGCCTGCTACCATTATATTTCAGTCATTCCCAATCACTCTCATTCATCTGGGAACCAATTTACATGGGAGGAGTACAATGAAGAGTGCAGTTGCAACACGGGATGCCCAGACAGAGGACACAAGATGGAGGCTTGACATATAAAATGGAAACTTGACATGACTTTGGTTCACTTACAAATACAGACTTAACCATACAATATTCATATGAAACAGTACAAATCAATACAAAAATTATAATAAAATACAGTATACAACAGTAAAAATCAATACAAGCCTAATAACAATACAATATAAAACAGTGGATATCCAAAACCAAAAACTTGCTACCAAACTAAAAATGTTAAAACTTATCTTAAGTCTGAGCTCACTTATGCTTGTCTACAGGGAATAGAGAGGGAGAGAAAGAAAAGCCAGAAATAATTGGGGAAGGGAATGCATATCCTACATATTTGGGGAAGGGAATGCGCATATATATATATATAAAAAGAAAAATGGGGCTTTGCTACAGTATCGCCTCCCCGGCCCTGTTTGTGATGCACCTGCTTATGCAAGGAAGAGCGCGGTTAGCTTGACTTCTGACTTAATCGCACCGGCGGCTCATGTTTGTTTTGCAGTTGACTCCGACTCCGAGATCCCTGTCCGCATTTGCACGATGTAGAACGGTGCCTGCCGGGCTGTGGGAGTGTGGCTGATTCTTCCTCCCCAGGTGCAGCACATGACACTTAGCTTTCTTCGCCTGCCTCCGATTCTGTTCTGCTTGCTTCCCTCGCCCATCTGAATCCACCTGGAGGCACTCCCTGCGCTAGAGCGTGTGTCCCTGCCCCTCTTGGTTTGGTTTTGTCTGCCAACTTGGACCAGGTGCTTTCTACTCCCTTGTCCAAGTTGCCCGTGAAGATACTGAGCAGTACCAGTCCCAGGACAGAGCCTTGCAGGACTCAGCTGCCCACACGTCTCCAGTAGAGACCGACCCATCCACTGTTGCTCTCTGGGTGCATCCCGTAAGCCAATTTTCTGCAGTCCAGACTGCATAGTAATCTACGTGGCCACTGGGTCGTTTATTTATCAGAGTTGGGTGCCACACTGTGTCAAAGGCCTTTTTAAAGTCTAAGGAAATAACATCCACCTCTGTTCCTTCGTCCAAGCGTTTTGTGACCCGGTGGTAAAAAGAAACCGGGCTAGTCGGGCAGGATCTGCCTGCTGCAAATCCACGCCAATTGCATCCACGGTTCCTCCCGCCAGCGTGACTGCTTCTAGGGAGGATATGGTGCTGGTTTCCCCAAGTCAGTGGTGACGCTCAGCACCTGAGGTAGGTGCCTCTCTTGTCCTGGAACAGGGAAAGACGAGAAGCGTGTGGGGCCCTTGCGGTATATGGCATGCACAAATCAAGCTAGTTCTTAGTTGGCTGTTGCTCTTGTTACCAGATTTGCCCATCCCTTTGGGGTCTGCCCATTTATTAGGGACATGTTTGTAGGGTCTTGGTAATTCTATCAATGCGCTGCTTGTGTTACTTGTGTTTCTGTACGGAGCTGCATCTCTTCCCTTCTGCCAGTCCTCAGCCCCAAGGGAGCTATCTTGCAAGGCTCAGTTTCAACAGGGCTGGGTTTCTCCAGTCGCCACATCTGTCTCACACACACACATGCACACACACACAGGTGAACAAAATCCCTCTGCATCCGGCTGGGTGTCCAGATGACACCCTCATGGGCCAGCATTCAGTTCATTAGGACACGTCTGAGCCAAACTGGGTCAATCAGCTGTACAAGCTGATCCCCTTCTGTGCTTCAGATTCAGCATGTCCCAATCTTTAGTCTCTTGCTGAGCAGACCCCACAGTATTTTGGGGCTTCACAGGGATCTTTCGCTTAGGTAAAAGAAGCGTTGCTACAGAGCAAGTGGGGAAGGAGAAGTAGAGAAGGAAAAATATATCCAGTTACCACCAGTTTGACTATAAAAGTTATTTATTGCCAAGTATATGAAATATATAATGGTACTAGTAGTAATAGCCATGCAAAGGACAACAAACACAAACAATTACAATACTACCCTGGTTTCACTAACTATTTGGGGAAACTTAGCTCAAGCTTAACTAATACAGTTCAGGTTCAGAAATTTATGCTTAAAGAGAAAAGAGAGAGTGCTGGGTTCTCACCAGTCCAAGGCACTCGGGTAAAGTTCTCAACATGATCCTTGAAGGGAGACGATCTGCTTCTTCCAGCTTCTCAGGAACAACAGCAGGTGGTGTCAGCACACACAACTGCTTTTTTACAGATTTTCATACCCTCAGTTCAGCTTCTTTAAAGGATTTTCAATAGTGTAAATCATTGTCTTTTCTCTTGACAAGGGGTTATCTGCTTTGGAACCTCTCAAAAAAACTGTTTGAAACTTAGGACGACAAGGTTAGGGAGTAACCAGACACTTAGGAGCTAGCTTGAAATTCCTTTGGATAGCAGATATACTGATGGGAATCTCATGGTTTCTTCAGAAACAATAAATAGCTTGCAGCATCGGGGTTTTGGATTTTCACTTGTTGTGAACAAACCTCAGCTCAGCATGACTTTTCCAGATCTTACTATAGTCTTTTAACAGACTTATGGCAAATATTGGAGTGTTTATAACCTTCTTTGGAGAGGACTTCCACCAGTTGTCCCGGGAAAAGTATGACAACACTTGTGGTCAGGGCTCCAATGGGCTGGACGCTGTGATGAGCCCTGTACCATTGTTCAGATGTTGCCCGTACCCCCTGACTCGGTGTCTTGCCTCAGCATTCCCTAACCCAGTGACCAAGTTTTAGTCAAGTGAGTTTAACTAGGCCTCCCATAGCGGGACCAGGGAACTTATGCTTAGAGGTGTGTATGTGTGTCGCGGGGGGGAAGGTCCTTTGTAAATCCAGCTGATAAATGCTGAGCTGGGTGTGTGTAAATGTGGGTTGATTCGCATTTGGAGCACAGATTCCCCATCATGCCGCGCTCCCCTGCTTCTCTGATCCTGGAATTCACTGCAGTCTCTGCTTCAGGCTTTCTGTACTCCATCTCCCATGTAAATGAATGTCATCTGGTGCCATCTCGGATGCAAATGAGACCTAGGGCAGTTGTTTCACTCTTGTCACCCTTATCTAGAGGGTTTTAGGTGTGTCTCCCACTGCATCTTCATTGTCTTTTGTAATCGGTTCTTGTTCAGGTAGAGGAGAGGAGTGAGGGGGAATTCTTTGCAAGTCAGACAGGCTGTGTCCTGTGTCGGGGTCCCCAAGAACATGGAGCTGAGAGGTAAAAATTCCCCCTGTTGATGGGGTGCTTGCATTGAGCAAGTATCCCCATCATATCTTTGCTCCATGGTACTGGTTCTGATCTATCCATTGCAATCATCACATCAGTCTCTGGATCCAGCAAACTAGTAGCATCAGACTAATTACTAGTATAATTTGAAAACTAATGAATACTACAATGGGGTGAAGCATGACATTTAAAAGACCCGGTGCACTGGGGCTCTACCTGAACAAAACCTCCCACCAGGAGTGATGGCCTGTATTTTTAACTGTAGCTGCTAGCTTAGAGATCTCCTGGTTGTGGTGTTGAATCGTGAGTTTGCCATTCTCTCCCAAAGTTTTGAGTCTTTGCAGTTCAGCCTGGAAAGAGGGATGAGTCAATAGTTTCTTAATGGCGATGAGATCCATTCCTAGCAAAATGGGGACACCTCTTTGTAGAGCTCAGGGTAGGCATTCAAATGTTGTATGGTCCATACAGGTACAGTAAACTTAAGATCACAAGTAACAATGGTGGTTACATTACAGAAACAGCAATTAATATAAGGCACCATAGGTTGAATCCAATATCCATTCATTAATACAATATCACATCTTGTTCTCATGCACACACATGCTTTACCCACATTAGCAATAGCAGATTCTCTTTCTTGGATAACATCGAAGGAACAGTGAGACTTGTTCCCAGGTTGTGGGAAAAAACATCGGGCTCCTCCAGTGCTTGGTCTTCACAGATGTAACCCAAACCTTCTTTTCTCCTACACCCTTTTACATTTGCTGTTTTCCATGCATTATTTTACTGCCAGGCCCACATATTATGATCCCTGGAGTACATCACTGAGCTATCATCAGTTTGTAATCCTAATGGGACTACTGGGTGGATTGTTTTAATTTCTTTGCCTGCCACAGTTCTGAGGAATAACTGCAAGCTTTGCTGGTGGGGATTGTACAAGCATTAACTAACCTTCACCGGGGCTGGAGGGCTAATTCTTCCTCCATTACATGAGGCCAAATGAGGTTGATTGCTCCCATGGGAATTTGTCCCGTTGTGGCTTGCCGAATCATTCCCATGATGACATTTTGGGTGAGCGCCTGAGCTTGCTCACATGCTAAAGCCAATGATACATTATTTTGGAGGGACTGTACATCAGACATCATTAACTTTTCATCCCCTTCTATGAGTCCTTCCCATCCAGGAAATACCTTACTTATTCGTTGCTTAACATTTTTAAAGATGCAGTTAACGGAGTTCCCATTTTTCCCATATTTTCAGTGGCATATGACAGTTTATTAGCAAGAACTTCTATATTTACAGCATCAATTAAAGAGACTCCTGCTCCTACTGGTGCAATCCAATCACTTATGGTACAGGTTCCTTTTGAGTCCACGATGGCTTGCAGAAGAACGGACCGGAGCCGGGAATAGCCTCAGTTCCATAACAAAACCGGAGTGGCTTCCCTGTGGCACTCTGTGTGCAACCGGCAAAGCGAGGTTAGCAGCATAGGACTGGTGGCAATGCTGTAGGGCCAGGGGGTTGCTTCCATTTCCATAGACTCCAAGCACATGGCACAGCCATTTTATTTCAAACACTTCCAGAGTTTCAGAGGCATCGCAGGTTCAGAATAGAGTGGACATCAGACCCCAGATACCTATGTACAGCAATGTTTTGGTGGAGCTATGGGATGTCATGGTTCGCATTTAGAGACCTGTGAGGGGACAGAGAAGAGAAAAACAAACTCCCACACTCCCCCCATATACACTGGGAGAAGCTGGGATCACATTGCAGGGTAAAAGCGGAGCATTGATCTACGAGAGGGTGGCCATAACAAGTTGAGCACTTCTCTGGCCTTTTCCTATCTCAACATCGGGATAGGCACTGACAAGCCTATCCAATGCATATTTTCCAGTGGCTCGAAGCCGTTCCTGCTAGCCGAGAAGAGTGGCTGGCAGGATAGAGAAGACTGGTTACCCTATTCCTGGACAGCCAGGTGGCTTACCCTTCCATTCTTTGAGCTGTGAAGAATGAAACTTTTTTTCCCAAGGTTTTCTACCTTTTCCATTCAGGATTTCAACCTGATAAACACTGGGGCTGGCTCGATTTACGATAAAGCAAGGATGATCCCAGGTGAGAGTCTAAGAGTGTTCCTTTGCTGAAAACTTCCTATACGTTACTGGTTGGCCTGCTTCCCATATTAAAGGAGGTTTTCCCCATCCTAGCTTCTTGTCTGTGTTTTGCTGTACTATGCCTAGCTGTGTTGCCACTTGCTTGTGCAGAGCAGCTATTGTTTCCACAAGGGTCTGTACCCATTCGTCTGTCACCACCTTCCCTCCCAGGCACGAGGCAGTTCTACTCCTACTCACCAGCTTTCAGGCATGCGCAGGTGCCTTCCAGTCATGACCTCAAAGGGAGCGTGCCCACATATTGCCTTAGAGCTCCTTAGGGCCATCAAGATGATTGGTAACTTTTCCTGAGCTTTTTACCTGTTTTCTCAAAGCTTCCTTCAGAGTGTGATCGGTTCATTCTACTTGTCCAGAGGACTCAGGGTGTCCAGCTATGGGGCAACATTGCTTAATGCCTAGAGCCTTACGTAACATCTCCCACAAAGTGAGATCCTAAATCTGAATCAATTAGTCGGGGAATTCCCATTCTTGAGAAAACGATGTTGAAGAGCTGTTTAGCAGGGACAGAGGCAGCGGTGGTTTTAGTAGGAATGGCTTCCGCCCATTTGGGGAAGGCATCTACTCTTACCAGACAGTCTTTATTCCCTCTACTAGTGGTGGGCAAAGGACCTATATAATCTATCTGAATCCGGGACCAGGGGCCCTCTAGTCTTTGATGCGCCAATGCATTTTTTTGAACTTAGCGATCAGCATTAACCATGGCACACTGTGAGCAATTATCACACCATTGATCTGCATCTGCTTTCATGCCTGGCCACCAGCCTGTATCTTTAATCCTATTCAAAGTATCCTATTTCCCTTTATGTCCTTGCTCATGCACAAACTGAATCAGGTCCCCCCGTACCTGGCTGGGGATTACCCAGTGCCTTTGACCATCTGTATTCACTGCCCACCAGACATTATCAAACTGCTCAATCTTGTATTTACCAGTAAGATCTTTTCCTGCTTTGGCTAAGGACTGGATTTCTGTATCCCCATCCTGAAGGGTACTTAAGTCTAAGGTAACCATTCCTTTCCCTCAAGTTTGTCTCCGGGTAGTTACTGCATCTGTTTTCTTTACCTGGTCTGTCTCGTCAGTGTGGTCACTAGTAGC
The DNA here is from genome assembly GCF_001723895.1 of Crocodylus porosus. NCBI lineage: Eukaryota > Metazoa > Chordata > Crocodylia > Crocodylidae > Crocodylus > Crocodylus porosus. The sequence continues at coordinate 4,734,405 of NW_017728933.1, read as the reverse complement.
AGCAGCCTAAGGTATCAGCTTTATTGTTCTGGCACACTTCTTCTGAGTGATTTTTCTGATGCCCCTTTGTGCGAGTCACCCAGGTGTCCCCAGTTCTTTCTTTGATCAGGTTAGCAATTTGTCTCCATTTATCTGAATGAGAAACAGGACGCCCATCTGCAGCTACCATTTCTCTATCTAACTAAAGCGGGAGCCACACAGTGATTGCTCAGGCTGTCCAGTTAGAGTCCGTATAAATAGCAACACAAGTGTCCCGAGATTAATAAGCAAGGATGGCTTTAACTGCCTCTACTTCAGCTGCTTGGGCAGAGCGTGGGCGAGCTGGTCCTTGGAGCACCTCTCCGTCGTGTGCGGATGGCTCCGTACCCTGTTTGGGGATGCCCTTTACAGTAGAAACTTGATCCGTCTGTAAACCAAATTACAAACCCCTTCTGTTGTGCAGCTGCAAGCCTCTTGCCTCCCTGGACAGGCCATTCAAGGTGTTTTAGAAGAGGTAGGGGGCAGGTATGCTCCTCTCCTTCTACGATTAATCCATACGGGGCTGGTGAAACAGCTTGCTCTTTTTTAAACTCCTCGGTTTACTAGGGCAAGGGTCCACTGAGTTAGTTAGAAACCTGGCCATCATGTATTTTCCCTGATATGATGTACTTAAGTGGGGAATGCAGTCTGAACAATGACCTTTGACCCATCGGTAATAAATTCCCAATGCGGGAGGCTCCCGACTAGGGCAAGACACTCCTTTTCACAGGGGGTAAAGCCTTGCTCTGTTTGATTTAGGAGCTTGGAGGCATATGCATCAACTCGGTGCTTATCACATTGCTTTTGACTAAGAGTGGCTCCAATGCTTGTCTCTGAAGAGGCCAACTGAATCACAAAAGGAAGGACAGGGTCCAGAGACACCAGAGCCAGAGCACGAGCTAAATCTTGTTTTAAGGTGGTCAAGGCAGTTTGGTGGTCTGCTCCCCATTCCCAAATCCTGTTTTTCTTGAATAATTTGTACAGAGGCTTAGCTTTCTCAGAGAACATTTCAATGAACTCTCTGGAGAAGTTAAAAGTTCCCAAAAGAGCTCGCAAGGAGTGTGTGTTTGTGGGAGCAGGCAGCTTTCCTCCTGTCTCTACCCTTTGCTGATCTGGAGGCCTGCCATCCTCTCCAAGACATACAGTCAGGTATTTCACTTGTTGCTGCACTAACTGAGACTTTTCTCTATTCACCTTAAATCCAGTTTTCTGTATTATTGTCAGCACCTCCTTAGTGACTTCTCTGTTCATTTCTGAAGTGGGGGTGTATATCAAAATGTCATCCACGTATGAAATTACGTGTGAGTGGTGTTTAGGGCTCAAACAGTCCCACATTTTAGTGATATGGGAATGACGAGTACTAGGGGAAGAATGGAAACTTTGGGGAGTTTGGCTGAAGGCATATTGTTGTCCCTATAGGTAAAAGCACACTTATAGCAACATGAAGGATGGAGGGGGATAGCCATGGAAGCATTAGCCAGATCTATTGCAGAGAACCATTTGGAGGCGGCTGCTACTGCTGCTAAGATCTCATTGTGTTTAGCTACCACAGGAGCGGCGGCAGGGGTGGCTGCATTTAAGGCACAGAAATCTGTTGTCACTCTGTAGGTGACCCCGTCTGCTTTAAGGACTGGCCACACTGGTGAATTGCAAATCCTTTGCGTAGGCATGAGCACTCCTTATTTCAAGAGACAGTCGATAGTATTTTAATGCCTTCCTCTGCTGCAGCTGGGTATTTATACTGCCTTTGAGGAGGAGGATCTTTTCCTTCAATCAAAACTTCAGCATTTCTTTTTCCACACTCCGCCTTATGTTTAGTCCACATGTTGGGGAATTCCTGTCCCCATGGATCACCAAGGGAGGTTAGGGTGGCAATAGGTGCCTTTATGGCAGCACAACGATGCACAGCAGAGACTTCTGCAGGTCCTCCTTTTAACTTCCATAACACCCCATTAGCTCAATCTCCAGTTAGCTGAAATGCCTGGAGGAAAGGAGCTCCTAGGGTTCCCATCTCATTTCCCTCCTGAGCACAGCACTCTGCTTTTCCTTGCAATCTGTCGATGTGCCAGGGAACATCCTGCCAGACAGGCGCTTCCTGAATTTCTCCCCCGTATCCGCTGAGCTGAACATGTTTCGTGGTGCGTCTCCCTCCAGTGATCCATCGGGGACTTGGAATATTTACCGAGGATCCACTAGCAATTGGGCTAACGTCCCTGGGTTCCCCACCGTCGCCCTCACAGTGGGGCTCCCCCATACGTCACACTGAAGTCTTGCGACCAGCTGGGGAGGCCCGAGGAGAACTGGGCACCCCTGTTGATCGGCAGACTCCCTCGGGAGCCTCCACTGAGGACAGCAGGCCGGGGTCTGGCATTGACAGGGAGCGGGTGCATGGGATGCACTCCGTACTGGGGCAGTGGGCTGAGGGGGTGCTCCCTGCGTTAGCTCTGCTCTCCGTAAGGCTTGAGACAAAGCATTAATCAGGACACTAATGGGCTGGCGATCATATTTTCCCATATCCTTCCCTAAATTCACTAGCTCTTTCCAAATCATTCTCCTAAGGGTCTCCTTGGGTTGTCGTTGCCCAGGGCTGTGAGGCCAAGGGGGATTAGAATTGGGAGGGTGACTGGCACAGCAAGGACCATTATTTGCAAAAGTGATAGCCTGCACAGGCTCTGGTGTAATCTTGTTGCCTTTTTGTCTCTTTAAACTCCAGTCTCTCGCAGCAAATCTCCTGCCTGTTTGATTTTTGCTACTAGTTCGTGCCAGGTTGTGTGTTCAAATCCACAACCTCTGTGGTCATTTCTCTCTGGGAATTTAACCCTGCATAGGTGCTCTGTATTAGTTCAGGTCCCTGATAATGGAGACCGATAACTCCATTCTCTTCTGTCTGGGGTAATGAATCGGAGAGAGCCGCTAGCATTTTCTTTCAGGTCGGGTAAGATTTGCTCTTCCAGTACATACAATCTCTTAAGGGAAGAAGCAGGCAGTGATATTTCCCATTCCTGGGGCCTGGGAGCAGTTTGCTCCCAAGACCCTATGCCCACGTCTAGAGCATCTGCATCACAAAGAGAGGCGCATAACTGAGCTAACTGAGTTAAGTCTATGCCATCAGCAGAGGGGTACATTTGCCAAACATGAGCCAGCCACGCGATGACAGTGTCTCGGTTCAGTGGCCCCAGTCTCTCTGCAATAGTCTTGGCTCGACTGGGAGACCGTCTCGCTATGTCAGTGACTATTTCTGTTGCAGGAGGATCATCTCCTGCAACTAGGTGTTGCACCTCCTTTGTGGTAACGGGCAACATTATGCACATGGGGCCAATCGGGGTTGAATGGGCTTTTGGGGACTGCATCAGGGAATACCTCTGTTTTCCCAGGGGACTGAAAGTCACAGTGCTCTCTCAACCTTACAGCTGCTACCACCCCCTTATGGGCACTAAGTTGGGCATGCAATTTGCTGATCTCCGCCTCACACTTCTGATGGCTTGCGGCTGCCTTTACTGTCTTGTTTTCCTCTGCCAGGAAACAAGTTGCTGCTCTCGCTTCTTCTAACAACACTTTTGTGTGTGTTAATTCTTTCTTATACTGCTCTAAAGTCTTGCTGCGTCCTGTGCTAGGGGTCCCCAAAAACATGGAACTGAGAGGTAACCCTCTCTCTGCCCACGTTGCCTTCTCGGGGAGGGGGTGCTGCAGCTGAAGAACGTCACCTCTGGCACCGAGCCCTTGGATTTGGCACCTGGGCTCCAGCACCTGACTTATCTGAGCTGGAACGAGGGCCTCAAGTCAGGGGTTAGGCCAGGATGGGCATGGGGGGCTGTCACACAGGCTCTGTTCCCTGCAGTCCACGCAAGGCTTCCTGAGATCCCCAGACTTCCTGGAGAAGCACGTGGCTGTAGACCGGGCCCTGGGATGTCTTGGAGTCTGCGTGGGATGTGACACGTCTGTGCCAACCAGGCTGCAGGGGCAGACCCTTCCTTTGCATGTGCAGAGTGGCAGGGGGACTGGTCAGGTGTCAGCAGGGGTTCGTTCGTTCCCTCCCCATATCTGAACCGGGTAGGGCGTGTGTTGGCAAAACGGGCTGTTAGGGCAGCTCGCCCTATATTATGCATTAAAGTTGCACCTGTTTCTTGAGTATTGTTGAAAGGCTTCTTTTATAGTCAGCCTCAAGTTCTGTATAGCCTCACTGTTGTCTGGCCTTTGAATTTTTGCAAGATCAGCTGGCCGTGTTTCTTGCAAGCAGCTTATGGCCTTGAGATGGCTTGCATGATGTGTCTTGCCTTTCTCTATCGCCCTGAGAAGTTTTTCTAATGCAACGTAGCGGTAGTTTCGTTCCTGGCTCAAATGAATGGACCTGGGCGCTGGCCAGCTGAATGGGAGGGATGCAAGGATTGGAGATGTTAACAAAAGGTGATAAAGGAGACCAGCAGACCAGGCTTATACGAAGCCACCAAAAGAAGGCCAAATTAAGAGGTGTGCTCATAACGGGGCTGCCGAACAAAGGAAGATGCTAACAGGAACGAGATGCTGCCTGCAGAGAGATCCAGCCAAAAGCACAGCGTCATCAAAGCAGCCAAGGTAAAGAAAAGTGTAAAAGGGGGAAGCAAGGAATTTAAGCATGTCATCGTCGTCGTCAAAGCTAGATTTTGATTTTAGGGCGCTAAGTTGTCCGTGTTTGTATTTCACGTTCTGTTTAAGGGTTGTTTGTGCTTTAACAATCCCTAAGCACTCTCTGCTGATTGGTGGTACGAACAGGCACCCAGCTGGGGTGGTCCTGGGGGGCACCGCAGCTGCAGAGGGAAGGACCGGGTCCCTGCACAGCTCTTGCAGGCAGGCAGGCTCAGGGGGGTGGGGGGAGAAGAATAAAAAAAGAGCAGGCTCGCTGTTTTTTATTTTTCTTTGGTGGAGCCTGCCGCCTTGTTTAGACTGTGCCAAACGACGTTGCCGAGCCTTTGGGCAAGTCCAGCCGTCGCTCGCCGGATCTTCGCAAAAGAGTCGCTCTAGTCGTAGAAAAACTAGCGGCAAACCTGTTGTCGGCTTTTCCCTCCCTTGTTCCCATTGCGGCTTTGGGCACGGAAAAGACATTGTTGGTGAATGAGGAAGGCAGAAAAATACTGTGTGCTTCGCAAGCGCTCCTGTGGAGCCATCGGAGAAACGGGGATGAACGGCTCGGCGGACGGGCGTTTGGACGTGCCGAAGATGGCCGAGCTACGGGACATCTGTTGCCTTCTGCTCGCGTGAGTGCTGCGGACCGTGCTGAGTCGGACCTTTGCGGTCCCAGAGGCCTAACAGGTCGGGAAGCGGTTTTCACTCCTAGGATCGCAGCTTTGGTGAGTTGCCAGCCCTGGATTGCAAGCCAGTTTGGAGGGGGAGACGTTGCCGGCCCCATCTTCTACAGTGAAAGGCGTCAGGATTGCGAAAAACCTCCCTGCAGATCTTGGCATGATGGAGGAGCTTCCAAAACCGATGTTTGGCCCAGGCAGTCCAGTGGCTCCCAGGACATTTGTGGCAGGAATTTTAAGTAGCTTCCTACCAAAAGCATCACGCTGGAAGAGGGCAGAAGCCCAAAGCATGACGGAGGTGTATCATGAGCCAAAGCGACTGCGCTTGGCGAGGCGCTCAGACGGGCCATGGAACGAGGCCCGTCCGTCCGTGCCGGGGAGCCACGTGGCAGACGTCCCAAAGCCGTCGATCGACCGGTTCTTTCCGTTTCTGGGCATATTTTATGAGAAGCGGGACCCGAGGGAGGTCTCTGTGATGATGTGAGTGGTGGCAGCGCCCTTTTCCCTTGACAAGCGGCGACCGTGATCGTGGAGGAAATCTCCAATGGCCCCTGTCTGCCGCCCTGGGCACGCTCGCTGATGAGGCTCTTTCCCGGGCGTTGTCTGTCAGTGCAGAGCCTCGGACGGGCAGTTCTGCAGAGGGGACCCCAGGGTCAAGTGACGGCAAGACCCCCGCCAAGATAGAGGAGCTGCAACAAGAAGCCGTCATCGCTCCGACCGGGGACGACCTGAGAACGTCGACAGCGTTGCTAGCTGCAACGTGTCCTGACAACGGAAACGTGAGATCTGCAGCCCGGGGAATAGCGGACCGTTGTTTCTCTGCAGTTAGCTTGGGACGGGCCATGGTAAGAGCAGGGGCGGGAAGGGGAAAGAACAAAGCCAGGGCAACGCTGTTTTGCGAATGGCATTTTGCTTCTCAGTGGGGCTTTTGTTAAGCTGTCTGGGTGATGCCAAAAGCCCTTCGACCGCGCATGCCGTGTGCTGTCAGAAAGGGGGCAGGCCACCTCCTCGAGAGCCCGCAGCGGGCCGTCGGCGCGGGGGACCCTCGCTACCTGGGATTCCTGCTTAGCGGTCAGAAAATCCACTAATATGGAATCGCCTTTTTCCACCTCCAGGAGAAATCTGGCTGGGGATGAGACGAGGGCTAGGATCCCTTGCGCTAAGCCTGCGGGTCAGACCGCTCCGGCTCTGTGCTTGGCTGCCGGGGGGCAGAGAGTGGGTCAGAGGCGGCTGCCCAAAGCAAGGCTCTGGGACACAGAGGTGAAACCGGGTGCTGAGCGCAGCTCGCCCAGCTGTAAAAACAGTGACAGGTAACCCAGACCCAGTCTCTTGGGCAGCCCCTGGCACTGAGTATCATCGGGTCTCATCACGACACGCGAGTTTCTGTTTAGAGAGCGGGAGCCGACCCGTTTGTGACCCGGACAGTTTGTGTGTGCATTGGTTCAAACACCCCAACAGAAACTTCCTCCGTGACCTCGCTCGAGCCTAGACACAGGGCATTGGGCGCGACAGACCCCTGGGCCCCGGCAGCCTCCTTGGCCTCCCGACTCCCACCTGCCAGAGGCGAAGGGCCCCGTCCCCAGCCTCTTCTGGCTGAGCCATCCTGGGAACCGTTGCGGCGGTCCAGCAAGCGTGGGAGTGACGGTGTCCCTTGTTAGACCAGGTTCAGCACGAAGGGGCACGAGATCAGCCCCGAGCGTTTCAAGCCACGCTGGCCTGCGGCAACACTGCGCCATTCGTTGCAGCCAGAGAATTGCCCTCGCGTTTTTTGGCCTTCAAAGAAGTGAAACCAAAGAGCTTGCCTCGAGCTTAACGGGGTTGAGCACCGCTGCGCTGGGGTGAGCCCATGCCGGCCGCCCCAAGCGGGAGAGCCGGGCCCCACGTGTGCGATCCGGCCTGGCCGCTGGGCTGCAGACGGAGGATCTCAGTGCTTTCTCCCTCTGTAAGGCAGCGGAGGGCTGGAGGGCGAGCTGGGCCCCTGAGTGCGCAGTCTCCGGAGCCGCGCGGCTGGGGCCCGGTCACGGCCCCTCCGATATTTTCCACGGCTTCCGGCTGTTTAGCTCGAGGCCGGGCCTCTGCAGTCATCCGAGGGGGAGACTTCCTGGGGGTGGGCAGCTCTCCCAGTGCGCGCTGTCCCTGAGGTGGCGCTGGGCCCGGCGTGCAGGCCGCAGCAGGGGACGCTTTTGGTGTCTCAGCCTTGGGTTGCCAGACAGCTAGGACAGCGAGCAAGCCTGAGGGCTGCCTGCCCGCGCTGACCAGGAGGGAGGGCATTAGTCGGTGTGCCCGCTTCCGCAGGAAGCAGCAGCTGGGAGTCCTGGGTCCCGCTGCCCTGGAAATGGCACGAGCCCGCGTTGTCTTTTCCCGGCACAGCGCTTTACCTGCTCAGTCACAACCTTGCCCTCGCCTGGAGCCTTCTACATCTCTCAGAGGTTGGCGCGAGGTTGGCGCCTGCTTCCAAACGCGCAGAAGCAACCCCCGTGACACGCAGCCGTTTCAGCCGCCAAACGTTACAGCAGCGGCCAGTTCCTGGGGCGGTCCCGTGCCACCGCTGAGAACCGCCATCCCAGCCTGCGTGAGGGTGATGCAATGCGGCTCCCCGTGCGACCGTGACGTCGCGCTGGGCCCAAGAGTCCCTTCCGGAGGGAGACCCGCGAGACGAAGTGTGTTGCCCGAGGCCGTCTGACAGGTCAGTGGCAGAGTCGCAGGCAGACTTCCAGACGCTGGGAAAACCGCGCGGAGAACCAGAAACGTAGAGGACAGAGACGACGGGAGTGCTGGTGTCACACCCCTTGCCTCTCGTTTGTGTCTATGTCCTGGCGACTGTTTCCTGTTGCTTTCAGTGAGCCTGTTGACGAACACTCCCCAGCCGGGGAGGCCCAGAGAGCACGTGCACACGAGATTTGCTCTTTTTGGAGGGTTGTTTTTCCTTCCCTCGTCTTATCTCTCCTTTGTTGCATTCCTCGGCTCTCGGTCGTTGTCAGGGTGGCAAAAGGTTGTCTTGAAAAGATGGGCTTCTCAGGAATAGCGATGCCACCTGTGGCAGGGAGTTCCCAGAACAGACTGTTTCTGGGCAAAGGCAGGGCTGTTTTAAAGGGAAGCTCTTCATGTCTGCCACCCGGGTTTCCTTCTGGCTGGCAGTTCCCCGCCCAAACTTACCCAAAGAGGCACTCCGCTAGCAGCCTGCCAAATGACACTGAAGCTGTACCCAGTCTGTGGGTTTTGAAGCCCCAGCTCATTCGTGTGGCTCGCTGTGCAGAGTGCCATCAGGATGGTGCAAAAGGGGCCCTTGCTTCCGTGCACTGGGCGCTATCCCGGCACATCCCCGAGGCCGCACCGCGATGTGTCCAGACGCAGACAAACCTCCCCCTGACAAAAGAGAGCGTTTGCCGGTTTTTCCCGTGCACCGGGTGTGCCCGCGTGCTTCGGCACTGCACCGGGGATCACCACTGCAAGCAATGCAGCACGGCCTCTGCAGAAGCCGTGTCGCCCCTGAAACTGCGGTTGGGTGGCGCGGGTGCATCGGCAGGCTCACCCGAGTGCTGGAGCTGGCAGGATGTGGCCACCCTGCTCAGGGGGCGGGTGACCGGTGACCTTGCGTCAGCTCGGGAAGGCAGTGCGCGCGGGGACAGGTGCGGCGTACCTGCTGGGGCACGAGCAGCCTGTCCTGGCCCGCCGGCTCAAAAGCTCACGGGACGCCGCTTTGCAGCGATGCGAAAACAACCGCTCGAGATGGCGGTCGTGCAAGCAGAGTCTCCCAGGCGAGCTGACTGTGGATGGGTTTTTGTCGCCAGGGATTTCTGCTGAGCTGTGCCAGGCCTGGGACACAGAAGATGCTTCCTACATGTCTGTGGCAAATATCTTGTCAAACCTGGGGCCACGCCACCCCCGGGAGGTAGCCTGCCAAAGGTCTCTCAGTCTCCCAAACCAAGTCCTTGCCTTTGGCGGGCTCTTCCCTCTTTCCTTCCATTGTCGTATCTGCTCTAATCTTCACGCAGAGGCGGCTTCTAGCCACGTGGCTGAATCTCGTCCCCAGCCCAGTCGCTCGAACCCTGAAGATCGTTGGCTCCAGTCGGCCGTCCTTCAAGTCGGAGCACGTAGGGAGTCGGGGCTGAGCATAGGCCTTAAAAGCCAGCTGTTGCCTGTGCTGCGGGCAGCCTTTGGAGGCCCGCATCTCACAAACTTGAGCACGTGCGTAACGTCGTGGACTTTGCTTACGGTGACATGTGACCCCAGGCTTCCACGTTGAAGAAGGGTATAGACATGCTGGGCTGCCTCGGGAGGTAGTTCGCCAAGACGAAAGCATCATTGCTACTGTCTGCAGCGTTAGCAAGCCCCTTACCGGATGCTGTATCCAGTTCTTGAAGAAGGCTGATCAACTGGAAAAGGTTCCTAAAAGAAATACGAGATTGGACTCGGGTCTAGGAACCCTTCCTCGGTGTGAGAGACTAAGGCCTGTTCACCTTCAGAAGAGACAAGGTTTAGCAGCCATTTGATCATGGGGTAACAGCAAGCCTACGGAGGGCAAGTTTCCAGTGGGTCCAGGCGCTCAAATCTGCCCACCAGAGGCAGAAGCGACCGCAGCGGTGGGAGGATGCACCTGGCCGGATTCGTTCCAGGAATTGAGCGCCTGCTATTTTGCGGTGACACGATGGGTTCTTCGCTAGAGGAACAACTCGCCCAGGGGTCTGATGAATTGCCCCTCCCCAAAGTCCCGAAGCGAAGTCTGGGTCTTGGTAAAAGATGGGCGGGAGCATCGCCCAACGTGAGCTGGGTCAATGCCGACAGCACCTGCCGAAGTCCTGCCTGCAGGTCAGGAGGGGAGCAGGCTAGGCAAACTAGGTGCATGCTCGCGGCCCTACAAATCTAACGGGGACTTTGTCCGTTTGCAGCCCAGCTGCCTCCTCTCTCCTTTCTGTCCTTTGGTCGCCCTTCTCTGTACTTTCTCTAGCTCTAGCTCTCACATCATCTTTCGCGGGTCAGGCGCCACATCCACGCGTCGCGGATGCTGAGCCGTCCTTCCTGACCCGGGCTTGGCAAGCCCTGCCGCCCTGGATGTGCACAGAGAGGCGCAGAAAGGAGCTAGCGGCACTCTTTCGGTAAGGAGCAGAGGGTGGACGGCAGCAGTGTTGGCAGAGCTAGGAAGCATCAGGAGGGGCTAGCGAGTGCGGCAGACTGACGCTCGCATTGCGCTGGGGAGGGTGAAGCACAGAGCAACCGTGCAGACTGTACGAGGAGCAGGGGCAACAGTGGAGGCGGGCAAGGGGCTGAGAGGAGGCTCCTGTCTGGAAGACCATTCCCCACTCGACTTTGGCATGTAGACAGGCGGGGCCCGCATTGCAGCCACAATGGCCTCGGGCTTCAGCTGGTCCTTTGCAGCACTCCCAGGCACTGTGGTGGGGAGGCCCGCCCCGCCGCCCCGGCCTGCAGCTGTGTAGTCCTAAGGACCCTGCCTGACCCCTTTTTTCCCCTACTCTTTCCATGTAAGAGTTTGAGACGTTGCCTGAAGGATCCGGAAAGAAAGAACTGCCCAGACCAGAGGATGTGGGGGTCGACATAGGTATGCGTGGGGATGTGACGCTGGGGGGGTCGACGCAGGTATGCATGGGGACATGACGCTGGCTAAGTTAGGTGATGTGCTCCAGGGCATGTGGGAAGCCTGTCGATAAGCCAGGAAGCAACTCGAGGCCTCCCGACCCTGCATTTGCTGCCCTACCAGGAGCCCGTCATTGCTGCCCTCCTTCCCATGCAGGGAAGCAAGAGTTATTTCCCAACCATCAAGCACGAAATGGTGCAGAGCTTGGCTCCGGCAAAGGAGCTGGTTACTGGCGCACCAGCCTCGGACCCACCTTTGTAGCTGAGGGACTCATTCGCTCGGCTTGTGGGCTCCGTGCAGGCTAAGCGCCGTGGCTGAGTGATTAGGAGCCCAGGCTGGAAATCCAAAGGTGTTTCCCCAAACCAAACCCAACCCTGTCCACAGGAGAGGCTTGTTTCTTGAGAAAGGGCTGTGGGCTTGATGCCCTTGGGAGACCCTGGCTTTATTCTTCTCTGTGACACAACTGCTTTCTCCACAGCGGCCGGCACCAGCGCTCCACAAAAACGGTCGTCTTTTTTGAAGAAGATCCTGAACACGCTGTCCAGAGCGCGCTCTCTCCTGTCCGCTTGGCTGTCGTGCCGCCGGAGGTTTTTGAAAGTCGCCCCGGAGCGTACCCCTACGTGTTAAGTTATCTGAGGAGAAATAGGGAAAAAAAGAAATAGAGTTAGGACAAGATGTGGTGTGGCAGAGGCTGCCAATGGTACTCTGCGATCGTTTGCTGCTTCGGTCTCCTGTCGTGCAGCTCGAGCAGACAAGAGGCCTGCTCCGCAGGGAGGAGGGCGGCTCCTTTTGGGAGGCGCTCCGGCACGCTCGGGCGCAGGTGGCAGTGCCGCCGGAGGGGAGTTGGAGTGAGAGGTCGGGACCAGGCCGGAGATGTCCGCAAGACAACTTGGAGGGGTCACCTAGCAAGGGGCAGGGGAGTCCAAGCCAGCCAATAATGCCATCTGGAGAGGGCAGCGGTGTCCACCTGTAATGGCCAAGTCGCCGGGAGGCCCCTGGAATCGCAGGTGCTGACCCCGTCCTTCTCCGCGCCGGTAGAGAGAACAAGTTTCTCAGTCGTTTGCTACGGCGCCTCACTCTCTAAGCGGGAGAGCAGCAGGGCACAGCTGCCCGAGGGGAGCAAGCACCCAGGGCTGCGGCCTGGCGGGAGGGAGAGGGGAAGGGAGCGGCGGTGTCCTGGACCCCTGCTCCTCCTCGGCAGCTCTGGGCTGCCAGGGGAGCCGCCAGGCTCGCTCCTCGGAGGGCCCGAATTATGTGTGACCCATCTCTAATCTGTGCCACTGCTGCTCACCCCCACAATTCAAAGCTTTGGGGGAAGAGCCCCCAAATAATGATGATGTCCTTAACATGGGCTGCCTAGGCACACGTTGATGGGCGTGCTAATTGGCACCTCGTCAATTCGGCCCCTCGTTCTCATGAAAACGCCCTCCCTCCCCACCTCTGAGTACGCCTACGGGCAGCCCTGATTTCTTGAAGCTCTTGCTTTTGGCACCCCCACTATGGCGCCTCCCGAAGCCGGGACAGTTTCCAGGCTGCCGTATGGGCAGAGCAGGAAACGCCGATGCCCGCTCCCACCGGGAGCTCGCCCTGCCTGGGCACGGCCACTCTGCGATGAGGGTCGAGGACGAGCCACGGGCCGTGGGCTGCGGAGGCCTGTTCCTGTGGGCCCGGTTCCTGCTCTCCACCGCTCCCCCGGCCCCTCTAGCTGCAGGAGTGTTTCCTGTCCTGCCCCAGGCCAGGAAGGGGCTCTGCTGAGACCCCCGTGCTTGCTCGCGGGCCTCTTGGCGAGCCTGACCCCGGGCTCGCAGGATGGGAGAAGATGAGGCAGCGGGAGCGCCTGCACCGGCCTCTGCTGCCACCCGGGTTCCCGGGGCTGCTGCTTCCCACGGAGCCCCGACTGCCCGCGACTCCCCGACGGCAGGGCAGCGGGATGGTCCGTTGGCCCCGGAGGTTTCTTCGGCGAAGGCTGGCGGTCCTTTTACCATAGCCAAGCCCGCCTCAGCTAAGGCCGAAGGCTGTCGGCCGCAAACTATCCTGGCAGGCTGGCAATAGCGCGAGAGCGAGCTGAGCTAAGACGACGATTTGCAGAGGATGCCATCATGTACCAGAGGGGAGAGGGCCAGGGGGCAGCTAGACGCCAGCCCTGGAGAGGTGCCTAGCTCCGAACGGCCGCCCCCTAGGAACCTGGACCCCTGGCACAGCCGCGGCCTGCGCCTAGCCCCCTGCACCATCACGATAGCGGCCCCCGTGCAAGCCGGCGCCGCCAGCCTCCGGGCACCTGCACTCGGTGACGTAGTTGGCTGAGGCCTCCTGCTTAATGCCAGCTGCTGCCCCCAAAGGGGCGTGCAACTCGCAGGGCTCCCGCAGGAACCAGCCCGCTCCTGGCGTGCCGCAGAAGCCAAAACCCCCCCGAGAGGCTGCTCCTACCATCGCCCGGCAGATCCAGCGAGAGAGGCCGCACCGAGGAGAGGCTGTGTTTCCTCGCGGCACAGAAAGGCCAGATGCGCCGCAGCCGGGTGACGGCTGGGTGGGGCGCCGGCTTAACGTGCAGTGTTGCTCGTGCATGCAGTCGGGGCGGTACCGGTGTGTGGGGGGTTGTGGGTGTGTGCGGGGAGGTTGTGGGGGGAGAGTGTGGGG
>NW_017728933.1:4719369-4720870 GCF_001723895.1 Crocodylus porosus | reverse complement strand
TCTGGTCATCCCAGTGGGGGGAGGGAAAAGCCCCTGCTCACCTGCCCAGTTCACCAGTGATGCTTTTTAAATTGGTTGCCAACACTGCTGGCTTCTATTGGACTGGGCTGCTGAGGTCAGAAAGGCAATATAAGGGCCTGGTCCAAGAAGAAGAAGAGGACCCATTTCTCTAGCATGGCCCAAGCCTCAGGACACGGGGAGAGAGTCGGATCCACCTGAAACGCTCTCTCTGGAAATCTCCAAGCCAGATCTCTACCATCTCCTGAAGAATACTTGTGTTTCTCAAGACCTAGTCAGCTCCCAGCGATGCATTTGCATCTCAAACGGCTACCTCAGCCAGATTGTTTTGCTCAATGGCAATCCCTTGATAGTGCTCTACCCCTTACCCTATTCTACCTCACCCTGTCAGGAGCAGTAACATTCTCCTTCGTGACTGGTGTAGGAGACTTATTTGGGGGGGGTGTTAATTATGCCTAGGAGGTCCCTTGGGTCTGCGGACTAAGGGAGACTATCTTCTTTTTTGGCCCCCGACTTGGGGAGGTGCCCCAAGTTCTTGTATTGGGATGGGTACCCATAGGACTATAAGGCCTGTGTTTCCCCGAGGACACAGGACCTAGACAGTCCCTTCTCAGGGTGGTGGCATCACACGTTACCCCCAGACTCTGTGGTGGGGTTCAAAAGCAGGTCTGCCCGGGCTTAGGTGCCCCTGGAGAGGTATGCGGAGTCCGGAGGGTGGACGGGCATAGTGAGGTGGGAGGCTCAATGCAGGAGCTCCCCCTACTGGCCTGCCACATACACACAGAATGCTTTGCTCTCGCACACAGATTGTGTTTTACTCAAATACACACACTATGTTGCTCTCTACAGTGTGCATTGCTCATTACACATACACACTGAGTGCGCTTTGCTCTCACATACTGTGCTTTGCTCAATTTGCATATACAGATTCTGTGCTTAGCTTACTACACACACAGACTCAGCGTACTTGGCTCACTACACATGCACACACACTGCGTACTTTGCTCACTAGACACAGAATGTTTTGTTCTCTCACACATAACCTGTGTTTTACTTAAACACACACTGCGTTGCTCACTACAGTGTGCTTTGCTTACATACAGTGTGCTTTGCTCACTACATATACAGTGTGCTTTCCTCTCACACAGTATGTGCTTTGCTGTCATAGTGCTTTGCTCAAGCACACACACTGTTGCTCCCTACACACACAGCATGCTTTGGTCTCGCACACACAATGTGTGCTTTGCTCACACAGAAACACACTGGGTGTGCTTTGCTCACTACCCACACATAGTGTGCACTTTGCTCACTAGGCACACACACAGAGCGTGTGCTTTTGTTGCCGGCACAAGGTGCCCGAGGGAGGCAACAGTTGGGTTCGTTGCCCGGTGTGCATCGCGCCAAATAAACACACTGGGGGAGAAGCAGACAGAGTTTATTTGAGCTCAAGTAAAAGGCACAGGGAGACTGTATTGTCTCAAAT
>NW_017728933.1:4716577-4719269 GCF_001723895.1 Crocodylus porosus | reverse complement strand
TTGCAAAGGTTGGGCAAGAGGGGGTTTTGGCTCTTCTGAGCCTGGAGCAGAAGGACTTCCTCGACACTCGTGGTCTTCCATCCCTCTGAGTTACCCAGGGTTATGCCCAGTGACACCAACACTTTGCTCACTGCACACAGTGTGCTTTGCTCATTGCACACACAGACACAGTGAGGGTGCTTTGCTCTCACACTATGCTTTGCGCAATACACACACACACACACACACACACACACACTCACCAACCCCCCCCCCCCGTATAGCCGGGGGGACACGTCTGAGCACCATGACAGAGGAAAGGGACATTGGCGTGCTGGCTCACTCCACACACACAGAGTGCTTTGCTCAAAACACACACAGACTGTGTTGCTCCCTATACAGTGTGCTTTGCTCCTTCTCCTATACACATGTATGCTTTGCTCACGCAAAGTGTGCTTTGCTCTCACACAGTGTTTTGCTCAAACACATACCTCTGTGCTTTGCTTACATGCTGAGTGTGCTTTGCTCACTACATACACAGTGAGCTTTGCTCTCACAAAGAGTGTGCTGTGTTGTTACAGTGCTTTGCTCAAGCACATACACTGTTGCTCCCTACACACACAGTATGCTTTGCTCTCACTCACACAATGTGTGCTTTTCTCACACAGAGACACACTGAGTGTGCTTTGCTCACTACACAATGTGCTTTGCGCTCACTCAGACAGACAGTGTGCGCTTTGCTCAGTAGGCACATACAGCATGTGTGCTTTGCTCACTATATAGTGTGTGCTTTGTGCACTAGTTTGCTTTGCTCTCACACAGTGTACTTTGCTCAAACACACACACTGTGTTGTTTACTATACACTGTGCTTTGCTCACTGCCCAGACACACATGCACACACACACACACACACACACACACACACACACACACACACTGAGTGCTTTGCTCTCACAGTGTGCTTTACTCAATACACACCCACACACTCTGCGTGCTTGGCTCACCACACACAGTGTGTGCTGTGCTTACTACACCAACACGGTGTGCTTTGCACACACACACATGCACAGTGTGCTTTGCTCACTACACAGTGCTGTGCTGTCACACACAGTGTGGTTTCCTCTCACAGTGTCTTTGCTTAAAGACACACATGCACACACTCTGTGTTGTTACCACACAGTGTGTGCTTGGCTCGCTACACACAGGCAACTGGCACGGGCTTATAGCAGGCAGATCCTGCCTGACTAACCGGGTCTCTTTTTATGACCCGGTCACAAGGTGCCTGGCTGCAGGGCAGGCAGTAGATATTCTCTACCCGGACTTTCAGAAGGCCTTTGACACGGTGTCGCACCTGGTTCTTACAAGCAAGCCGAGCAGCTGCCAAGCGGATTTTTTCATGGTTGGGCGGGTGAAAAACTGGCTCACGGGATCCCCCGAGAGCAGCAGTGGATGGGGCGGTTTCTCCCTGGAGGGATGCGGGCGGCAGTGTACCCTGAGGCTCGGTCCTCGGAGCAGTGCTATGTAATATCTATGTGGCAATTTGGACGAAGGGGTCAAAAGGGGTCCAAATGCGCGGATGACATGAAACGATGCGGCACGGTAAATGCGCCGGAGGGCAGGGAGTGAATGCAGGCAGATTCAGACAGGCCGGGGAAGTAGGCCACTCAGAACAGGATTCAATTCCACAAGGAGAAATGCAAGGTGCTGCACCCGGGGAGAAAGACTCGCCAACCCCACCCCCGTACAGCCAGCGGGGGACAGGTCTGAGCACCATGACAGTGGAAAGGGACGTTGGAGTGCTGGCCAATGCGCACGAGTTGCTGGTGCGACGAGGGACAGGCGAGGCTCACCACACACTGTCTTGCGTCAGCAGGAGCCCTGCGAGCAGGTCTAGGGAAGCGATCGTTCCCCTGTACGCGGCATCGGTGAGGCAGCAGACAGGGTACGCGTCCAGGTTTGGGTGTTGCACGTCGAGAGGGATGTGGATCACCCTGCGCCCTCCCCCCCATCATTCTCAACGGGCAATTTGCTAGTACGGAGCATGTTGGCTTGCACGAGGAACGGGGGTTTGGCCCAAGACGATGGTTGCCCATCCTTTTTGGGCTGCCCCACACCACGTCTCTCTGGCACCGGGGGCCTCTCCCGGACACGTCTGACCGGCGTCTCGCCCAGCCTGGTGCACGGTTTCTTTGTGCTGGCTCCAATCGGTGTCCGGAGGAGTCCCCCAGCAGCGCCGAGGCGTGGCACGGGGTGGCCCGAGAAGGGTTTCTGGGTCTAATCTCAGCCCGAGGTCCAGGTCCTCGCTCGGGTCCGTGCACCGAGCCCGGCGGCCGGGACCGGTGTGCCGGCAGCCGCTTGGGCCGGGCCAGTCTCTGGCTGGAGACATCGGGGCCGGTCCCCCGGCGGCACGGGCCGAGAAGGACGGCCGGGGGCCGTCCCGGTTCTGCACTGGGCTCTGCGCGCTTCGCGCAGCGGCCGGGCTGCTTTCAGTCGGCCGGCTGGCACGGCCCAACGGCGCGGCGCGGCGGCCCGGCAGGACTGCGGCCCGGTGGCTTCGGCATGCCGCTTGGGGCGGCCCAGGAAGCATTGGGCCCCATGGTCCCATCCTCATGTCACCGTCCCGGACGGCCCTGCGGGGTCGCCGGTCTCTCCAGCGGGTGTCGTCATCCGTGACGGGCTCTAGGTCGGCGTTGAAAAACGGCCCCGGCCAGC
>NW_017728933.1:4712149-4716298 GCF_001723895.1 Crocodylus porosus | reverse complement strand
CGCGCCGGTGCTGCCGCGAGCACCCGGGACAGTGTCCCTCTCGTCCCCGCCCCCCAGGACGCTCATCGCCCGGCCCTTCCCCGTGTTCACCTACGGTGCCCGCGGAGCCCTGGTGGCCGACTACCCCTTCACGCCGGTAAGCCGGGCCCTGGCCGCGCCGAGCGGCGGGGCCGGGGCAGCGCGCTGAGGCGGGCTCTGCCCCGCAGGACGACTGCTACTACCACGGCTACGTGGAGGACGTCGCCGAGTCCCTGGTCGCGCTCAGCACCTGCGCCGGGCTCCGGTAAGGGCGGGCGGCGGCGGGGGAGGCGCGAGGCAGGCCCGGCGAGCCGCGTGCTCGAGGAGCTGGGCCCAGCGGGGGGCGGGGGCGGGGAGCCCTTCCTTAGGGCCCGGTCCTGATTCCTGGTTCCCGGCTCCCGCGTGCAAGCTCGTCGCGACCCATTCGCGAACCACACGCCCGAAGAGAGAACTGCACGAGCTGTGCCCAGGCTCGAATTAGAGCCCTCTGCAAAAGTCCAAGTCGGATGGGAGGATGGGGCAAAATGCTCCTTGGGCCAGCCATCCCAACTTTCCTGTCACGGAGAAGCCTGGCCCCACCCTGCTCCCGGCAGGGGCTGGGCCGGACTCTGGTCAGGGATGCCCGGGTGAGTCCGCCGACGCCATGGAGCGAGAATGTGGGGTGGCTGAGAAGGATGCACACGCATCATCCCAGACCAAAATCCCATTCCTTATTCAGGTTGGGATACTTAGCCAGGTGTCTGCGGGGTGGTGTCGGGTGACAGCCTGGCAGTGCCAAACGGCGCTTTGGGGCAGGCCAGTGTCCGGTTGGAGCTGTCCGGCTGACTCCCACCGTGCTGCCGAGGCGTAGCGCGGGGTGGCCCAAGAAGGAGTTCTGGGTAGAACCCCAGCCCCAAATCCAGTTCCTTGTTCAGGTCCAGATGCTTGGCACCATCTCGGGCGGAGGGGAACGTGTCAGCAGGCAGCCTGGCATAGGCAAACTGTGATTTGGGCCAGGCAAGTTTGAGGTCAGAGATGTCTGGGAGCATCCACTGGCAGCACAGAGATGTGTCCCGGGGCACTGAATCATAGAATCAGTGAGTGGGAAGGGACCTGGACAGATCATTGAGTCCGACTCCCTGCCATGAGCAGGAAGGAGCACTGGGAGTGGCAGGGGTCATAAGACCCCAGCCAGGTGCCTATCCAGTCTCCTCTTGAAGATTTCCAGGGAAGGTGAGAGCACCCCCTCTCTGGGGAGCCTATTCCAGGCTCTGGCCACCCTTATCGTGAAATAGTTCTTCCTAACATCCAACCTAAACCTCTCCTCCCTCAGCTTGTGACCATTGTTCCTGGTGACCCCAAGGGGGCCCCTAGGGAACAGACTTTCCCCGAGTCCCTGCTGCTGGCCCCTGATAAGGTTGTAGGCAGCCACAAGATCCCCCCTCAGTCTCCTCTTGTAGAAGAGATTCAGGTCCTTCAGCCTCTCCTCATAGGGCTGGCCACGGAGGTCCCGAACCATACAAGTGGCCTCCTTTGGACCTTCTTCAGGTTCCCCACATCCCTCTTGAAGTGCGACGCCCAGCACTGGACACAGTACTCCAGCTGTGGCCTGACCAGCGCTGCATAGAGGGGGAGCAAGACCTCTCTGGACCCATTAGTGATGCCCCGTTGATGCAGGACAGGGTGCGGTTGGCTCTGCCTATCGCTTCGTCACATTGGCGACTCGTATTCATCCTGGAGTCAGTCCTGACTCCAAGATCCCTCTGCCTCTGTGCTGCTGAGAGGATCAGCCCCTAAGCAATAACCATAATGCTGGTTCCCTCTCCCCAGGTGCAGCACCCTGCACTTGTCCTTGTTGAACCGCATCCTGTTCAGATCCGCCCACTTCTCTAACCTATCGAGGTCTGCCTGGACGCCGTCCCTGCCTGCCGGTGTATTCATTTTACCCCACAGCTTGGTGTCATCAGCGAACTTGAAGAGGGTGCTCTCCACACCCTTGTCCAGGTCGCTAACTCCCTCTCAGCAGCCCGAGAAGGAGTTGTAGGCCAAAATCCGGTTCCTTACTTGGGTCCATAGACTGTGCTTGGCAGCCGGGGCGCTCTCTGTCGGCAGCCCAGCACAGCCCAAGCACAATTGGGGCCGGGCAGGTTCTTGGTCGGAGGTGTCCAGCCTCCCTCAGTGGCCCGAGATGGATTTCTGGGCATAACTGCGCCCCCAAATCTGTTTCCTGGTTTGGGTCAGAGACGTAGTACCGTGTTTGGGGCAGGGGGTGAGGTGGCAGTCAGCAGCCTGGCACAGGCCAACTGTGATTTGGGCTGGGCAGAGAGGCACAGGGCGGGGCAGCACCAAGTGCACTTCCATAGATGTAGCCTGGCGACCACAGCGCAGTCCGGCAGCAGCCCGGCCCGACCAAACCGCAATGTGGCCCGAGCGAGTGTCTGGGCCAAGCCGTCCAGGAGTCTTCCCCAGTGGCACCAGTGTTTCAGGGTGGCCTGAGAAGGATTTCTGGGCCTAATCCCAGCTTTGGGCTGGGTGAATCACCAGTCGGAGAGGTACGGGAGAGTTCTCGAAAAGGACCTCTAGCTGAAATCCCCCTGGCAGGAGGTCTAGCCGCGATCGCAGCCCCAAAGCCGGGTCCCCATTTGAGCCATTCTACTGGGCACGGGGGCCGACAGCCGGCATGGGCGGGACAGTAGTCGGCGCCTTTTGGTCCATTCCCCCAGTGGCCTCGATGGGAAGGTTGAGCTGGCCTGAGAGGTGCTTTGCCCCCTACTGCCATCCTCAACGGACCTCACTGGTGGGCTCTGTCCCAGAGGTGGGATATTACCAGACACAGCAGTGGGTGCCTCAGCCTAGCTCCTACCAGCCTCTTGCTGCAGGATGTGCAGCACATGAATCTCAAGAGGTAGAGGGGGTGGTGGTGGTGGTGGGTGTGTGCGCGCGCACGTACACTCCAAGAGGTTCCCCCTCTCCCACCGACGGGATCACATCAGGTGCACAAGCGGTTGTGGGAGGTGTAGGGACTCTCCTCCCCCTATAGAGCAGAGGCAGACTACCACTGGGGACTTAGCCATATACTTTTTAAGGAGAGAATACTGGGAACATAACCAGTATAAACCAAGGGGCACAACACCCCGAGGGGTTAGGATTCAACAAAGGTCAGACACTTACACTCAGAGACAGTCATCCAGTTGACAAAACATAGGGTTAACCAGAATGTAAAACACAAACAGCAGAACAAGCAATAGTGGGTGGTGAAATATAAAAAAAAGGCACAAAATGTCAAATGGCAAGGACTATCAACCCAGATCTCCCACGTGATAAGGAGCAAGTTTACCACACAGCCCCCAGAGCCGGGCCTCGGGTCGAGCTGCCTGGCCTCTGATCGGAGGAGCTGGAAGCAGAGCTGGGAACCTCCGGCTTGCTGCTCAGATCCTTGCTGGAGCTGGGGAGCCTCTCCTGCTGAGAGTCTAACGGCTACCTGCAAGTCCCAGTCCTTCAGGCACTTCTGGGACAACCGCAACTACCCCACTGGCCCAGCTCTTTGAAGCTCCTTCCTTGCAGTCCCTGCTGGTCTCCCCTGAGTCAGCCTCACTGCCCCTTTTATCCCCCTCCAGGTGACCCAAGGGGCCAATCAGGAGACAGGAGGGTGAGTCTCTGGGGCCTGATTCGTGAGGAAAGGGAATCTGAAGTCTTCCGGTCATCTTTTACTCCTTCAAACCCCCTGGGCTAAGTCCCTGCCAGCCAGCCGTCCCATCAGCTCCACGCAGGCCCTGGGAACTGGGACCAGGCCCTGGCCCCAAGGAAGGGGAACCGGGGAGCAGGGGCGGGGAGGGCTGCAGTGGTGGGGCGGGCCCGGCCGCAGAGTAGGAGCAGGTGCTGGGCTCGGGCAGCCTGGCGGTCGGGGTTCGGGGCCTGGGCAGTGTCCCGGCGTCTCTAAAGGGCCTCTCCGCCTTTGCAGGGGGCTGCTGAGGATCGGGGGGCGCAGCTACGGGATCGAGCCCGTGGAAGGCTCGCGCACCTTCCAGCACATCGTGTTCCGCCTGCCGGAGGGGCGCAGGGCCGCCAGGCGCTGTGGGGTGGCAGGCGAGGCCTGGCCTCCGAGCCCGGCGGCTGGGAGAGAGAGCGCCGCGGTAAGTGGGGGGGGGAGGT
>NW_017728933.1:4708170-4712049 GCF_001723895.1 Crocodylus porosus | reverse complement strand
GCCGTACGGTGTGTGCGCAGCAGAGGATGCCGTCGCCTATCTGGTTGCACGCGCGCTACATTGAGGTGTTCGTCGTGGTGGACCGCGAGCAGGTCAGTCAGCGGGGCACGGGGCATTGTGGGGCGCAGCTCGGCAGGGCCGGCAGCCAGGGCCTGTGCTTGTCTCGTGCCAGTACGTGTTCCTGGGCAGGAACGAAACCGCCGTGAAGAGGAAGGTGTTTGACACTCTCAACACGGTGGACACGGTCAGTGGAGGGCCGGGTGCAGGAGCTGCCGGACTGTCCCGAGGGGCACACACTCCCTTTCCGGGGGGCGGGCGTTGGGCTAGGTCCTGGGTCGGACCAGGGGGTGGCCCGGGACAGCTCAAGCCGACTGTAGGAGGCGGAGGGTGTCCCTGGGCGCAGCCAGGCCCAAGGGAGCCTGGGACGGCGCGGGTCGGCAGCCCAGTGGGGCGCTTCCCGTGGAGAGAGGCCTGAGCGTGCGGGTCCCATGCTCGTCCCACTTCGGGCTGCTCGGGCCCGGGAGGCCGTGCGAGCCAGCGGGGAAGGTCGGGAGCGGGAAGCCTAGCAGCAACGTGCCGGGCTGCCCCTAGGTGTACCGGACCCTCAACCTGCGCGTGGTGCTGATGGGAGTGGAGATCTGGACGTACAACAACCAGGTGCAGGTGGTGGGCGACATGTCTGAGGTTCTGGCAGACTTCAGCACGTGGCGGCAGGCACACCTGCGGCCGCGGGTGGCGCACGACGTGGCGCATCTCTTCGTGTGAGCAGGGAGCCGACGGCGTCGCGGCCAGAGGGAGACGGGTGCCCGGGCCGGCTGGGGAAGGGGAAGGGGAAGGGCCACGCAGGCGCCCCAAGGAGATCCCTGCAACCGTCTCTCCTCCTGACAGGTACCAGAGCTATGGGGAGGTGCTGGGGCTGGCCTACGTGGGCTCGGCGTGCACGGGCAGGCCCACCGGGGTCGAGACGGTGAGCCCGTGCCCCGGGGTGGGTGGCCGAGGGGGGGTCTCTTTTGGAGGAGCTCCGCCCCGGGCCGCAAGCACTCCGTTGCTCGGGCAGTGTTGCAGGGGTAGCTGCGCAGAGGCTTGGCTCGGCAGGAGGGAGAGGGTGGTGGGCGCCTGGCAGGGGGGGTCTTGCGAGGGCACACTGCACACAAAGGTGCCACGGACACGTCTTGTCCCGGCAACAGATGGCAAACCTGCCGGCCTCCTACTTTGCGCCTCTGGTGGCGCACGAGATGGGCCACAACCTGGGCATGCGGCACGACGCGGTGGGCTGCGTCTGCAACCACACATACTGCATCATGAATGCCGCCATCCAGTGAGTGCCCGGAGCGGGGGGCCGGGGCAGGGTGGGAAGCCGTGGCGGTCACGGCCCTGCGTGGCTCCACACAGGGAGACGCCGCTGTTCAGCAACTGCAGCCAGAGGCAGTATGCGCAGCTGCTGCTGGATCGCAAGGGGGACTGCCTGCTGAACCTGCCTGCAGAGGACTTGCTCTTCAAGGGCAAGACCTGTGGCAACAAGGTGGTGGACAAGGGTGAGCCATGCGACTGTGGGCCCCCGGAGGAGTGCCGCAGGGACCCGTGCTGCCAGGCCGGCTGCAAGCTGAAGCCCGGGGCGGCCTGTGCCGGGGGGCTGTGCTGCCGCAGGTGTCAGGTAAGGGGGGGGCCAGGGCGGGCGCCGGGCAGCAAGGAGATGGGGGTGCCGCTCGGGGAGGGAGGCGTGGGGCTGGTGGTTTCTGTGGGACAGGATGGTGCCATGAGGCTGGGGTGGGGTGTGACGTGGGGAAATGGGTAGCATGGAGAAGGGGGGCCAGGGCCCTGGGGAGGCTGCATGCCCCAGCGGGAGGAAGGGCTCCGGCAGCCTGGCACTTCCCGCAGCTCCTGCGCTGGGGCACGGTGTGCCGAGAAAGCAGCGACAAGTGCGACGTGGCCGAGTACTGCGAGGGCAACTCCACGCATTGCCCGGAGGATGTGCACTTGCCAGACGGGGCGCCGTGCGGCGAGGGCAGCCGCTGCTACCGCGGGTCCTGCTTCGACAAGAACATGCTCTGCGCGCGCATCTTTGGCAGGGGTAGGAGCGCGGCCAGGGGCAGTGGGCCCGGCGGCAACATGGGAGCCGAGCCGGGGGCAGGCTGGCGGGTGGCGGGAGGCGCGTGGCCCCACGGGCTGACCGGATCCCGTCTGTCGTGTGCCACAGGGGCAAGAGCAGCGCCGCTGGCCTGCTTCCGCACCATCAACATGCGCGGGGACCGCTTTGGCAACTGCGGCAGGACGGCTCGTGGCACACACTACTGGCCCTGTGAGCCCGAGTAGGTGCTGGAGGGGGGAAGGGGATGTGGGCTGGGGGTGCGTAGTGCTTCATGGTCTTGGGTGTTACCCGATTTGCCCATCACTTTGGGCTGCGCTCCTTGACTAGGGATGTGTTTCCAGGGTCTTTGTCAGGCTCTGCATGCACTGCATGTGTTACCTGTGTTTCTATTCGGAGCCGGGTCTCCCCCTTCTGCCAGTCCTCAGCCCCAAGGGAGCTATCTCGCGGGACTTTGTTTCAATGGGGCTGGGTTCCTCCGGTTCCCGAATCGGCCACACGCCCACCAACACGCACAAGTGAACGTGATGTGCCGGCCCGGCTGTGACATGGGTCGATCGGCACAGCCAGGCCGACACAATAAACTGCGGCGACACGGGAGCACACCGGTAAATGGAGTAGCTCTGCGTCTGTCCGGTTGTCCCGCTGACACCCTTTTGGGCCAGCGCTCGGTTTGTTAGGGCCTGTCCGAGCCAAACCCGCACGAGCCGATCCCTTACGCGTTTCCGACTCGGCACAGCCCAAGCTCCGGCCTCTTCATGAGCGGCCCCCGCGGCACGTCTGGGCTGTGCAGGGATCTTCGGCTTAGATTAGAGACGCGTTGCTGCGGCGCGAGCGGGGAAGAAAAAGTAACGAAGGGCAAACGGGGTCTGGCGCAAACGTTCCCAGTGACGCCAGTGAATTATTGCTAAGGCTACGCCATATGTCACGGGCACGCCGAGGAAAACAAAGACAAACCCTTGCATCGTGAAGGATTTTGGGAAACTTGGCTCAGGCTCGAGCAGCACGGTTCCGGGTCAGAAATCTCGGCCGAGAGAGAAGGGAGCGAGAGCGCAAGAGGCGGGATCTGGCCGGTCCGAGGCACTCGGGTTCCCGCGCCGATGGGCCTAGTTCTTCACGTGATCCTCGAGGGGAGGCGATCCATTTCTTCTGGCTTTTTGGGAATGGCGGCGGAGAGATGCCTCCTCGTGAAGTGCTGCATTGCTGCTTTTGCGCAGATTGTCAGACCCTTGGTTTGGCCTCTGCGATGCATTCTTGTAGTAGTGGCAAGACTCGTCTTTTCTCCTGACAAGGGATTTGGAACATCGCTGGAAACCGATGAACGGCCAGGACAAACATTGGTGTTTAAGGAGTCACCAGACACCTGATAGACCGCGTGGGACACCTCGTCATTTCTGTAGAAACAATCGGTAGCTCACGGCATTGGGGTCGTGGCTTTGTACCTGCTGGGAACACGCCTTGGCTTAGTGCAACTTTTCCCGGTCTCGCTCCAAGGGAGCGTTCGCTCGAAGCGCGCATTGCTTTTGCGGGGAGGACTCGTGCCGGTCCTCTCGGGGACAGCGTGACAGCCTTTGCAGTCAGGGCTCCGACAGGCTGGACGTTGCAACCGACCCGCGACCGTCGCTCGAATGTCGCCCGTACCCCTTCCGACTCGGTGTCTCACCTCAGCAGTCTGTAACCCGGCGACTGAATTTTAGTCGAGCGAGTGGAAACGGGCCTCCCGTTGTGGGACTGAGGAACGTACGGCCTGAGATGTTTATTCAGCTTGACTTGTGCTTAGTTCTGGGTGGATG
>NW_017728933.1:4703585-4708070 GCF_001723895.1 Crocodylus porosus | reverse complement strand
GGGTGGGCCATGGACCGAGTCCTTTGGAAAGCCAGATGAGGCTTGATCTGATCAATGCTGAGCCGGGTGTGTGCGTCAGTGTGGTTCGATGAGCATTTGGAGCAGGGATCCCCTGTCGTGCTGCGCTCCCCTGCCTCTCTGATCCTAGAATTCGCTGTGTCTTTGCTTTGGGCTCCGTTCTCCCTCTCCCGCGTAAGTGAATTGTCACCCGATCCCATGTCCAGGTGCAGACGAGCCCTAGGGCAGTTCTTCATTCTTGTCACCCTTATCTGGATGCATCTCACACTGCATCTTCATCGTCTTTTGTCATCAGTTCTTGCTCAGGTGGGGCGGGGGGTGGGATGGTTTGTACATTAGGCTGCGTCCTGTGCCTGGGTTCCCCAAGAACATGGAGCTGAGAGGCAAGTATGCTGTCGGGCCCTGGCCACAAGGGGGCTGGGGGCGGTCTGCAGGGTCTTGGGGCAGCCGGGGGGGGGGTGGTGCCTGGCAGCCAAGCATGGGGTTGTAAGGGCTCGTGTTGGGGCCATGCAGGGATGTGATGTGTGGCAGGCTGCAGTGCATGGACGTGCGCCGCCTGCCCAACTTGGGGGATCGTGTCACGGTGCTGCAGCATGCCGTGGACAGGCTCGTGTGCTGGAGCGTGGACTACAGTGCGGGCAAGAACGAGCACGATATGGGAGCGGTGGACAACGGCACGCCCTGCGGGGACAAGAAGGTGGGGGCCAGAGGGGGTGCACTGAGCCTCTGGTGTGGGGGAGGGGTGGGCGTGCAGGGAGGCCAGGCCCAGGCGGGTCAGGAGGCAATTGCCTGCAGCTGGGCCTGGGCAGGGAGGGGCTAAGTAGGGTCAGGAGCGGGCAGGAAGGGGCTGGCCTGAAGAGCCGGAGCTCAGTTGGGGTGGGTGGGCCTGGTGGAGGTGGGGAAAGGAGCTGCCTGCCAGGGGAGCTCGTAGGGAAGCTGGAGAGGGAGAGTTGCATTGAGTTGCTGTTGTGCTAGCCCTGGTGTGGTGCGTAAGGCCCAGGTGGGGAGTAGTTGGCCCCTTCCCTTTGCGTTCAGCACAAGGGGCCTTGGCCCTAAGGCAGAGGGTGTTGGGGTTGCTAGCTGCCCTGCAGAAATGGGGGTGGGAGGCTTGGTGTCAGGGCCAGGGTGAGTCTTGGAGATGGAGGTGCATGTGTGTGTGTCAGGCTGGGGCAAGCGTGAGGAGGCCCTTGCAGCCCCATGGGTGTGTGTTGTTGAATGGGAAGGCTCGCAGGGTCTCAGGTGGGGCTGTTTGATTTGGTAGGGGATTGCTACCTCTCAAGGTTTCTCCCCCCACCCTTGTTGTGGGGCTGGGACTGTAGCCAGGGAAGCGGGGGTGAGGCTTGTGGCTGGGGGGTGGGGGAGAGCCCAGGTAATGGGCTGGCTTTGTCTTGGCAGGTGTGCATGAACCGCACCTGTGTGGGGCTGTTGGTGGACCAGGGAGCGTGCCAGGCGGAGAGGGATTGCAATGGCAATGGGGTGAGTGCCAAGTCTGGGGTGGTTGGCTGGGGAGCAGGGCAGGGGTGGCGTGCAGCGGTGTGGGTCAGCGTGCTGGCCGGTTCCCTGCAGCATGCTGGGGGGGGCGGGGTGCAAGGGGGAGCTGAGAAGGGAGGGGGCTGGGCTTCAGGCAGCCAGGTGGGCTGGCGAGCCTTGGGAAGGTCAGGGGGCCAGGGGCACAAGGCGCGGGCGCTGCCCAAGGCAGGGTTGCTCGGGTTGCCCTGTGGAGGTGGGGAAGGAGCAGTGTGTTGTGGGGCTGGGTGGTGGAGGGCCCATGTAGGAGAGGGAGTGGCAGTAACTGGGGTTGTGGTGCGTGAGCTGCAGGTGTGCAACAGCAAAGGCAACTGCCATTGTCACGTGGGCTGGGCCCCACCGGATTGCCTGAAGCCTGGCTCAGGGGGCAGCGTGGACAGCGGCCCTGTGCACAGAGGTAAGCGGAGCAGCCTGGGGTGGACGGTGGGGGCTGTGGGCCGCAGCAAGGGGTGCCGGGGTTCTGCTCATGTACGTACTACTTTGCAGGGTGGATGGACTTGAATGAAGGTGTGGTGTTTTTTGGGGGAGTGGTTTAAGTCCCAATGGGAACCAGCCAGAGAGAACCCTGGTGCAAGTGACTGGTTTTGAAATGCAGGCTGCTGCGGATACTTGTTTGTGCGGGTGTTGAACGGTGGTGCCGAGCTGATGGCTAAAACCTTGTAAATGGCCATCTGTATACAGCTTGGGATGGCACGTGCCCCTAATGCTGTTTGTCCATGTGCCTCAATTGTAGTCCCTCTCACGGGCAAGGCATTGTGAGATGCATGCTGTCTGTCTGCATTCTGCAACCTAGATGTTGTCTGCCTCAGGCCTGCTGTTGTGGCAAGTTCCTGGAGCCAAGCGGAAATGGGCCTTTTTTTGTCCTGCTCTTCCCCCTTGTGCCTGATGGTTTTTTTTGTGAGGGTTGGAGTGACCGCTCAACCAGGGAGAGAGGATTTGCCCGGTGTCTGCAGAGGAAGCGAGCACCGCCCCTGAAAGAACTGTGTTTTCAAGGTGGCTGGTGAAGGATTTCCACCCGGTCAGGGGAGCGCCTTCGTTTGAGGCATCATCTGCACAAGCATCTATGAGAATAGGCTGGCTTTTAAGTGAGGGGGGCCGAGTGGCCAGCTTTAGAACCGCCCAGAGCGTTTTGAGCCAAAGCTGAAGGGGTCCAACGGCGGCTTTCTGTCACTTCTGGAGAAACGCTAGTCTTTGGCAGGGAGATGCGGGTAATGGGTGCCACGGCCATAGGAGACGAAGGAGCCGATGTCTGCGGCAAAGTGGCACGTGCAGCCCATTCTGCGGTCTTGTCAGTGCTGTTGCCACGGCTTCTCAAATCCTGGCTTGCGGGCAGTTACTGAGGCACCTCTCCTTTTGAAGGGAGAGAGGCGATCCTGTCCTGTGTTGTCACGTGGGCATGGGTGCCCGGATCACTGTCGGTTGCTTCTGCAACTGTGTTGTCTGCCAGGCGTTGAGTGGTGGCTCTGGATGGACGGGAGGCCAAAATCTGTGCTGCTGATGTGGGATTCTGCAAGAGAGAAATATGTGTTTTTTGTAAATCGGTTGCCTTTGCAGCTCTTTGCACTCTTGCAGGTAGGTCACTGTTTCCCTAATGTTTTCTGGCTCTTCTTTCCAGCAAGGGGGCCAAGCTGACTCTCAAGAGGGACGGCTCTTAGTGCGTGCCCCCTCGCATTTGAAGGCGACACGTGGGATGGGGCTGCCCTGGGAAAGCACAGTAGGGCCGAGGCCGCTCCAAAATTGGGAGAGTGTGACAGCTGCTTTCTGTCCTGTGTGCTTGGATGATTTAGGTTGTAAACCTAGGTAATGGATGAAATGAGCCGTAGAGCTAAACTAGACCTTTTTTTCCTCTCTCTCTGTCTCTGTATCTCTACAACCCTCAGCATGGCACAACTGTCCTTGTGGCGCAAGGCCACGAGACAGCGTTGGAGAGGAAATGCCTTAGCGGATGGAGCAGTCAATCTGAGTCACTGCCTGCTGACGCGTGGTTTTCAGAAGGGCCTCTTTTTTGTTCTGGGCACCGGGTCCCTTAGGGCAAGTGGCTGAGCTGGTTCTGATGTGGCAAAAGCATGGGGGACCCTAGGAAGTGGCATGAGCTCTGTGGAACTTAGCGGGCTCTGCTCACGCAGGCCAGATGAGAAGCAGAGACCAAAAGGCCCAGACTCTTGGAAGGCGGAAGCTGGCTGTCGGGCTGGACAGGGACTAGAGTCCACGGATGCTTTGCGTGTGTGGTTCTGGCCATCTTTGAGAGGAGAGGGAAAGGTAGGGCTTTACTGACTATCTTTCAAAAGAAAAAGGCAAGGTGTCTTTCTCCCCTCTTTCTCTGCAGGCCCTGGGCTGAGCAGGGGCCTGGTGGCGCTCATTGCTTGTGCTGTCGTGTTGGCTGTCGGAGCTGTGGGCGTGCTGGCCTGGCAGGCGTACCGCGGGAAAGGTGGCTGGGGCCGGGGCTGGGGCCGGGCCCAGAAACGGGGGCAAGCGGCTGGCCGAAGACCGCCGGCACCATCTGCGCAACGTTCGGGCCAGAAGCAAGCGGCAAAGGTAGGGGTACTTGCCGTGTGGTTTTTGCTGGTGTCGGGGTGAGCGGAGATGCAGATAGGCCCCTTGTCTGCAGGCCAAGCGGCAGAGGAGCAGGCTGTCTCGAGTGGGCAGCACAGTGTCGCAGGCGAGCCGAGCTTCCAGCTGGCGTTGATGAAGTGGCTGTTGTTGTTTGTGAGGCAGGGCAGCAATAAAGTGGCAGCGTTTGGGGCTTGTGGCATGTCAGCAGTAGCAGTGTGAGTAGACTGATGTTTGTTTGACAGCCTTTTATGGAGTGTGTGGAGGACAGGGAGCAGAGAGGTTTGTGGGTTTTTTTGCGGGGGGTTCTGGGACTTAAGGAAGACTAGGAGTGGGGGGAGGGGTCCCTGGGGCGGAGGCTCTCTCTCTCAAGGGAGATAGGGGAGATGG
>NW_017728933.1:4701211-4703485 GCF_001723895.1 Crocodylus porosus | reverse complement strand
GGGCTGGGGGTGGAGGGGGGCCTGCACCATGCTCTTACCAGAGGGCTGCCTTGGTCCTCTGCCTGGCCCTGCTGGTGCTCAGCAGCAGCAGCTGCCTGCAGGGGCAGTGGGGCTGCCCAGGCTGCCCTGCAGAGCCTCCCCTCACCCCTACCACCACCTCCCACTCACCTGGCAGGGCTACAGAGGCAGCCTGCTGCTCCAGGCTGGCCTCTGGGAGGAGAGGGCTCGGGTGCTGGCCACAAAGCAACCCCTGGCACTCAAGTACCACCCAGAGTCCAAGAGCACTGTGCAAGTCCACAATGTGCCAGCTGTGGGATGTCTGGACGGAGGAGACGTGGATGGAGGCCAAAGGGAGGAAGCACTCTCGGACCTGGCTGCCTTCTGGCCTGCATGCTGCTGCACAATCACTCACATCCACATGTTGGCCCTGCCCACCTTGGAAGCTCACAGGCCTGCTTTTCCAGGCACTCCCCTCCCAGCCCCCTGCTCTGGAGGAGGTGGTGGCCTCCCTGACTGTGAAGTAGCGCCTCCTGATGTCTAGTCTGAATCTACCCTCCGCCAGTCAGAGCGGGCTCCCTGCTCCTGGCGGCACATCTGCTCTCCCCAACCCCTGAGCTTGGCCACGCCACTGTAGGATCGCTTCCCAGCAGCCTACTGGAGACAGGCCTCAGGCAGCAGCCCCCAATTCCCAGCAAGGCTGACAGCTTAGCCCACCCCACTCGGCCCCTTCCCTGAGCCCCAACAGACTGCAGCGCCCATCAACAAGGAGACGACCCAAAGTCAAGTCAGCCCTCTGCCACCGCGCCCCACCACTTAAGCACTGCCGCCCTCTGGTTCAGGCCTCTGCTGAGAGCCAAGCTCTGTCTGTGCAAACAAGGCAGGAGCCTCCCTTTTGCACACTTGGCTCTGGTGCACGGGGCCAAGCCCCCCTCTGCCAGCATGTGCAAGGCAGCATCAAACAACACAAAGGCAAGACAAGCCTACTTACAGGCCTGCCTAATGGCACAAACAAGTTGCCACTCAAGCAGGCGCAACCGCCTCAGCCCAAGGCACCTGAGCCCCTTGCCTGCCTCAAGCGGCCACATGCCCCACGGGCACTGCACTTCTACCCTCTGTGGGCCAGCCCCCCCACACCGACTCCCCCCTGCCCCCGACACACACAGCTCCCCTCCCAACAGGCCCAGGGCCCCTCAGCACCCTGCTCTGGAGCATCTTGACTGTGACCACCAGGCACCAGACCCCCCAGCACAGTGGAGACAGCCCACTCCCAGAGCCCACAAACCCCCAGGAGGCTGAGCCTTGTCCAAGGACAGGTCAGGACGCTGGCACGCCAGCCTCCTAGGCCCAAGGAGGCACCACGCTCCAAGACAAACGTGGATAACCTGGAGACGGTGCAGAGAAGGGCTGCTCACAGGGTCAAGGGCACCTGGACCTCTTCAGCCTCCACGAGACAAGGCTGGGAGGCAACCTTGTGACTGCATATAAATTCATCCTGGGGGCACAGAAGGGAATCAGTGAGGCTCCGCTCACCAAGACGCCCCTGCCGGTCCCAAGAAATGGCTGCAAGCTAGCACACAGCAGACTGCACATTAGGAAGAACTCCTTCACAGTTAGGTAGAGTGGCCAGCATCTGGAATGAGCTCCCAAGGGAAAGGGTGTTCTCCTCTGCCCTGGGGGGGCTTCAAGAGGAGGTTGTGTAGGCACCTGGCTGGGCTGCTCTGAACCCAGCCCACTTTCCCACCTAGACACGGGGTCAGACCCAGTCATCTGCTGAGGTCCCCTGCCGACCCTAACATCCACGAATCCACAGCCTGCACAGCAAGTAGCCAAGTCAGCCCCACAGGCCTCCATCACCAAGCAGCACCAGGGCCACCCCCCCACCCAGACCTGCACCACCCCAGGATGCACCCACTCCACTGGGCTGGGGCTGGGCAGTGGCTGTGTGCACCCCCCCTTCACCACCTCTTTGCCCAGGCCACAGCTCCCCAGCCCCTATCCAGGCTGCCCCAAAGGGGGGGCACCCCTCACCACTCCCAGCCCCACACCCATTTCCCCAGCCTCCTCCGAACCCTTGCTCAGGAAGCCAAGGGTGCAACATCCATGCTCCCGCCTTTCAGAGTTGGTCGTGTCGGAAGGGACACGAGCAGATCGTCGAGTCCGACCCCCTGCCCTGGGCAGGAAAGAGCACTGGGGTCAAACGACCCCAGCAAGGTGTTCATCCAGCCTCCTCTTAAAGACCCCCAGGGTAGGAGCCAGCACCACTTCTCTCGGAAG
>NW_017728933.1:4697664-4700826 GCF_001723895.1 Crocodylus porosus | reverse complement strand
GTATGGTGCTGGTTCTTCCTCCCCAGGTGCAGCACCTTGCACTTGTCAGTGTTGAATCCCATCCTATTCTTGTCCGCCCACCCCTGTAACCTGTCTAGGTCCCAATGCAGCCTATTTCTCCCTTCTAGCATGTCCACGTCCCCCCACATCTTACTGCCATCTGCAAATTTGAACAGGGGGCTTTTCACCCCCTCGTCCAAGTCACCGACAAACAGGTTGAACGGTGCGGGCCTGAGAACCGAGCCCTGGGGGACCCCACTGCCATGTCCCTCTGGGTCGAATAATACCGTGCACCACCGCTGTCTGGGTCCGGCCCTCCGGCTACTTAATGACCCGTCTGACTGTGTAGGTGTCGATGCCACAGTCCCCTAGCTTTTTAACGAGAATGGGGTGAGAGACAGGGTCAAAGGCCTTCCTAAAGTCCAGAAACGCTACGTCCACCACTACCCCTGCATCCACGGATTCAGTTACCTGGTCATAGAAGGCCACCAAGTTGGTCTGACAGGACCTGCCTCGAAGGAACCCGTGTCGGTTGCCACTGAGCATAATCTCCCCTGCTGGCCCCTCGCGCACGTGCGCCACGATCACTCTCTCACAAAGCTTCCCTGGGACCAAGGTCAGACTGACTGGCCTAGAGTTGCCTGGGTCCTCCTTCCTTCCTTTCTTAAAAATGGGAACCACGTTGGCCCTCTTCCAGTCCTCCGGCACCATGCCACAGCACCACGAGTGCTCGTACAGCTGTGCCAGGGGTCCTGCAATGTCCTCTGCTAATTCCCTCAGCACCCTGGGGTGGAGATCATCAGGACTGGCTGATTTGAACGTGTCCAGTCCCCACCACAAATTCCCTGACTAGGTCCTCGCCGAGCCTGGGCGCACCGCCCCTGGGGCCTGCGGGGTGGGGGGTCCCTGCTCAGAAAAATGGAGGCAAAGAAACTGTTACATAGGTTAGCTTTGTCATCAGGTGCAATGACCAGATTTCCTAGCGTGTCTTGCAGGAGCCCCATGTTACCCAGTACCTTCTTTTTGCCCCCTATGTATTTAAAACAGGACTTCTTGTCCTCGATCCGGGTCGCTAGTCTCAGTTCCATCTCTGCCTCGACCTCCCTGGCCACCCCCCTGCAGCCCCGAAGCCCTGAGCAACCAAGGGACGGCTCCTCCCTGCCATTGGGCCCCTTTTAGCTAGGAGACGTTCCCAGATGCTTTTGCTGAACCACGGGGGCTTTTGCACCCTCTTCCCCCTTTGATCCACATTGGCATTACCTCCCTTTTGGCTCGGAGGATCATGTCCTTAAGGAACGACTGCTCCTCTCGGGCACCCAACTCCTCTCCCCTCTGGGACCTCGGTGCCTCCCCAACTAGTCTCCTTAGCTTGTTCAAGTCTGCCCTCCTGAAGTCCAGGACTGCTGCGCTGGAGGGTGAATCCCAGCAGGCGATGATCGCTATGGCCCAGGCGGTCAAGCACCCGCAGCCCCCTCGCCAGGTCATCGCCTGTGGGCAGCACCAGGTCCAACAAGGCGTCTCCCCTGGTGGGGCTGTGCACCTCCGGGGTTAGACGGAGGTCCCATATCTTGGCCGGGAACCTACGTGAGCGGTCAGACCTGGCTGACTGCTCTTCCCGACAGATGGCTGGAAAGTTCAGGTCGCCCACGATGACCACGTCCCTTGAACAAACTGCCTCTGTGAGCTGACTGAAGAATTCCCAGTCTGGCTCTTCCCCTGGGTTGGGTGGTGTGTGGTAGACCCCCACCGATAAGTCCCTTTCCCCACGACTGCCTTGTATTTGGACCCAGAGCACCCCCAGCTCCTCCCAGGGACTCCGCTCAGCTCGGCTCCCCTCACCGGGCCCTGCACCACCCTGCCCTCAGAGCTGCCCCCAGCTGCAAACCAGCCTCTGCGGGGGGGCCCCCCAAATTCCCCCTTCCTTTCCCCATGCAACTTGACATTTCCAAGCTGCACAGTCAGGCCGCACCCATGCCACAGCTCCCACTCCACCCTGCCCCAGTCAGCACCAGCACACTTCACTGGGGTCACTCTGCAGTGGCCCACAGGCCTCCCGCTCCTCTTCCCACAGCCGGAAAGGCTGGAGGGCTCTGCTGGCAGAGGCCACGCTACACTATCCCCCCGCTTCCCAGCACCTTCCCTACCCTAGCCCGGGGGGCCCAGGCCCCGACACCTTGTGCTGCACCAATTTCAACGGCGATGACCCCGCCGGCACCTTGTTGCCCTTCACCAGCACGATGAAAAGCCCATTACCACAGATCACACTGGGAACTGCTGCCCCGGCTCGCCCGGCCTGCCTCCGATTCAGGCCCTTGCTCAGGGCCGCGCGAACAGGTCGCAAGCCTTCCTTTTACGCACCCCTGCCCGTCGCTCTGGCAGACGCTTGTCAGCGCGTGCCAGGCAGCCTGGGAGGACCGACGCACTGCAAAAGACAAGGGCACGCGACACAGAGGCAAGACCCCACCAGACAGCCTGCTTACAGGCAGCTCAGTCAAAAGGATGAGCCCGCAGACGACTGCAAGTGACTCCCCGTTTGAGCAGGTGCCATCACACCTGCCCAGGACCGCCAGGAACCTGCCCCACCCTGGCACACCCCAGCCTCACACCCACGCTCAGCTCGAGCACACAGAGCCCCGAGCCTCCCCTCCATGGCAGCCTAGGCTCCAGCACCCCATCCCCACCAAGTCAACTACCCCCCAGGGACCGACCGCACACCCTGCCCCGCAGGCACACCCCCCCCACACAAAGCTCCCCACCCAACACCAACGGGTGCAACCGTTTGCACCGCTGACCCCCACCTAGGAGCCAGTCCTCCCAACGGCACCACAGGCCCAGGGCTTGCCCCCGCAGCACCTCTGCCATGACCACCAGGCTCCCTCAGCAACATGTACCCCGCAGGGCCCTGGCACAGCCAGCTCCCACTGCCCCACCGCACAGACACAACACTGCCCCCAGCACAACCAAGCCCCCACATGCCCTGGGATGCCCCGCCACCAAGGAAAGCCCAAGACACAGGGCCCCCGCCTCTAGGGACCAAGGAGGCAAGGCCCAGCTCAGGACTGGCCTCAAGGCACCGACTCCACTGCCTCCTTCCACAGCCTGCATGCCCCCCACTCCACGCTGCCACCCCTCCCCAAACACACTGCCCACGGTCAGCAAGCA
>NW_017728933.1:4691160-4697564 GCF_001723895.1 Crocodylus porosus | reverse complement strand
ACCCCCCCTCCACACACACACACACACTCTCTCTCTCTCTCTCTCTACTCGGCTCCATAGAGCTAGCCTGGCACCACCAGTCCTCGCAGCCCCGTTGCCCAGACCGCAGCCCCCCGACCCTCACACTTCTCTGTCCAGGCCCCACCCCAAGCGGGGCAGCCCTCCAGGCCCTCATCACCACTCCCAGCAACCCCCCAGGCCCTTGCACACACACTTTTCCCACGCCTCCTCCAAACTCTTGCTCAGCAAGCCCAGGGGCTCTGCCCCGCCGCCCCTGAGAAGCACAGCCTCGGGGCAGCATCCATGCTCCCACCTTCCCCCAGCTCCTCCCGGGGGCTCCACTCCCCAGTCCCCCCGGTAGTGACCCCTGCACAGTGTCACAGCAGCCCTGTCCCTCCCAGGCCCAGATGCACCACCGTCCCTGCAACCCCAGACAAGGGGAGGGCAGGTGCCACAGGCCCCCCCCCCCAACTCCACCCCACCTGCAAGGCTGCGGCAGCTCCCCCGACATGCTGCAGGGCCTGCCTCCGCTCCCACCCCAACACATTGGGGCACTCCCATGACACAGCGCAGCACAGGGGGCCTCCCCGCATTCGCCCTGTGCAGCACCAGGGCAGCCCTGCCCACACGGGACTCGCCCGCCCTCAGCAACCCCCCTCCGGGACCCAGGGCGGACCTGGCCGGCGCCCTCCCCGTTCCGGCCGCCTGCGGGGGGTTCAGGATAGACAGCACGGCAGAGGGTAGAAAGGTGCATCGACTTCACAAAAATACAACTATGCGTAGTAGTGACACAATCTCTGATGGACGAGAATGATTCACGTCGGCAACTTATTGGCAGTCCCCTCCGATGTACAACAAGTTTCTCTTTCTGCAATGTCGCTGTCCAAGAGATGCCTAGAGGGACCCGGGTGTTCGGTCCTGGGGCTTCTCGAGATCCACGGGCCCGCCACTCTGGGTAACAGCCAACCGATCCTTTCTGCGAATCCACCTCTTCCTTCCAAACAACGTCCGGACGTTTCGGCCCCTTTCTAACTTCTGAGCCATGCCGATAAATGACAGCCGTTCCGATTCTTTTTACTTGGACTGTCCTTAGACTGACCCATAACGGTACGGGCCTCGCGTTCCTTTGATAAGGGTAATTGGACCCATGCCACAGGGCCTGGCTACTTCCAGCCTTTTCTACGTGTCCTAGGCCTGACTTTAGAGGAGGCCCAGCTATATCTTAAATTGTAATTAGGCTCTTAGCAACAATATACAGCTTCATATCTACACAAACAACAGAAAAACACTTGGTCTCCTCTTCAGAGAGCCTTTGGCAAGCACCTTGATCACACAGACGTCCTTTCAACTGTCACACCCCCTGCGCCCGCAGGGCAGCAGGCCAAACCCGGGGACAAAGGTCCCCTGCCACCGGCTGCCTGGAAAAGAGCTCTCCTGACTCAGCGCAGACCCCACAGGGCCGCCACTGGGAACCCTCCTCGCACCCGGGCAGCTGCCCCCAATGGCCCTTCGGCCCCCGCACCTGCCCATGGACCCTGCTGATGAGACGGAGCAGCCCCCGCCGCCTTGCGCCCTGGACAAGTTCCACATCTCCCCGGAATACGGCTTCCTGCTCCCCGATCCACAGGTAGGCCCCCCACCCTCCCTCCCGGGCATGGGCAGCCCCAGGGGGCCCCGCCAGGGCCTCACCGCCAAGAAACAGGGGCAGCAGCCTACGCTCGCTGCACCCAACGAGCTCCAGGACTACGGCCCCAGACTCGTCCCGAGCCAGGGGCCACAGAGACCACCCCCCCGACCTGCCAACACTTTACACACATGGCGCGTGCCCCAAGCCCAGCCCTGGCAAAGGCCTCGGCTCCCCTCGGCCCAGCCAGGCAAATCATGCGTCTCCCTGGCCTCCTGCTGCCAGCCAGATGCACGGCTGCTTTGGCCACGGGCCCCCAGCCTCCGGCCGGCTCCAGGGAGCGTGCTGGGGGCCAGGCCCGGCCACAACCCAGCTTCGCTGGGGGCTGGGTCACAGACTGGGGCTGCTTCTCTCCACCGGCTGGCCCTCGCACCCCGCTGCCCCCCTCCGCTCTGCCAGCTCCAGCTGGCCACCCCCTCTCCCCTGCTGCTGCTTCTCTCTGCAGACAGAGCTGCCCGCTCCCTACCGACCCTGGATGGACCTTGCCCGCAGCCTGCCTGACCTCATCGCCACCCGGCAGCTCCGCGCCCACGTGCACCAGGTGCCGCCTCTCTCCCGCCACCCACGGCAGAGGCCACAACGTCCTGCCGGCTCCTGGCACGCGTGGCCATGGAGCCAGGCAACCGTGCCCTTTCCGCTTCCCCCCCAGCAGACCTCTCCCTCAGGCCACCCAGGGCCGCCACCTCCCCCCCAGCCGCCTGGTCCGGCAAGCCCATGCGGCACAAGGCCAGGTCGTTCTCCTGCCAGGAGGCATGTCACCCCTGGCGAGGGCCAACTACCTTCACCCCCGCCCCGTGCCCAGCCCCAATGGCAAGAACAGCCCAGGCGCTCCTGCACATTCAGCTGGCGGGCGCCAACACCCAGGCGTACCTGGCACCCCCCAAAACACCACGGCCTGCACTGGCCAGGCCTCTGGCTGGGCTGCTCGCACCCTGCAGGACCGCTCCCTCGTGAGCCCCACGACCGGGGGATGCTCGGAGCAGCTCGGAGCAGCTTCTCTTTGGCAGGCGCCGCAGCTCAGCGCCGCACAGCTCCACGGGCACCGTGACCTGCGCCTGGCCCACCTGGTGCTCGGCTTCATCACGGCGGGCTATGTGTGGCAGGATGGCGAGGAGGGCCCAGCCAAGGTGAGTGCGGCTAGCCACAGGCCCGGGCCCAAAGCAGCCCTCGACACCAGGGCGCACCGCATCGCGGCCCTCCAGCCGCTCCCCTCTCCCTGAACCACCTCTCTCTCAGGTGCTGCCGCAAAACCTCGCCGTGCCCTTCTGGGAGGTCTCGAGGCGCCTCGGCCTCCCGCCGATCCTCCTGCACGCCGACCTTGTGCTCGCCAACTGGAGGCAAAGGGATCGGGCCGGGTAAGGCGGCACGGGGCCCCTGAGGGATCTCTCCACTTGCGCGCCCTTCGCCTAACCGCCCCATCTTTCTCTTTCCCATCCCGCGATGCCGGACCTCCGCCAGGCCTCTGGAGCTCGGGTAAGTGGCCGAGACGCCTCCCGCACTCCTCGCGGCGGACGGCCTCTGGCCTTTCGGGGAGAGGACCCGCCTCCCTTGGCCTGCTTTTGGGGGCCCAGTCCCTGACACGAGAGCGCAGGGACCCCACCCAGCCTTGCATGTGCTCCTAGCAGCACAGGGATTGGGGCAAGGGGTCCCGCCGCCCCACACGCACCTCTGGATGCAGAGCAGAGCGGGACCGCCGTCCCCTGGACCGCAGCCCGGCTTCACAGCCTCTCCTTCTCCCCACGCAGGAACCTGGACCCCATTGTGTGGCTGCCGGGAGGAGAGAGCCTGAGAGGCTTTGTTCTGGTCACCATGCTGGTGGAGAAGGCGGCCGTGCCCGGGCTGCAGGTACCATTGGGCATGCCCCGGGTTCGGGGCATAGGACGTGGCCTCTCGGCCTGGTCTGGCCCTGGCCGTTGCTGCACCCCAGCTCTCCCCCAAGCTCCCCCTGAGCCTGCGTGTGCACGCGGCACGGAGCAGCCTGTCCTCGACCCCCTTCCGTGTGCAGCGCTGCAATGGGCCACACTCCCATCCTGGCCTCCCTCTAGCAAAGCAGCTCCCTCCTGCCCCCCGCAGCCCGTCAGGGGGCCTAGGAACCATCGCAGACAATGAGAGCCAGAAGAGACTATGTCTAGCTGGGCCATACAAACTGCCCAGGACGGAGATGCCACCAGCTCTCGGGGGAACCTGTCCCAAGGCTTCGCCGGCCTCCTCGCGAGATCACCTTCTCGCTAACGTCTCACCTCGACCTCCTTTGCCGCAATGCGAGCCGGTCGCTCCTG
Source organism: Crocodylus porosus (assembly GCF_001723895.1). Taxonomy (NCBI): domain Eukaryota; kingdom Metazoa; phylum Chordata; order Crocodylia; family Crocodylidae; genus Crocodylus; species Crocodylus porosus. Next base: position 4,693,601 of record NW_017728933.1, on the reverse strand, counting down.
GGCCTCTCACGCGCCACCACTGCAAACGGCCCCGCTCCCTCCTCTTTCCGACGCCCCTCCCAGCAAGTCACCTCTTCTCCCGACTACATTGGCCTAGTTCCCACAGCCTCTCCTCGAAAGGCACGTCCCTCGGCCCTGTGAGCCATTGCTATTGCCCCCCACTGGACTCTCCACTTTGTCTCCAGCATTCCTGTAGCAGTGGTGGGGTGTGGGATCCCAAAACTGCATCCCAGACTTGGGAGGTGCTCTCAGCAGCACCAAATCACAGGGAAGAATCGCTTCCCGAGACCGGCTGCCCACACTCCTACCGACAGCCCAGGATGCCGTGAGCCTTCTTGGCAACCGTGGGCTCCTGGTTGGCTCGTGGGCTGCCCTCGCCCCCGGGTCCTTTCCCGCAGAGCGGCTGCCCAGGCGGTCAGCCCCCAGCCTGCCCTGGCCACCAGGCTGCAGGGCTCCGGCCCATGGCCGGGAACACCGCGTCACCCAACTCTCCCGACTTCTCTCCGGCAGGCCATTGCAGAGGCAGCCCCTGCCATCCGGCAGCCCAACGGGGAGACCCTGCTCCAAGCCCTGGCGCAGCTGGCGATGGCCCTCGGGGCTATGACTGAGGCCCTGATGCAGATGCACGGTGAGGATGGGTTCCCCTTGTGCCTCCGGCCCCGGGGTGGCCCCCATGCCCACTGGCGGGCCTCTCTGATGGGCCGCCGTGACGCCGTGCCTCTGGCCCCAACTGTCTCTGCCTTGCACCTGCTCTCCTAGACCACGTGGATCCTGACACCTTCTACACCGCGATCCGCCTCTTCCTCTCCGGGTGAGCGCCCGCGCAGGCTGCGCATCTCCTGGGCCGCTCTCCATGGGCAGAGGGGGGCACAGAGGGCCTCCTCTGGTCCACGGCGGGGTCTGCCCCGGGGTGCCAACAGCACGTCGTGGCGGCAGCAGGGCCTTCCCAAGTGCGGTTCCCTGACCTCCCCGCAAGGCCCGGGTGGCTCAGGAACCTGTCACCCCAGGTCCACTTGCTCCGCAGACCCCGGGGCTCCGCAGCCAGCTGAGTGCGCTGGTGGCCCGCAGGGCCAGCGCACGGCCCTGCAGCTGACCCCATGGGCCTGCATCTCTGGAAGCAGGGGTACCAACAGGAGCGCGGGCTCAGGTTGGGCCCACGAGACCTTGCCTCGGCCTCCCCACCTCCTGCTGCAGCATCTCACCGCCTCCTCCGCCCCGCCCAGGTGGCGGGATAACCCCGCAATGCCAGCAGGGCTGCTCTACGAAGGTGTGTGGGAGCTGCCGCAGGCGTATTCGGGGGGCAGCGCGGCCCAGAGCACCGTGCTCCACGCTTTCGACGCCTTCCTGGGCGTCCGACACCACGAGGAGAGCTGTAAGTCGCGGCCATCGCGAGGGCCAGCAGGGACCTCTCCTCGTTGGGCCCGCGCCCTCCGATCGGGCCGGGCACCAGCCAGGGCAACCTCACACCTCTCGGGCTGTCTCTTGCAGCGGCCTTTCTGCACCGGATGCGCGACTACATGCCCCCCCGCCACAGGGCCTTTGTGGAAGCAATCCAGGCCTTGCCTCCCTTGCGGGAGCTGGTCCTCTCCTCTGGGAACGAGGCACTCCACTGCGCTTACAACAGGTGCGTGACCGCGCTGGCCGCCTTCCGCACACGTCACATCGCCGTCGCAACCAAGTATGTTGTCACCGCCACTGCGGCCAAGAGAAGCCGAGGCAGCCCCGGGACCAGCCCCCTGCAGGCGGCTCCTTCCAGGCCCGAGCAGCGGGGCACTGGCGGGTCCCCCGTCCTCCGCTTCCTCAAAAGCGTCAGGGACGCCACCCGAGAAGCCCTGCTCAACGTTTAGTGGGCTCTCCCAGGCACCACGTCATGCCTAATAAAGAGAGTGCTCACACGGCACCCGGGGGTCCAGGCCTCTGCGCGCCGTCGTCCGGCAGGCACAAGGAGCTTCCGGCTGTTCCCCGCCCCCTCCCGTGACACCCGGGGGCGGCCACGGAGACCGCTGGCCAGAGTCTGCCCGCTCCTCGAGGTGCTGCCATTCACCCCATGACCAGGGCCAGGCCAGGGTCAGATTTGGGCTATGGAGGACTAGGGAGAGACGTGCCCCTGGCCCTGATTGCCACCCCTTTCCCCAGTCCTGCTTTCTCTCCATATACCTCTTCTCTCTGTCCATCTGCCGAGCTACTTATCTAGAGCACCCTGGGGCACCCAGGCAGGCACCCAAGTGCCTGGGGGCTCGCAAAGGCAGTGCCCTCGGCTTCCTGCTGACTCGCTTCGCCTACCGAGGGGCCGCTGTCGCCTGCTGGCCGCCAGAGGGCAGCGCCCGCTCGCTTGCCGCAGGAGACGGCTGCCACCCAGCTCCGGGGTCGCCATGGACCGGGGGGGGGCCTTTTCTCCGGCGGGCTGGGCACAAGCGGCGCCGTCTGATCACCGCTCCCCC
>NW_017728933.1:4689075-4690560 GCF_001723895.1 Crocodylus porosus | reverse complement strand
TGTCTGGCCCAAAGCGTGCTTCGGCTCTGCTGCATGGCCAACTCCGAGCCCCGGCTCCTGGCGACTAGACTAAGGACAAGGGCTGGAATAAGGAGCACTTTGTGGGCTGGGGATAGAGATGGAAATCCTTCTGCGGCACCGGTGGACTCCCCTGGCCACCCCTGACTGGAGTCTCGCCCAGGCCTGAGCGCAGTTTTGTCATGCCGTGCTGCTGACTGCTGCCCCCCCATAACGACTAATATAATACAAGCCCTAGTCTGGCCGCCTGCGTGCCTGTCTGTCTATCCGCTATGTTTCTAGCCAACTGTGCCTGCACCCCCAAACAACCGGCAGGGAGGGAGGGGAGACAAGACAGGCAGACGTGGGCCAGGCAGACCCGAAGTGGCTGCGGGGAGGGGAAGGGAGTGGGGTCGGACACAAAGTGGCAGGAAAGGGGGAGGGGGAGGCAGGCCCACCCCAAAGTGGTGGAAGGGAGGAGGGGAGTGGGGTCAGATCCAAAGCAGGGAGGGGGGAATGGAGTTGGACCCAAAGTCATTGGAGAGGGGGAATGGCTCGAGCCCATGCCTGATGTGGCAGGAGGGAGGTGCGGGAGAGCGGGGCGGCAGAAAGGGGTGAGTGGGGCCAGTCACGGGTCTCCGTGCCCATGGGACACCCCCCTCCCCGTCATTCTTGATGGGCCATTTGCTCGTACTACGTATAATGGCTTGCATAAGGAACCAGGTTGCATAAGGACATTGGGATTGCCATCCTTTTTGGGCCACCCCACGCCATGCCTCTGTGGCACTGGGGGACTCTCTGGGATACCCCTGACCAGGGTCTTGCCTGGTCCACAGCGCGGTTTCTTCATGCCAAGCTGCTAACTGGCAGCACCCCCCCCAGCCCACCATGCTAAGCAAACAGGCTCAAATCAAGCCTTTCTGGCGGTCCACAAGTGGCAGAGTCCCTGGCCGGTGGCGGGGTGACGCTCCCTTCCAGAGCGCCTGGGCTAGCAGACATGGGCCCTGGCCCCGCAGCGAGTATCAAGACGCTACCCTTAGCTCTCTGGCGCGAGTCGCGGTGGACCCGGAGTGGCGCTGTGTTTGGGCAGGGCCCCCCCCACCTCCCGGGGGCACCATCCCGCAGGCAGGGGCTGCCCCACTGGGCGTGCCTTTTCCCACAAGACCAGAACAGCAGCAACACCGCCGCATGCCAGATCAGACCCTGGGTCATAGTTTCATAGTTGGTTGGGTCAGAAGGGACCTGAGCAGATTGTCAAATCCAACCCGCTGCCATGGCAGGAAAAAGTACTGGGGTCAAACGACCCCAGCAAGGTGTTCATCCAGCATCCTCTTAAAGACCCCCAGGGTTGGAGCCAGCACCACTTCTCTTGGAAGCTGGTCTCAGATCCTAGGTGCCCTGACCGTGAAGTAGCGCCTCCTGATATGTAGCCCAAATCTACCCTCTGCCAGCCTGTGACTCCTGGCAGTGCTCAGGGGATCAGGGACT
>NW_017728933.1:4686675-4688765 GCF_001723895.1 Crocodylus porosus | reverse complement strand
CCTGTCTAGGTCTGATTGCAGCCTATTCCCCCCTTCTAGCGTGCCCACCTCCCCCCACATCTTAGTGTCTGCAAATTTGAACAGGGTGCTATTTACCCCCTTGTCCAAGTCGCTGATGAAGAGGTTGAACAGTGCGGGCCCGAGGACCGAGCCCTGGGGGACCCTGCTGCCCATGTCCCTCCGGGTCAAATAAGACCCGTCCACCACCGCTCTCTGGGTGCGGCCCTCCAGCCACTTAGCGACCCGTCTGACAGTGTAGGTATCAACGCCACAGTCCCCTAGTTTTTTAATGAGAATGGGGTGAGAGACAAGGTCAAATGCCTTCCTAAAGTCCAGAAAGATTATGTCCAATGCCCCCACCCCCCGCGAGCAAGTGAGCGAGCCAGGATCCCAGCTCCACCGCAGCCCCCACACACAGACTCCCAGCCCGCATGACCTCACGGCAGCCTGGGCCAGCGGGGGAGCGGGACAGAGCCACATGGGTGTGTGGCCTCCTCCCGCTTGCCTGCTCACATCTCCACCTGTGCCACTCAAAGGCTCGGCTCAAGTGCCACTGACGCTTGCCCGCCAACAGAATCCCCAGGACAGTGGAGGGGGTCTTCCTAGCCGCACCGGGAACAACTGTACTCCTGGCCCGGGTCGCGTCAGGTCAACCTCCCGCTTAGCTGCCGGGCCAGGAGGGTCTCGGCTTTAGGCCCACTTTCCGGACATGGGAGACTCCTCCCAGGCTTGACCCCAGGGCCTTAGGGCCGAGGGCAGGCCAAAGTCAGGCGCCTCTGAACCTCAAGCCTCTGGGCTGCCTGCCAAAGGTTCGGGGAATGTCTGAAGCCCCAGGCAGGGACCGGGGGACATTTGCCAGGAGCAGGGCTGCTTATGAGTCCTCCTTGCCGCCAGCACAGAGGACTCGCCTGCCCCAGGCAAGTGGCATGACCGGCTCTGCACGGCCCTTGGTGTTCCCACCATCCCCCACGTGGAGAGAGAGACCCGTGGGGACCGCTGGCTCCCTTGCCATGACGGCTGGAGCCACCCACTTCCCTGCCTGCCTGCTACGCCTCACGCCTGGCAGCATCCCTGCCTCCCCTTGCCCCTCTCCATCATTATCTGGGACCCCGGCAGGTCCCGCTGCCAGGAAGTCGGTGAGCTTCCGAAAGGGACTATAGCCAGCAGCTTGCCCCAAAAACTTACTTGTGCCCCGGGATCTTACCTTCGGATGCGATCAGCAGTACCGGACAAACAAGAGAGACCCATAAAACGGATACACCACTACAGAGTTTCCATGAGGGATTTGGGGAAGCCGAGCTCAGTTGTGGTTAGTAAGTGTCCTTTTGAGAAAGCCAGGCCCGGAGCGGGAGAGTTGCTTCGAGCAAGGCCGGGAAAGGCCACATGCATAGCAGAGAACGGCCTCAGGTTTGCGACCGCATGGCCAAACGGCATGCCTTCCCCCGGCACATCGGGGAGGGCACAGCTGGGAACCAGAGATGGGCTGTGGGCAGGGTGCTTGGCCAGACACCCCATGTCCAGAGGGGGAGGGGGGCCCACTCCCACGCATAGTCGGGCCACAGCCTGACTTCCGAGTGCCGCTGCCCTGCCCCCGTCTCCAAGGCCGTGGCTCGTGCACCATTCTCCGCAGGCAACATGAGCTCAGCAGCCACGGCGACCCCACAGTCCAGGACAATGCCCCGAGCACCGCCGCCCGAAGCCTCAGGCCTGCCCGGGCCAGGGCAGGGTGTTGTTCGGGACAGCTGTGGCTCCTCCGAGTGCCCAGCTGACCCCGGGCTTTGCGAGGTGCTCCTCGCCGCGCTCCCTTCTGCTCCCCGCCCTGGAAGTGCAAGCAAGCGGCTCTGTCTTCGAGGGTGGGAGCCAGCGCCTGACCCGGCCTGGAATAGACCCTCTTGTCCTCCACAGGCTCCCGAGCCGGCCCAGTGTCGTGCACGGCCTCGCCCGGCCCAGCTCACGGGGCCGGTTACATAAAGAGCAGCGACTTCGAAGCCGCGGCCTCACTCCTCCGGTCAGAAACAAGCTGTTCCCTGGCCCCCGCTCCCTGTCCATGCTGCCGAACAATCGACACTTGTTTGGGACCTTTCGCAACA
>NW_017728933.1:4681949-4686575 GCF_001723895.1 Crocodylus porosus | reverse complement strand
GCCTCACGCATCCATGGGCCGGAGGCGGACGGGGGGGAGTCCTGGGGGAGCCCACAGCAAAGGGCCCAGGGGAGGAGCATGTGCCCAGCACCACCCTGCGCAGCCTCCCTGTGAGGAAAGAGTGGAGCCCATTCAGACCCGGATGCACATCCCCACCAGGTCCTGTCCGTGCTTCCTCAAAGATGCCGGGCCATCAGCCTCCCTGCATCTCCCCCTACACAGAGGTCGTGCACCATCGTCACGAGCGTGGTCTCTGCGCCAGGGCCAGGGCAAAAGCGGCTGCCATGGGGCTGGGACACCCACGGCGTCCCACAAGGCGCAGTGACTGGCTAGGTGGTCCACATCAGGACGGGGCTTCTCGCACGCTCTTCAGACCATCGCAGGCTTCAGAGCCTCCGGGACCCGATACCCCTGCTGGTGGTGGCCCCCATCTCCCACCAATGGCTTTCCCCCTCCCCGCCCTTCCTCTTTCACAGGGGGAAGGGGCGTTTGGTGGGGTCACGTCTCTCTGCTTGGCTGGATCGCAGTCCCCAGCACTGGGCAGACACAGCGCTGGGGACTTTCTACTTAAGCAGCAGGTGAAAAAGCAAGTTGCAGGCTCACTGACTCAGAGCGGGCAGTTGCAGCGCACTCGGGCACCGAGCGAGAGGAGGCCGCTTGCTTACATCGCTCACGCGCCTCTTACCAGTCCAAACCCTCGTGGTTAGGACTCAAACTTTGGGCAGTCAGGATGCCATTTGCCCCCCGGTCAGACTGATACAGATGGGGAAGGGGGGTTGTCTTCCTCTGCAGCAGGGGCATGGCCTCTGCCTGGCCTCTGCCCTCAAGCGTCCATCCACAATCTTTTAGAGATGCTGGACCTTGGCGGCTGCGGTCCCTGTGCTTCAGCCACACCAGGTTGGGACACTAGGTCATGTCTTGTGGCGGTTTGGGCAGGGCCGGACCACACAGGAGCTTGCCAGCTCTCTCCAGCCCTGCTCCTCCATGATGCTAGGATGCCGGTACCTGGCAGCCGGCCCAGCAGCCCCGCATCCGCCACTGGCCCGGCTGGGCATTTGGAAAGGCCTGTGTCTCGGGCTTTGCGCCAGAAGGACTGCTCTGTCTCGGGGCCTCCGAGCCTCCCCACAGTTCAGTTCAAAGGGCAGGCATATAAATACGCCACCCTGGGCCGAGACAGAAACACCCACGCCACTGAGGAGCGGGGCTCCGGGATGAGGTCACGGCTGCTCGGCAAGCCCAGCTTCCACCGCAGAGATGATGATAGTCATTAAGCCACAAGCAGACGTGGCTGGAACCAGGGAAGGCCTTGGTGGGGGCAGACGCCACGGCGCGGCTCCTGCCGGGCAAGGACAGGCTCGCCACGCCAGCAAGGCTTCTGCAGCTCTGCCACCACAAGCTGCCTCCCTCCAGGCCGATGCCCGCTGGGAAAGCAGTCTGGCGCTGTGGAAGAGCCCCTGCACGGGGCCCGGGTTCAGCGTACGGTCCCCGCTGCGCACGTCCTGTGACGTGCAGCCCGGCTGAAGGTGAGCCAGGCGGGAGAGACCTGGCCCCACCATACATACCCGCAGAAGGCACTGCGTGAGGCAGAGTGGGTCCTGTCTGCGAGCTGCTCCTTCTCGGGAGCTGCCCCGCGCCTGGGCTGGGAAGGGCGGCACAGGAGCGCGAGCGGGAATCCCTGGGCGGCCATGCTTCACCAGGCAATCTTACCCCTCCAACAACAGCTCAGACATCTCCTGCAACCCTCGAGCACCCCAAGGGTGTACGCGTCCCGGCCCCGTGGATCCAGGGCACTGGCTCCACATCTGCCCATGCCCCGGGGCACGTGGAAGGGCTGCACACCCAGCCCCTGCAGCAGGCTATCCCAGCAGGCCAGCTGCTTCCTGCCTGCCTTGCCACTGGGTGCGATAATGGACGAGGCTCCTTCGCAGGTCCCTCCGGCCCGGCCTGGCCCGCGCCCGACTTGCGAGACAGCCCTTCTCTCTGCTAGTCTGCAGGGGAAGCTCCCTGCACGCCTGTGCGGAGGATGCCCAACGTCACACGGCACACCCAGGAGCACCTTACAGCCCGCTTTATGGAAACGGGAGGCCGCTCCCTAGCTTGCCCTGGCGGCCGTGTGTCTGAGGGCGGGCAATGCTCAGGGGCCTCCGGGCTTGGGCCTGCCCGTAGGATGCCTGCCACAAGACTTTGGACAGATCTGAGGCCCCCGGCGGAGGAGATCTGCCAGCACTCGGGCCACGTACGGTTCTGGACAGACTCGCGGATTTGGGTTCGGTGCGGCCTGGAAGACCAAACAGTTCTTTACATAAAGAAAAACAACCTGGTCAGGGCTGAGCCCTTCCACCTGCAGACCAGGGACCTGGCTGTGGGGGCACGGGGCTGTCGGCCCACCCAGGAGTCCTTTCACGGGCAAACCCTTCCCACAGCCCCATGCTCCCCTTTGGGGCTGGCAGCATGCACCCCTTGTTCTCACAGCAGTTCCTCCCCGTCGACAGGGCGGCAATCAATCCCCAGAGGGTGCAGCCAGGGGCCTTCCCCGGGGCCGATAAGACGTCTAAGACAGCTCGGCTCGGCGTTGGCTGGGCCATGCGAGCTGTCTGGGGTCCCCCGTATTTTCCACGCCTGCCTGACAAACACAGCACTGGCAAGGACCTGAGGACAGCTGCTCTTACCTCTCACAGCACCAGCTCGCCCCCTTTTTGGTACCCGGACCCATCTGGACATGTTGCCAGCCAGACCGAACCCAGGACATGAGGGCTGGGGCCCCAAATCACTCGCTCCACACAACCTGGGAACGCAGCTCGACTGTCTCCGTCTTACAGGCAGAAATCAGCCTCACCAGCATGGTCAACGGGTGGCCGGCCGTGACTCCCGAGCGACATTCATCATGGGGCACAGTGCCCCTTGCTCCTGATGGGCAGCCTCCCCACCCAGGCCTGCTGGTGCCCCTCACTCCCAACCCGCTCCCCACACCCCAGCCCGACTCCACGTCCCAGGAGAGGGGACCTGGAGAGGGGCATCAGGACTTGCTGTTGCTGCCGCTGCTGGGATCCCTGCTCCAGGCATGCCGGATGGAGGGGTCCCGCTGCCCTCTGCTCTGCCCGCTGCCAGCCACTTGCACGCCCTCAGGCTACCTGGACTGCCCGCCACCTCCGGGATCAAGCTGCAGGCTGAGGGGAGCAGCAGCGGGAGAGGGGAACAAACATCAAACTGCCAAATATGGGCTTTCCATCTGGAGAAATGGTTTTGAAACCCGTCACCTTCAAAGGAGAGAAGCCGTGACTTGCCATGCTTTTCCAGGACTCCTTGGCAACCCTCTCCGATATTCCCGTGACCTGCCTTTGGGCCATGACCCGTAGGTCAAGACACGCCATCTCCTGGTATCCTAGAGCAGCAAGGGGGCCAGGAGGGACCCAGGGGCGTCGAGCCCAACTCGGGCCCGCGGCAGGATCCGCCCCGTCCCAGGCAGGCCCACTGTTGAACCTCTTCCTACAACTACGCCGTCACCCCTGACACCGCGTCCAACGCCGCACCCGAACATGCCGCAGGGACAGCAGGGGGGCCATGGCAGCCTGTATCCTGCAGCTGCAATGTTGCAGTGACGCCCGAGAAATCAACCTCCACCCCCGCCGCTGGAAAATCTGTTCCTGCCCCCGGCGCGGCGTCGGCCTGAGCCCCTCGAGCAGGTCCCAGCCAAGGGAAGTGGGGGGAGAGGTGGGACCTCCCTCCTGGGCATGCGCGGCCTGGAGACCCCCGCCATCGTGCCCACATCATCCCTGACTGGGAGCGGTCCTACCTCTGCGGCGACGGCGAGCCGGTCCCTTCCCTGGTGCCCGGTCTGTGGCCTCCCCGCTCCGACAACGGAGACCCTTTGCCAGGCAAGCCCTGCTCGGCTGCCCCTTGACGCCATACCACATCCTCCCCTCGGCAGCGGGAGAGAAAGGCCCAGCGCTTTCCACCGCCGGCTGGCCCTGCCTCAGGCCGCCTGCTTCATCTCGACGGGGAGCCAACGGCTCCTCCGCAGCAGGGAGGACCCGGCTCTGAGGGCTTGTGAGGGGCCCGGGAGCTGTCTCTCCCGGAGGCAGTGGGCGCAACAGGCTGGGCCTGGGAAGGGTCAGACCTCACTCCGTGCTCCGGCCCCGCTCGCAGCTTCTCGCATGACACCGGCAAAGCTGCCACTCCGGTTGCAAGCCGGGGACAGCGCGAGGCGCCCCATACAGCCGCACAGCAAGCGAGCAGCCCGTGGGACGAGCTCATGGCCCGGGCCCATGGGGAAACTGCTGTTTCCCCAGGGCAACAGAGACCCTGTGGCTCGGACTGGCAGCGCCACTGTCCCCGCGCAGGACGCGCAAAGAGGCTGCCCCGACGCCGAGTCCTGCCCGGGGCCTCCGCCGACAGAGGCGGGCGGGCGATCGACTGTCCCTGGCACTCAAGGTTCCTCCCGCCGCAAATGACGCCCAGGGCTGGACAGTGGGGAGACGCTCCCACGCCTCCTATTATTTCCGGGCTGCTTCATGCCGAGGCCCGGCAGCTCCGGCCGAGAGGAATCCCTCGTGGGCTGAGGCCCCGTCCTAATCCCTGGCCCCGACACATGCTCAGGGCTCCCACTCGGCACGCTTGCTGTCTTCC
>NW_017728933.1:4679568-4681594 GCF_001723895.1 Crocodylus porosus | reverse complement strand
TCAGCACGGGAGAATGACCCTGGGCACAAGTCGCCGAAGGGAACAGCCCCAGCTGGAGAGGCCGCTCTGGTGTTTGGAAGCGGCTCGGCCGCCGCCATGCGCGGTCTCTCTCTCATGGGTCCCGCCAAAAGTGGCCAGAAATAAGGGAGAGCACCCCCTCCCGTGGGAGCCCATTCCAGACCTTGGCCGCTCCAACTGTGAAGAAGTTCCTCCTAATGTCCAGTCTAAATCTGCTCTCTGCTAGCCTGTGACCCCCAGGGGCACCTTGGTGAGTAGGGCCTCGCCAATTCCCTTCTGCGCCCCCCGGATGAATTTATAGGCAGCCACAAGGTCGCCTCTCACCCTTCTCTTGCAGAGGCCAAAGAGGTGCAGCTGCCCTAGTCTCTCCTCGTAGGGCTTGGCCTGCAAGCCCATAACCATACGAGTGGCCCTTCTCTGGACCTGCAAACTTGGACAGAGTACACTTCACTCCCTCGCCCAAGTCACCGATGAAGACACTGAAGAGTATCGGTCCAAAGACCGAGCCCTGTGGGACCCCGCTGCCCATGTCCTTCCAGATCGATACCGACCCGTCCACCACCACTCTCTGGGTACGACCCTCTAGCCAATTTGCCACCCACCAGACTGTGTAATCATCCACGTCACAGCCTCTTAACTTGGTCACCGTATTGAAGGCCTTCCTGAAGCCTAAGTAAACGATGTCAACCCCTACTCCTGCGTCCCGGTGTTTTGTAACCTGGTTATAAAAAGAGACCAGATTAGTCAGGCACGATCTACCTGCTACGAACCTGGCTGGTTTTCCCTCGGCATAATTTTTCCTGCTGGGCTCTCACGTATGTGAGCCTTAATAATCTTTTCAAAGACTTTGTCAAGGATGGAGGTGAGACTGACTGGCCTGTAGTTGCCTGGGTCCTCCTTCCTCCCCTTTTTGAAAATAGGGACCGTGTTGGCCCTTTTCCAGTCCTCCAGGACCTGGCGTGTGTGCCATGAATGCTTAAATATTCTTGCCAGTGGCTACACAATGACATCGGCCAGTGCCTTCAGCACCCTCAGATGGAGCTTGTCCGGGCCTGCCAACTTCAATGCATCCAGTCCTTCCAAGTGACTCTGCACAATCTCAGGGTCTACAACCCGATTGTGAGACTTGTCTTGCCCCTCGTTTAGGAAGACTGAGACAAAGACCTCATTGAGGAGTTTTCAGCCTGAGCACACTGAAATCAGCCTTCCTGAAGTCTAGCACTTCCACCCTACTAGTTACCTTTCCCACTCTGCGCCTTATGGTGAATTCTGTTATCTGGTGGTCACTGTCCCCCAGGTGACCACTGATCTGTAGGTCTCCTACCATGTCATCCCCCATTGCCAATACCAGGTCCAGTAAGGCCTTTCCCCTAGTGGGACCACATACCTCCTGCGTCAGCTGGAGGTCCTGGACACAGGATAGGAACCTGTGTGAACAGTGGGAATTTGCTGTCTGCGTCTCCCAGCAGATATCAGGGTACTTTAGGTCCCCCGTGACTACCACCTCCCTAGTCCTTATGGTTTCCACGAGTTGCCTCAAGAGCTCCTGCAGGCCTGGGGTGGAGCAGGGGCGCTGTTTTGCTCCCCAGGGCAGCGGGACAGCCCAGGGCCAGACGCCGGCAAGTGCTCACCCCCTGCGCCCCGATTTGCAGGGCCACCCGGGCCCTGGCGTGCGCGCCTGGCTGGGCTGCGCACAGGCCGTGCCGTGGCGAGGCCGACGGTCTCTGTCGCACGGCGCCCTTCAGAGTGAGGGCAGGATTTCCCGTGAGCCTGGCCCCCCTGCCCCAGACAATGGGCCGTCTGGCAGCGGGAGACACCTCGGCCCGGCCCTCCTCCAGGGAAGAATGCGCGGGGGGCTCCTGGACGGTCCGACAGGAAGGTCAGCAGCAAGGAAAGGAAAAGCAGGCGGTTGCTTTCAGCTGCTCTCGCTGCCGCGCCCGGCCCTGTTGACCCGAGCGGGGCACGGCAGGAACGGTGGGGCTGGAACACAGGCCTCCCGCGACCCCCA
>NW_017728933.1:4673576-4679468 GCF_001723895.1 Crocodylus porosus | reverse complement strand
GGCGGGAGCCGGCAAATACGTGCACGGCAACCAGGGCGCGGGTACCCGCCGGGCAGGAGGATGGGGCCCCGGGCCGGCCTTCTGGAGATCACCCGCCTGCTCCCGGGTCTGCCACTGACCAGCTATGTGACCCCGGGCCTGTCGCTTCACCCCGCTACCTCCGCCTCTTCTCTCAGACCCTTGTCAGCCTGATTTCCTTCAGAGAAGGCAATCCCCTGGGCAGCTCACAGGTTTGCTCGGGGAAGGGCGAGGGCCCTTCTCCTCAAACACATTAGCCAGTCCCGCTCTCGTACTTGGAGGGGCCGGGGGGGGAGGCTTTCTTTCCCGACTTGCCTGGCATGACCAGCCCCAGCCCTGGCGGGGGGGTCTAAACACGGCTGACAAGCACAAGGCGCCCTCCGCTAGCCTGGGGCTGCTCTCAGAGCACCTCCCACGTTCCAGACAGCCCCAGAGCACTTAATCCGTCCCGCCAAGAGGATTGAGCTCCAGGGATCAGAAAGGTCGTCGATCGCATGGGCCGGGCCCCCGGGCCCCTGTCATTTGCCTGCTCATGGCCACGAGCTCTGCTCAGAGACCAGCCACACCACTCTGTGGGCTCTCGCTAGCAGCTTCCCTGGGGGCCAGCATGCCACTTCTTGCAACCTGCCACAAGGTCCTGTCCTCTTTCCCTACGTGCCCAGCGAGCCAAAGTCAAGGGGGCAGGCAATTTGTGGGAAGTCAAGAGACAGTGCCTCCACAGGAGCACCCCCAGCTCGGTGCCGATAGGATCTCCCTCGCACATGGCCGGGGACAAAAGGCCCCGTGGGTCCGACAAGGACCTAAGCGGAGCCCATCCAGGGTCTGAGATTGTGCCCGAGATCGAGACAATGAGCCAGAGGGCAGAGAGCTGGGCAGGACGCGGCCATTTGCAGGCCCCGGACCAAGCCCAGCTCCCCCAGCATTTGTCGAGCCCCGGCGGCCTCAGCAAGGTCCCCAGAGCCGTCAGGGAGCACCGTGGGACCCTGCCCGGACAGACCGCCTCGTGCCCAGGGCGCACACCTGCACGCGGGCTCACCGCTCCTCTTCCAACAGCCATTCGGAAACCCTGCCGTCTCTCCTAGCCAGGACCCTGCTCCGCACACGGCAGAGCCAGCTGGGCTCCTGCCTGCCCTCCCCCTACACGGGACGCTCACACGGTCTCGGCCATGACACGGGCTCTGCAGAGGAGACCGTCCTGGCTCCCTCCCAAGCAGCACAGTCTGCGAAAACAAAGGCCCTCTCTCCTCTCCTTGGTCTATAAATACCCACAAATTCCGCCGTCGTGGCCACTGCCCAACCACAGGTTTGGCGTCGCTTCCCCACCAGTTTGCTCTCCTCTCCTTCCTTCTCCCCAGCGGCTCATCTAAGTGCCCACGGCCCTGTGGCCAAACAGATCGCGTATGGCGCGCTTGCAACACGTTCACGAGAGAACGGCTTCGCTCAGACTCTCGGGCCTGCGGGCGGACGGCGCCGCCGGTGTCGACCGCAACACCTTCTCTTGCCAAGAAGCCCCTTGTCAAAAATCCCTCCCAGCAGACCCTCGCTGCCGCCACAGCAATGCATCCAACTTTCCTGCCCACCAAACGTACCCTCCGGGGCTGGCAAATCACCCAGCTTTTGTGTTTGAGCGCTGAAGCAGGCAGTGCCCTGCTCTGGGCTCAGACTGGGGAGGGGGCTGCGCTCCAAGTTGCCACCTCCGCATCCTCCTCCTGCCAAACGAGCACCCAGGGCTGCCAACACTCCCATTGTGACCGCCAGCCCTGGGATAATTGCTGCCTGGCTCGCAGCCCCGGCCCTGGGAGACAAAGGACAGTCCGGGGGAATCACAACCCCTCTGCACAGCCCTCGGGGCCTCCCGCTGGCTCACGACCCTGGCGACACCAGCTCCTCTCACAAAGCGGCTCCAAACCCATGGAAGGCTCCCACCACTCTCCCGGGGAGAAGCCTTCTGGACCTTGGACCCAACCCTCCAGGCCCCTGCCCAAAAGCGGCATCTCACGAGCAGCATGCCATAGCTTGCCCGCAGGACCCGAGGCTGGTGCGTGGCATTTGCCAGGTACCACTTGGTGCCACACAGTGTGCAAGCGGCGGCCGGCTCCCGCTACACTCCTGTCTGATAGCTTCTTTCCCAGGCACCCTTTCGGGCCTGAGTTTCCACAGCAGGCCTGCGCTCACGTCTGTGTGGCACCAGCCACGGCCGCAGCAACCACACACCTGGCACCGGTTGCTTGCACTTGTCCCCCCGGGGATGCTGCAGCAGCTCGCCGCAAGGCGCCGGGGAATCCCTCCAGCAAGGCGGGGGCCAGCACCAGTGCCTCGGAGCCGGGCTCTGGCAGGGGACAGGGCGACACCAGAGCTCTGTGCTCCCCGCCGCCCGCTGGGACACCCTGTCTTTGCCACTGCCTGCCACTTCCACCCGGTTGGGAAACTCCCTTCTCCCTCGGCACAAAGCAGAGCCTCTTCAGCGGCATGCGGGGAGGGCCATTGGGCGCTGCTGCGGGGGCCGTGCTGAGACAGGAGCTCGAGGTGTGGGTCAGGCACCGGGAACACTTCGGCCTCTCCCCATCTCCACACAGCCACGTGCTCTGCGGAGAGCTAGCAACGGGTACACACAAGGACCCACACCTTTGTGGGACAAACGACAGCGCTAGGCATCTCCGGGCGACGTGCACAAGCCAGAGCCACGCGCTGAGACTGGCGGAGCAGGGTGCGACCTCTGCAGGCCCACAGGCTGCCTCCCCTTCTCCCCGGCAGAGGCAAGGAACGTGGCTCGGGACCGTGGGACAACAGGCTGTGGGAACGGGTCCTATTTCGTCTGCAGAGCAGGAGACGGAGCAGGGAGTGACCACCAACCATCGACTCCCCAAAGCGGGGTCTCACAGAGGACGGGGCGGGACAGGGCTGGGCAACAGGCTCCAGGTGCGGCGAGGGAAGTTGAGGGGGGATAGGAGGCCAACCTCTCGCACAAGGAGGGCCATCAGGCACTGGCCCAGGGAGGTTGTGTAGTCTCCCTCCTCGGGCACTTTCAAGACCCGGCTGGACGCATCCTTGCCTGGGATGCTCTAGTCGGGGCCGGTCCCGCTTGGACTAGCTGGGACCTCCCGAGGTCTCTTCCCAGCCTCATTTGGATGCTCCTCTGCATGGGCCAGAAGGCAGCCAACCGGCTTCATGGCACTGGCTCCCCCCTCCAGAGAGAAGAAACTGCAAGCAACTTGCGCCGCAGATGACCTGGCCGCAGCCTCTCCCGTCTCGGCTCCGGGACCCCCGACTAGACTTCTTGGGAGCAGAACGAGCGCTTCACCCGTCAGGCAGGGGCAACATCCTGGCCTCTGCCCTCGACCGGCCTCGCTTGCTGGCGTGCGAGGCACTGGGTGGCATGAGCAGCCTGCCCCAGAGGCTGCGCATGCACGAGGCTCTTTGTGTCGACAGAGTGGCAGACATGACAGGCCACCCTGGTACCCAGAGGGGACGCCAGTGAAATGCCAAGGACTGTGTTCCCTGCTGTGCATTACGGGCACCGGAGATCAGGCTGGCAAGCCTGCGATCTCCAGTCAGGGCAGGCATTGGCACCTGTTCGGAGGCCTGGCTGCAAGCGCCACTTTCGCAGGGCCTCCCCAGGAGCCAAGTCCTCTTGCTGCCGGGCCTGGGCCGCTCCTCTCTTTTACAGTGGTGAGCCTGGAAAGAGGGCAAAGGGGGTCTGTCAGGACCCATCCACTCGGGCCTCACTGCCAGGGCGGGGAGAGCAGGATGAGGGCCCACACTCTGCCCACGTCACCTCCTGTCAGCCCGGCGCTTCCTACCCGCCGCCTCGGGGACTGGCCCGCACATGGGCTGCCCAGAGCAGTGTCTCTGGGGGCGGGGGAGACATCGAGCTGCTGCAACCGCCATCCGAGCGCAGGAAGGCGGCGTTGGGCAGCAAGCCCGAGTGCCCCCCAGCCTGCACCACGAGTGCTGGCTCTCTGTCGGCAGCTCTGACCAGCCCTCCCCCGCTGGGGACACAGCCCCGCAAATGTGGGAGAGTCTGAGCCCTTTCAGGGGGAAGGCCGCCACCTGGAATCGCAACGGCAGGTCCAGTCAGGGCAGGAGGGCAGCTGGGCCCTGGGCAGACCCCCCCGGGCCTCCCTACCCCTGGACTGCTCGGGCACCCGGCTCTGCGGGCAGGGGAGGCTGGCCTGGGGCGGGAGGCAGCAAGGCAGCCTGGCACAGGGGTCTCGGTTCTCTGACTTGCCCACCACCAGGCCTTCCCCGCGCCCTTCTTTGGGCGAGCGGCAAGGGCTGCGTGGGGACAGGCTCACGGAGCGTCGAGGCCTCCCCAGCTGTCCTGGCGATGCCGCCATCAGCCATGGCAGAGCACCCACAACCGGGCTCCCAGCTGGCACGTCTCTTTTCGCCAAGGAGCCTGTGGGAGCCAACAGCGCTCTCCCCCGCCGGGACGGCCACTGAGGACCGCCTGCAAGCCGCCTCGGCTCCAGGGAACACAGGCTCACCTGTCCCGAGCCCCTGCCCTCGGTGCTCCGCGCCCCGGACCCGCCATCCCTGCCCCGCAACGCAGGCAGCGTGGGTGTCCCGGGATGGGGGCGCTCGGCAGCTTAACTGTTAAACCGCAGCGAGCTGGCTCTGCGCTGAGCTCACTCTGATGTCACGCCTGTAACTCGAGCCGGCCCCGGGCTGCCTTTAAATACCGGCCCCGGCAGCGCCTTTCGCACCGGTCCTGGAGCAGGCGAGATCGATGAAAGCCCCGAGCGGAGCCTCCGCCATGTCCACGTCCCTGCGGGTGAGCCCGTCGGTCCACGGCTACCGCTTTGACACCGCCTCGCGCAAGAAAGCCGTGCCCAACATCTTCGAGGCCATCAGCCAAGAGTCACTGCAGAAGCTCTTCAGGAATTCGGGCGACAAGAAGGCCGAGGAACGGGCCAAGATCCTCCTCACCACGGACCAGGACTCGGAGGACCGAACGCGGGCCTTGCTGGCCCTGAAGCAGCGGAGGAGAGACAAGCTCCTTCAGTTCCTGACCCTGCGGAAATACTCCCTCAAAGTGCGCTGAGCCGCCGCCTGGGAAAGCACCAGGACACGATAGCAGAGAAACGAGACAGCGTTCAGGACGTGGCCCCCTGCGTGGCCTTGGCCCCCACCTCACAAGCTTCCGGCAGGATGAGGGGCCCCGCAAAACAGGCCCCAAGCTGTCGCTCCCACCGCACCCCCGGCAGGCGGAGAGCCGAGCAGAGGACCACAGCCCGCTTGTCCGGGAAGCTGCCCCAAGCGCCACCGCTGAGACTCTGGTCTGCTGGGGCAGGAGATCCCCGCGACCAGGCTGCAATGGAGCATTTCTTTCGCGCTCCTCCAATGCTCCGACACAAGGCACCATGCGGGCGTCAGGAGCTGAACTTTTGGGGGCTGCGCTCTCCCAAGGCACCCGACGCGACTGCATCTCTCGTCCCCTTGCGGGGCGGTATCCCTGCCATACGACCCATTTGCAAGGCAGCAAACAACCTGGGCACCTCAGCCCTGAACTGCCTTGGCTGGGAAAGCCTCTGTTAGATAGCGCGTTTGCTTCTCGCGACTGCCAATCTGCCCCGAGGCCCACTCGGCCTCAGAGACGGCGCGATAGACAGGAGAAAATAGACTGCAAGGGGCTGGATGTATCCCACGGTAAGACTGGAGGACAATGCTAGACTGCTCTCGACTGTGATTTACAGTCCCACGGCCATCCGCAGCCCAATAAATTATAAAGATTGTGCAAGCTCTTTGGGTTTCCAATGCGTGACTCGGAAAGGGGAGCAGTGTTGTCTGGGGGCTTTCCAGGGCGGGGGGCAAGGGTGCGGGCGCTCTCCTCTACCACCAGACACCCCAAGCAAAAGCAGAGGCTCAACTCTC
>NW_017728933.1:4671652-4673416 GCF_001723895.1 Crocodylus porosus | reverse complement strand
GCCTGCAGCAGTGAGGCCAACGGGCACCTCGCAATCGCAAAAGCAGAAGGAGGCCTGTCAAATCTGGCCGTGCAGTTTGATACATGTCTGGTGGCCTGGCCCCATGCCATGGGGTCCTTGCACACAGCTGCAGGCCCCTCACTTATCCTTACAGCCTCGCCTGACCGGCCAGTTAAACACGCTCGCTTCCCGTGACCCTGTGAGCTGTGACAGAGAGTTCAAACAATCTGCAAGGGTGGCAGGCCAGGCGCACTTCCCCATGGCGAGGCCACGCCGAGGGCCCATAAATCAGGCAGGCTCGAAACAGCTCCTTTCAATTCCTTAACCCGCTCAGTAATTGCGTTTATCGACAGATTTATACCGCGGGCGCAGACATTCCCCCGGAGCCCCGACACGCTTAAACATGAGCCTCCCCACGTGCCGATCGATGGCCGTCCGACATTGTCTCCGTCTGTCGGAGGAGAGGGGCACGGCTCGCCGCTCCTGCAGGCATGTGCCGGGGAAAGCATTGGCATCTTGCAGATCAGACCTTGACGGTCAACAGGCTCGGGGTCAGCCAGAGCCGGGGTGGGGGGAGCGAACCCCGGAGCGGAGCGCGCTGACCATCAGGGGCACTCGACCCCGGGACTGGTATTCGCAGCCGGCCGTGGGCCTCGGGCAAGAGCCGGAAGGGGCCGGGGGGCTGACTGCCGCAGGAGGGACCCTGCGCTCTTCGCACGGGCCCATCAGCAGCAGCGTGCCCGGAGCTTCCCCTGCATCAAAGTGGCTCGCGCCAGCTTTTCCCGGAGGTGTTCGACACGACTCGTATCCCACGGCATGCCAGGGCGTACAAGCCCCCAAAGAAAACCTGCCCGCACTCCAGACATGAGCCCTCACCATGAGGCTGCTCGGGGGTCCCCGGTCTCGGGGAAGTCCTGCTCCACACTGCTGGCTTGGGGGTCTGCCCCCGCCACGATCAGCAGGCCTGCCAAACCAGTGGCACAAGCCAGCCGGACCCTGCACGAGCCACCTGAGAAGGAGCCCTGCAGCTGCTCCGGAGGCCCGTGGCCCTGGGTACCAAGCTGCGCTGGCACCCTTCCGATAACCCCGCGGCCCAGGCGGCCACCCTGCAGAGGGGCCAGCGGGTAGCAGGGATCCCCCGCCACACCCCACGCCCACAAAAGCTCCCCCCACCCGCTGAGGCCGTCGCCGAGGGGCGAGTGCGGCAGGGTTGGTTTTCGTGCTGTGACTAGCTGGGCTGGGAAACCGCGAGGCCCTCAGAAGAGATGCCCCAGGGGGACACGAGCAAGGCCAGGTCCCCCCGGCTGCTGCTCTGGGCCGGCGACGGAGACGGGCTCGAATCACACCACGAGACGCCACTCGGCAGGTCCGAGCCCGCCGGCCCTAACCGGTTTGCAGGTGGGCCCGTCCCCTCACTCTACTGCTGCCCCTTCCCCTCAAAGGGAGAAGCCCCCCGCAGTCCTGCCCCGCTCTCTCCCACGGGGCCCGGCTTGCACGCTACACGGGAGCACGTCTCACGGAAAACAGGCCTGGCATCATCAACCCGGGCACCCATCCCCCTCTTCAAAAGCCCTTGCTGCTTGGCCAAAGAGCTGCTCTGTCCTCAAGGGAGACGGGGACACGGACGAAAGGCAGCTGGGGGCCCTGGGTCTGGGCGGAGACGTGCTAACGAAGCTCGGTGTCCGGGCCCCAGGCGGGAGCAGGAAGGGCTGGCCATGGGCAGCACCGACACCCACTGCCAGGGCCTCAGGTGTGCTCACCAGG
>NW_017728933.1:4669626-4671352 GCF_001723895.1 Crocodylus porosus | reverse complement strand
CTTCTGGGGCCCTGCACTGTCCCATCCTGGTCCGCGCCCTGCTGCAAGGTCTGCCTTTCTGGCCTGGGCACTGCCGCTCGCATCCAGGACAGACCTTTTCCGCTTCGCCAGGGAAGCATCGTTCTCATGCGTGGCACACCAGTTTCAGGGACCTCCCAAGGGAGCTCTCCCCTCGGCTGAGAACGGTGGCGTGCTCCCAGTCGAAGAGGTCCCATGGTCAGGCGGCCCCACGCTTTGTGCCACGTCATGGCTGGGATGCACCCCAGGGAGGTGTGCCAGGGCAGGTCAGCTGCGTCATGCTGGCCCCTTCCCAAGTGCTCGCCGGCACAGACGCGGCGTCTGTCAGAGCTTGCGTGCCCCATTCTTCCAACGGGTCAGAAACGGGGCTGCTCGACGACGCACAGCCTATTGTCCGAGCCCCCGTGCAACAAACAGAGGAAAGGCCGGCTCGAGGCATTTCCTGCCTGCGAGAGCCGCGACCTGCCAGTACTTCTGTCCACCCTGTCCAGCTGGCTGCACCGGGTGGCCCCAGGGCCTGCCTTCCCGGAGAGCACGCGTCTCCACCACCCGCTTTAGCCCGCATCTCTTCAATTCCCCCATCCAGAGCACCGGGGCCAGGCTCAGCAAGCAGGCCCCCGCACCCAGCCCAGGAAGTAACGGCTCCCCCCACTCCCAACCCCAGAAAGGGCTGGCAGCCAAGCCATGACGCAGCCGGGCCGAGTCCCCGCCCGTTTGCGAGCCAGGGGCTAGCCTCGTCAGTTCTTCGTGAGCTGCCACGAAGTGTCTGCCTGCCTTTGCCCTCCGCTGCCAGGTGTTTGCCACCGGGGGTATGCGGTATCCCTGCAGCCTCACAAGGCCTGGCGTCATTTCACATGACACACTTGAGCCCAGACTGGCCAGGAGCTCCCTGCGCCTCAGGCTGTGACAACACACTGTGGCCCTGCTCCGTCACTTTGGGTTTTCCTCACCTCCGTTTGCTTTCTTGGTCTTTTCCCCTGTCTGTCTGCCCGGGGGGCTACTGACCTGACCTAGCTCCAGTAGGAGGGGGTGGATCCGGCCTCCCCATTGCTCTGGGTTCTGACCGTGTGGCACGGCACAGCATGGCACAGCACGGGGGCCGGGCTCAAGCCCGTGCCGCTCCGACAGGGCACGCCAACCATTTCCAAATTGACCGGTCAGCCTCAAATCGCACCTGTCCCTGACCGGGTCCGAGGGAGGACATCCGGAGGGCCACTTAAGAGGTCTCCCTGGGTTGGAGGGGGCAGCCATCAACCGCAAGCATCCTCTGGGCATTGCCACACGTCACGCATCTGAATTTTTGCCCGTAAGTTGTGTCTGAGTGCTCTAGACATGTGCCAAAAGGGCTGGCGAGCCCCTGCTACTGTTTTGCTTGAGGCTGCTTTTTTGCACTGTTCCTGAGCCTTGGCATACTGCCCCTCCCCAATCCATGCCACTAGCTATTGCAGCAGGCCTGGCAGACAGTATGTTGGAGGGACCAGGCCAGCCCTCTTGCTCCCTTGGCTCGGCTGACCCCAGGAGGCTACTTCCAATGCTTCGGGCTCTAACAAGCACCCAGATCTACCCTGCCGGGGTAAGCAACCCCTTGGTCTACGGGCCAGCAGACCTTGTGGGGCACAGCGCCCAACACAGACTGGAGCTTGGGGGTAAGCAACCCCTTGGTCTACGGGCCGGCAGACCTTGTGCGGCACAGCGCCCAACACAGACT
>NW_017728933.1:4638198-4669526 GCF_001723895.1 Crocodylus porosus | reverse complement strand
CCCAACACAGACTGGAGCTTGGGTAGTGGCAGGCTTGCAGGCGTGCTCCAGGCAGGGGGTATGGCCAGAAGCAGCCACCCCGAGGAGGCACCCACAGCTCGGTTACCGCCCCACTGGCCAGGCAGGGCTGCCGTCTAGAGGACGGCCGGCGAGGCGATCCCAGCCAACTGGCCGAGGCCTCAGTGGGTGCAAAGCTGTGGGGCACGACGGAGCCACAGCCTCGTTCTCCAGGGCCGGACAGGTCTTCCTCATCATGGGCCACACGATGCAGCTAGCGGGACGAGCTGGGACACAGGCACGCATGTCACGGGCCCCGTGCCGCTCTGCAGATGCAGAAAGAGGAAGCCGTGACTCCAGATGGGGGCAAATGCATCTATTCCTAGGAAGGACCTCCTCCGACCCACGCAGTCCGCTCGGGGCAGGGGACTCCTCTCCCATTCTTGCCGTTTAGCCATTGGGCCGAAAAGGGCCGCTTCCGCAAAGGCCTGCCGACTTGCATGCAGCAGCCTCGAGGGAGGGAGCACTAACGCTTTGCTTACAGAACTGCTCAACTCAGGGCTTGTCATAGTTTGGCAGGTGCATCCTGTGGGGAGCGCGCATGCACCTTCCTTGCTTCAGCAGCCACCGCTGAGGCAGGAATGACAGTCCGGCCAGGGCAAACCAGCTCTCTCTTTGGAGCAGGCACTCTGCCCTCCTGCACGCGCTTTTTTTGGCCCAGCTTGCAGGGAGCGGCCGACACCGTCTCCACACCGCTTTCCAGAGCGGCCCGACATAGACAGACCCTCGGGGATGGCTCGTTTTTCCACTTCGCTGCCGTGCGCAATGCGCAGTCTCACCGTCTACCCGCAGGGACTGGCCTGTCACCTTTCACACAGCGTGCCCCGGGGCAGGGGGGGATTCTCCACGCTGCCCAGTGAGCGACGCGCTCAACCACCTTGGAGTCCTCTGCGTGCACGAGGGCTGGCCACGGATTTACGTGGCGCGCTAGACCCGCAGATAACGCTCGGCACTGTTCCCCACGGGAGGCCCAAGCCACCTCTCCCAGATGGCGCGCAAAACACCCCGGCCCAGACCCATGAGTGCAGCCGAGGCAGAGACTCGCCGAGAAGTCAGGGCGGACGGGACGTCCAGTGCAGGGGCAGGCAATGCTCCTTGGCCAGAGTGCCGAAACAACAACAACGTCTACCGTGGAAGGTGCCAGGGTGCCAGCACACCAGAAAGACCCAGCGAGGGCAGGGGGTACGTGGCAGCATGCGCCGCATCATAGTCTTGTTCACAATCCTGATGCGGCCTGGTTTTTACAGACCAGGCTTTCTAAAAATTGTACACCTGGTGACAATACATAAACCTTGTGAGACTACCCTTGATCCTGCGTGTTCGTTTTGTGCAGGCCCCGTGCCCCTCGCCCAAAGCCCCTGCTCCCCTGACCGTGCCAGAGGGGGCCCCCAGCTGCCAGGGCTATGGGGCCAGGGCCGCGGCTCCCTGCCCGCAGCAGAAGGCCGCGGCTGCTGCGGCAGGAGCAGGAGCTGGTTCCCCCTCCCCTGTGCTGCTGCCTGCTGCGTGCTTGGGTGGGTGGGGGGCGGGGGCTGACCCCTGACCTAGTCTGAGCCCGCTCCAAGCAGGCCCGGCCCCAGCTGGAGCAAATCCCGCACTCCAGAGCGAGGACCCTCGCGCCGTTCGCTCCACCGGGGCCGGTGCATTTGGGGGCCTCACCCGCGTGCACGCCATCAGGACTGTTGCTGCCCCCGGCCTCATTCCGGGCACGGGCAGGGTGGCACTCGGCCCCACGCCACCACCTGCTTGCGAGCGCTGCCAGCTCACCGCAGAGGCTCCGGTAGCCCAGCGCAGCGTGGACTCTGCCGCCCATGCAGCTGCCTTCGCAAACAAAGGCCGGCTTCCTCCTCCCCAGGGGAGCGCAGAGAGCTCGTGATGACCAAACAAGGGCCCGTGCTCCCGGGCTGGAGCGGGGCCACTGAGTCACGCCAGCCTGACCGATTCCAAAACCGCTCATCATCGCAGCAGCGAGGCAGCCTGGCCTTCTCGGGGCCGGCTGGCCACCCACCTGCGGCCGCTGTGACAAACAGCTCGGCGTCCTTCCCCAGCCTCTGCTGCTTCCTGCCCATTTCCTGCGAGAAGCAGGACAGGCTCCCGCCAGCCTGGAGCTGCGGGCACTCTTCCACAACCTGTCCCAACGGGCCGGGGGGATCCGCCGCGGGAAGACGCTGCCTCGCTTGTCAGCTCCTCGCCAGAGGAAAAGCTCCCCACCTAGGGCACCAAACGTCACACACTGGCCCCAGGGTTCGTGCTCTCGGGACCCACCCGGTCCAGACCCGTGCTAGCCCAGTCACGCTGCAGTCGGCTGCACCAGCCGCACAGACCGCAGCCACGCATGGCCATGCTCACAGGGGCCAGGCCGCTGCGCTCCTTTGCTCTGCTCCTTTTTCTCCAGGGCTGCAGGACAGCCACCCGGTGCTTGCTGCAGTCCCCTTCCTCCACGGGGAAACACATCCCTTTGGGTCACTTCTGACACCACAGGGCTTGGGTTTCTGCCTCTGGAAAAGCCCCGCTTCATGGCACTGTTTTGCCATGCAGCAAGACACTCAGGGTACTTCTCTAAAGGGAAGGGCTTACTCATCCAGGGGCACAGAGGACATCGGCAATTCCTTACTAAGCCCGGTTTTTTGTGTCCCCCCCACTCCAGCCTCACCTGCACCATCTGATTGGGAGCAGCGTTCCTGAGATGGCATTTGCAGGATGTGAGATCTGCAGGACCCAGAGAGATGCCGGAGCAGGGACCCCGGGTCAGCAGTCGACTCACCCAAATCCCTGCCTCTCTCCAACCTTCCCCCACAGAGGCCCAGCTTGTAGCGGGCCGCCCTGCAGCGCAACCTCCGAAACGGCGGGCTGCCGCAAGATGCAAAGCTTACCTTTGCTTTGACCCATCTGCTGGCGGCCACTCGTTCATGCCCCTCAGCTACGTTCAACTCTGCCCACCCATGCCCACCTTGCGGCCCAACTCATTTGGCCTGTGTGACAGAAGGGCCTGATGTTGGCCGCATTTTACACCTAGCGCCCAAAGCCGCACCGGAGCCTGGCCACTGGGCCCTGTCCCTCGGATGGATGCACGGCCCTCACCCCAGAGCTCACGCCTCACCCACCGGGGTGTCCCCTGGGGCACGCGCCTCAAGCCCATGCCACCTTTGCACACAAAAACCCGTTGGCAAGGGCCGCTAGCGACTAATGGTCGGCAGATGCAGCTTCGAGCCAGGGACTTCCTTTTTGTGCAACTCCAAGAGCGCTCGCTGGAGTTAGTCAGACCCCGTCTCCAGCTTCGGGCCCCGGTCCTGGCAAGGGAGAAATGGCCACCGGCTTCAGCGAGGCCAGGACTCCTGGTGCCGCCTTTATGTACAGGCCTCCACCAGGTTGTCATCCCCCCACATTTGTCCCTCCAGATGCCAGGTCCTGGGCAGGAGGCGGCTGGTTATATTGAAGGCTTTTTGCAGGTGATCGTTCTACAGATGTGCACTGCTGGGGGGGAAGCAGGAGGGGGCATTGATTTGCAGGCACAGACCGGAGACGCGCTCTGCATGTTCCCTAGATAACGGACCAAATTGCAAAAACAGAGGTTGTAAACAGCCGTGCATAATAAATGATCTACCCTGTGAAATGGATTGCCCGCCGATCAATTTTAAATGGGTGACCTACACGTTCGGCCTCACCAAAACAAAATTATTCTCGGTGGGGGGGGGGACTTTCCTAGATTTATGCGGGCTGCGTTATTTGACTGTCCTTCAAGTAAATGGGAAATAAGATAGAACCGCGCGGTGATAAAGTAGCTCGGCAAAACAGAATTCCCAAATCGAGTCGTGGCGGAGTTCAAAAGCTCATCGATAATTCATACACGGACAAGCCGGGCCCACTTCAAGGCGCGTGACTGGAATAGAGCCGACGCGCGAGGCAACACGTTCACGCAACGCCCGCTGACGGCTTCGCTTCAGCCGCAGAAAGCCACGCATAACCCCCTGTCCTCCGCACCGATTTCTTACTGATGCATAGATGCCCGCACGCACACGTGCACGAACCGCTCCTACGGGTTGCTCAGGACCCCACGAGACTGCGCCGGCGAGCAATCGTCACCACTGCTCCACACCTTGGCCTGGCTTGGCTCCAACCCACAGAGCGGCCGTGAACGGTGCCTGCCAACACTCGGCCCCCTCGCGCCGGCAAGAATACCGCGTCCTCCGAGCCCCTGCTCCCAACACCTGGCCTGTGCAGGGCCTTCTGCCAGACGCCCGAACAACAGCTGCACGGACCATGCGGGACATCCTGCCCGGCCACCTGGCTCGCAGAAGAAGTTCCCGTTTTCTCCGGGAGTGCTGGAGAGGCTTCGAAAAAGGTTCCTCCTCTCCTCTGCGCACGCAGCTGGTGCTTCAGCTCGCCGCCTCGCAGGGTGAGGGCTCTTCGGGCTGCTCGCCGGTACGCTCGGCACACTGATGAACGGCCCTTCCTGCCAGGTCCCTCTCAATCTGCGGCACCGCTCTCCCCTTTAAAGCCCTTGCCTGAAACAGTGCCTGTGCCCCATGGGGCCCTAAGCCAAGGGGAAACATCCCTCGCCTTCAGTGCACACTAGGCTCAGCCCACAGGCCAGTGGTTACAAGGCCAGAGATCCCTCCTCTCAAATCCCCAGGAGGGGCAACTGGGACAAGGGCAAAGTCCTGCCCTGAGGACAGAGCCATCCTGTGCCCCGGGATGGGCTGGAGGCCAACTGGCTGGGCAGGAGCTCTGCCGAAAAGGACCTGGGGGTCACAGCAGACAAGCAGCCGAATAGGAGCCAGCAGCGCGGCCTTGGGGGGTTTGGCTGTAGAATCCCGGAAAATGAGGGCTGGACGGGACGCCAGGAGCGCCTCCTGCTCAACCCCCGCTCAAAGCACAACCTGCCCAGCTAGACGGCCCCAAGCAAGGAGAGGTGTGCCGACAGAGACTTTTGGGGCTGATACCGATAGGCGACGACGGATCGCAAGCCAGATCGGCCAACACCGATCCAATTGCCAGCCTCTGCTCAGAGAGCAGTGGCCGGCCGGCAAGGGCCATAGGGGAAGAGGCGAGGGGGGAGGGAAGGGGGCCAGATCTAGGTCCCCACAGGTTTGGGAGAGATTTTCCTGCTGGTTTTAGGGACTCTTTCTCGTGTCCCAAGTCTGGCCGGCCATGTCACTTCCAAATCCGGGAGTCACTCCAGAACCGTACGTGGCCCTAACACTGCCAAGCACTCCCACCCAGGGCTTCCCAATCCTTTGGCAGGCACCTACGTGCAGGCCCAAGACCGGAGGCCCAGGGTTCGGAGGCCCCCGTGTTTCACTTGCCCTCCGCCACACGGCCGCAGCAGCAAGCTGGGGAGGAGTCCTCCATTTCCAGCAGGTCGGCATCATGCCACGCTCTTCTTGCTGGAAGTGACAGTGGGCGTTACATCGGTCAGGGAACTACCCCCTGCCAGGAGGGAAACCACCTTAGCAGGCACGGCCACATCTGGAGTACCGTGCCCGCTTTTGCTAACCATCTTCCCGTCGGGAGAGTCAGGCTCGCTTGTCTACGCCCTCCCCTGGAAGACGCCTTTTGCTGAGCACGGGGCCTGCCGGGAGCAACCCTCGGGCGCACAGGGCCCAAGCGGCCGGCTTCCAGGCCACCGCGCTGGGGGCACTGCCGTCACTGCCGGCCAGGTCCGACCCGCTCTTCTCCTTTGGCCATCTCGGAGCGACTGGCCACACAGCCTTGGCGGGGAGCTGCTGGCCGCGTCTGGGCCGCTCGCAAAGCGCCCTTGCAGGATGAAGCGTTACACGCTTGACCGCAGGGCTCACGGCTCCGTCGCAAGTACGTGACGGAGGGGTCGTTTCATATCCGATTACGCGATGTCCTATTACGTTCTTTACAGCTTCTCAGGCGAGTGCTCTGTACTTGAGCCAAGCGCCCAGCTCCGTGTCTTCTGCTCGCCCTTGGAAAGGCCAGTGTCAGCTAGGGGCAAGCCGGCGGGGCTCAGCCGGACACCGAGTAGGGCAGAGGTTTACAGGACCATCGCTTTGCCTTGCTCTTTCTTCTCTTCCGCGGCCTCCCAGCCTCGGCTCTGGCTTGCTGTCTGCATGGGAGCACCAGGGGCTGAACCTACCCCTTTTTCAGCAACGGGGAAGCCCTCACACGGGCCTCTAGCTCACATGTGCGTATGTGCTGACACACGCGCATTCCAGCTCGGCAGGCCATGCGTGCGTTATACCCGCCCCCAGTTGCGGAAGCGGCCGAAAGGCTTGCCAAACACAAGGGTTTGCGCACTTTGTTCAGGCCCCCTTCCTGTTTGTAAATAATCAGGGGACTACCGCCGCCGTGCCCTTCTCCATCAGGCAAACCGGAGGAGGCTTCCGTGCCTGTCAGGCTGGGGGCTGCTCGCTGTGACGGCTGTTTCAAGCACTTCCCATTCAAAGACACTGTTTGTACCGTGCGTTGCCATGGCCTGGGGGCAATTGCATCTGTCCCCAGATGACGTGAGGTCCAGCTCTACAGCTTTCACAGGGGCTGCCAGCCCCCCCGTCACAGGCATTGTCCCCTGGAAACCGCACTGAGCCATCTGCCCGGCCCCGGGGGAATCCCATGTCTTTACAGGCAGGCTCGCTGGCATGTTTTGGCCCCCTTGCCCTGCTCTGCCTGGCTGTCCCTTACTCAGGTCCCACCCACTTTCCTTTTGATCCTTTTAGTCCTCCACGATGTTGTGCTGGCACCTAACTGCTGCAAGGCATGAACTCTGAGCCTCTGGACCGTGTCCCCTTGGCCGGGTGCCGGGTTAGCCTGATAGCAAGAGCCTGCAATAGCGAAGTCCTGGGGCTGCCAAAGCAGTTTAAACCAGTTTGTCACACCCTGGACAGGCAGTTGAGACATACAGGCGAGTCTGGAGGCAGCGCTTTGTTTTCCCATGGAGTTGCCAGCCGCTGACAAATGCAAGCAAAGCCTTTCTCGTGCAATCCCGGAACTGCATGACTAAGCTGTTGATAAAAGGGACTTTTCTCGCAATGTCAAACTGAAACAAACCCAATGAGCTCGCTTTCAAGATAACAGCCCGGCGTTTGGGGACAGAGGTTAGACTCCACCGGCGAGCGCTCTCTCTCGCCGGAGAACGCGTGCCATCTTGCAAAGCGTGCTGTACCATAGCCCTGCTCTTGTGCCGCCCTTCCCCAAGCCACGGCCCGTCCACTTGGAGCGAGCGCTGTGCCAAGAGCCGGGCAGCCCACAGTGTTCACTTGCTGGACTCACAAAGGACTTTTTCTATTCCCTGTCCCCCCAAACAGCCCTCCTCTCACCAGGACGAGGCAGAAGAGAAGTGGCATAGGCATCTTGGGCCATACGTGGCCCGGTCCCAGCACGGCAGGCCTATTTAAACGCAGCTGACTAAACCACGGCGGCCTGGTTAGGGAGGGCTGAGGCAAGAGACCGAGCCGGGGTGGGGTAGGGGGGACATTTGAATGACAGCCAAGGGTTCATCTCAAGGCCCAGCCCGTTGCAGCCCTGACCACAAAGGCGGTCCTACTTTGCCCGGGATGCCCAGCACAAGTCCTCCCCAAAAGGTTACAAGTGCTCCTAGCCGTCTGCCCTCTTCAGCCTGGACCCCCTCAACTGACACCATTACAAGAGCGCTTTGCAGAGGCTGGACTATGGGTACAGGGAAAGCCGAAACGCAGGAAACGGTGCACCGTGAGAGGCACAGATCTCTCCAGCACCGTCCGCGGTGGTTCTCGACAAGCCGGGAGAAACAGATCCAATCTTTCGGTCGCCTGCTTATCCTGCAACGCTCGCGCTAGGAACCGCGCCCATCAACATCGCACCCAAGTGCCTTGAAATGTCGCAGTGGTGAGAGCCCAGCTCTCGCCCTCAGTCTCTCGCCGTAGCTTTCTGGACCTGCATTTTATTGCTTACACTTGACCTAGGTGTCCCCTAATACTCAGCTGAACCCGGGCAACGGTGTCACGGTTTTGGTTCATTCTGGTCTGGCAGGGCTCTTAATACTAGGGCCATCAGCAATTCCATATCCTCAGCAATAAATCCCTCCTCCAGTCCACCTGGTGGTAACCGGGCACATTTTTCCTCCCCTACTTCCCCTTCTCCCGCTCGCTCTGCAGCAACGCTTCTCGGGCCGAGGCCATAGATCCCCATCAAGACCCAAAATACCGTGGGGCCCACTCGTCAAGAGGCTACCACTACCAGGGCAGTTAGAGCACAAGACTGGGACATGCTGAGCTTGAGCCGCATCAGGCGATCCACTCAGAGAGGCTGATCCACCCCGTTTGGCTCGGACCAGCCTGAACGCACCACGTGCCAGCCCACGAGCGTGTCAGCCAGACACCCAGCCGGATGCAGAGGTGGTCGGGGTGCCCGCGCACTTGCGTCTGGCGGCTTTTCGCTGTTGCCCCAATGACCCGATTCCCAGCCTAAGAGGGTGCCCACCTGTAACGCGGATCGACCCGGCTGGGTCAGGCACATCATGTTAACCTGTGTGCGTGCACGTGCATGTCTTTGACTGATCTGGTGGCTGGACGAACCGTGACCGAGTCCCACAAGACAGCTCCACTGGGGACAAGGGCTGGCCGAAGGGAGAGAGGAGCTCTGTAGTGAAACACAAGGAATGCAAGCAGCGCACGGACAGAAGTACAGAGACCCCAGAAACGTGCCCCTAAGAAACGAGAGTGTCCCAGCACAAATCCGGTAACCCGAGCGCAGAGTGGGAGTACCAAAAGGCCACTTAGGAACAGGTAACCTACAACATACACGGTGTTTTATGACACAGCCCAAGCCTGCATGGGGCGACATGCAAACTCTAGCGCACGCGCGTCGTGGCAAGATGGCTTCGTTACCCTTGTAATGGTGGCGCTGAGGACCAGCTACGGCCACGGCCTCGGCCTCGCCATGGACATCACACCTAAAAGGGTCCCGCTGCTAGCCGTATCCCTTAGTGCCACTGCGCCTAGCCTGTGGGTGCTGTCCGCCAGCCAAACAAATGAACACCCACTCGTGTAAACCGTGGCACATTTATTTCTCAGACGGCAGCCAGGCAGCTCTTTCTTTCCTGCTAGCGACGGCTCTTCTTCCCGTGCACCCTAACAGACAAGCAGGGGGTGGCAGCACCGCACAGCAATCTGCTAGCCCGAGGACCGGGCTGCAGCTCCCTTTCCAAAGCGCCGACTCTGGTTACGCAAGCCCTGTGACAGCCGTTCCAGCAGGAAGGAGGTGTCCGGCTCCCGCCGAGGGCTTGGCCGCTCTGGGGGGAGGCGTGGTGAACACACGGCCTCGGGTGGACGTTTAACCCACTCCCACCTCTCTCCCTAGCCCCATTTCCCAAGAGCCGCCTTGAAAAGCCGGATCCGGGCAATGTTCGGCAGAAAAGGCCCCGTTCCTCCGAGCAGCCCGCATCCCCGGGAAACCACTGCGCCGTACACAGCAGAAGGCAGGCCAGGGCGGCACCTGAGAAACGAGTTGGTCCTGAGAGACGTGGGCTTTCTTTGTCCGAGTCGCTGTACGTGACGTGAAGTGGGCTTCTCCCTAGAACGGCGTCTCTGGAATGGATCGCCACAAAGGTGCCTTCCCTTGCCCTGCCGTCTGCCTGCCCTCAGACTAGCGTGGCTGCCGGCCTCTTTCGAAAAAGCGTGCGATGCCATGAGCGGGATGCATAGGCCGATAATACTGTCGGGCACCAAAAAAGACCGAGGCCTCTGTCCCCCCACCCTTTTCCAAGTTTGAAACTCTGAAAAGCCCATGGGGGGGTGAGACAAGGCCACTGTTTTGGGTCCTGGCTTTCACTGCACCGGCTGCATAGTTGGGAGAGATCTTAGACCAACTTTGGGGCACTGAGGGCACCTTCGCACCGATGCCCATGCATGTGTTTAGCATCTCCACCAACCATACAGTGGGCCCAATAAACAAGATCGGCAAGGCAATCCTTGCCCCTCGTACGTCTCCTGGACCTCCTTGGCCTCAGTACCCGAACCCTACTCCCAGGGTGTGCAAGCCCCCTCAATCTATGAGGCTGCCACAAATCAATGCTATGCCTCCCTGCCCGGGAGTGGGGGGTTGGCACAGATTGGGCCAGGTGCATGCTGCCTGTGTGGACTGAAAGGGGTCTCCCGTGCGAATTGTGGAGGCAAAGTGACTGATGATTGACCGAGCCTCCGACGTATGCTGAGCCATGGACTTCCTGCACTCAGCCGGACCCAGTGACTGCTTTTGCTCCATAAAAGATTACCGTGCAATTGCGGTAACCTTCCTGGATGCCCAATACAGTTCTCTTTCCTCCGCTCAATCGGCGCGCCTGAAAACAAGCCCGCACAAGCTGCAGGAAAGGCCAGGGCAGTCCTCACAGCTTGCGCCTGGGAACAGCCGTGCCCTTACGAGGAGGTCGCCTCGAGAAGGCTGGAACCGCACCGCCCCAATCGCTGCCAGGGAGAGCTGGAAGCGGCATCTGGAGCCCCGGGGACAGCGCCACGCTCTATCGTGCTTGGCGGCGTTAGCGTCCGCTCCCGACCCCTGCCTGGGCCTTCTAGGCCAGCGTCCTCTCGAGGCCCCTCCGAGCGGCAGCTGTGTCTTTCGACCGCACGCAGGCCTCGCCTTCAGCTTTGGAGGCATCCCGTTCACCACGTCCATCGCTTTCCCCACCGGGATCAACCCAAGCCTGGGGTCACGCAGATCCAGCCTCTGAGGTGCGTGAAACCAGGAACTCGGTTTCAGCCCGAGCCCCGATCGTTGCCTGCATCTGAATGCCTAAGGAGAAATTGGACCTGGCTTCAGCGGTGACACCTGGAGAGGAAACAGCATGGCAACATGCGCGCGGAGTTACTTGTGCTGTGAAAACCCCCGCTTTTGTGAGCTCCTATTCATCGGCGCCATCGCATTGAATCGACATGGCTTTTTGCTTCGTAACGATACAAAGCCTCCGGGGAACGTGGCCCAGCCTCAGATACACCTCTGCGTGCGTGGACGTACGGCACGGGGCCTGCCCACCCTTCCTTCTGGGGCACAAGGCTAGCGTGAGATCCCCAGGGACAGCTTTCCTCTGCAAACTCCCCCGGTGCAGGGACTGCTCCCTCCCACCCCCGCCTGCACGCGCCCTAGAGAGCAGGGGAGGAGAGAGGAGCTGGGCGACTCCGGGCCGAGGCGCTGACCTCCTATCCCAGGGGAAGGCCTGGAAAAGGTCACTGAGGCGCTGGCACGCAGCAGGCTCATGGAAGGTTGCATTCTGAACGACAGCCGGCGTGGGCAGGGCTCGCCTCACCCACCGCATCTCCTTCCATGCCCGGGTGACTTGCCGCCCGGATAAGAGAGCGGAGGTCAGTGTTGGATACCCAGACTTGCACAAGGCCTTTGCATCTGGGATCCCATGCCGCTCTCGTGGGAAAATGCGAGGACTGCGGGCTTCGCCGCTCGACAGTCAGCTGGGCAGGGAGCTGGCTGCGGGGTAGGACCTGGCGAACGGATCTGGCTCGTCCCGGTGAGAAGGGGCCGCCGGCGGCCCTCAGGGGTCCGTGCTGGGCCCAGCGCTTTCCGACCTCCCAGTTTGCAGATGACACCGAGTTAGCGGGGTGCGGGGTCATGTCTGAGGATTGGCCGTGGGTACCGGCAGACCCGGATGGGCCAGCAAGTCGGGCAGACCAGAACCTGAGCGAGCTCGATGTCGAGAAGTGTCAAGCGCCCCTCTGGGGACACGCAATCCCCGACACACTGACAGGCTCTGCAGCACCCATCTGACCAGCGCCACGACCACAAGGGGCCTCAGGGTAAGAACAGACCGTTGGATGAGCGCAAGTTGGCAGCGCGACGCTGCTGCCAGCGGGGCAAGCGATGCTCTGGCACTCGTCAACCGCCGTCTCGCCAGCAAAAGCAAGGAAGTGATGCATCTGCTTTACTCGGCACAGGTGAGACCGCCGCCAGAGTGCCACAGCTGGTTCTGGGCGCCGTGCTTCAGCGAAAACATGGCAAAGCCAGAAAGTGTCCAGAGAAGGGCTGCCCGTACCATCGGAGACTTGCAGGGCAAGCCCTACGAGGAAAGGCTGGCTGACCCGGGCCTTGTCAGCCTGAAAAAGAGCAGGGACTTGGCAGCAGCTTGCCGCTACATCAGGGGACTACATCAAGGCTTGGTGAGCAACTGTTCACCAGGGCACTGTGGGGAAAACCAGCAGCGATGGCTACCAACTCTGGGGGTCCAGACTGTGGACAAAGCTCCCTCCAGAGGTGGTGCAATCGCCTACCCTGGAGATCTTCACCGGGAGGACCCCTGGACGGTCACCCCTTGGGGTGAGTCGCAATGTCACAGGCTCTACCGCCCACAACCCTCCCCAACCTTTCACGCATGTCCTATTTGACAGGCAGTCTGCCTCTCGCCTTCCCCCGGCTAGGTTTCCAGGCCCCCCGGCCCTTCTCGCTGTCAGCTGCTGGACGGGAATAGTGCTGAACGCGTGTCTGTGTCGAGCAACCCCGAGGCCCGGGCTTGCTCTGCTCGTGCAGGATTCAAGGCCTTTGCTAATCACTCCTCTGCTGTGGGGGCAAAGGCCTGGCGCTGCGCTCGGCTGCTCGGACCGGTCCTGGGAAACACTCATTGGCAGCTAGGGCTGGCAGCCCGTGTGCGACTCGCGGGGTCAGGGCTACGACAGTTCATCACGTCAGCGGTGGCAGTTTCAGCCGGCAAAGACAGGTTCTGCCCGGTATTAAGCCCGGCGTGGGCAGCGAACGCGAGTGCCAGGCTGGGGCAGGGTGCGACCAGGCGAACTCCACTAAAGAGTTTCGCTTTCTGCCAGTCTCCTTGCTAATGCAGCCAGCAGCTCAAGGCAGCTGAAAGCTGCAGTGCCGTTGCCCTCTAGCAGCACACGCCGTAATGACCACGCTACAGTCATCCACGCTGCACTCATGAGCGCATTGGGCGACCGCAGCCTGGACACAACGCCTCCACTGCCCAGAACAGCGAGTGCTCCCATCTCACATACAACCATCCTTGTAAGAAGCGCCCGAAAAGACCATCGCGCCAGCCCACCACGGCCGTGGCAGGCTTCGAGCCAGTGGCCTGTCGTCTTACCCCTGGATTCCCGGGAAACGATCTCTCTGAGAAGGCATTTTCCAGGGAAAGCTCCTCCTACGTGAGCTGTCGCAACCACATCCACTGGCGAGTCTCGGGACGGAGCCGAGCCGGGGGTTTTTACTCGCGGCACTACCCTGGCGTTGCCACAGCCAAAGATACGCTTCTGAGGAAAAGGGAATGCTTCTCAAGAGACGTTTCGATCGCCGTTTCCCCATCGACATCTCACATGGACCGAAACTCAGCCCCTGTGAGAGCGGCGCCACAAAGGAGCTCCCGCGGGGCCGGCTGGAAACCCGACGCCAAACGCGCGAGTGCTGCACCAGGCAGCGTGGCTGAGGCGTCCGGCAGCGAGTGTCCACAGTGTCCCACTGAGTGCGAGCCGCTCTAAGGATGCGGGTGAAGAGGCGGGTGCGGGAGCTGGAGGGAGGGGGTATGTGACAGCAGAGGGAGACCCGGCTCTGCCTGGCACCATCGGGCCGCTACCCCTCCCTGCCCTCCTTGGCACACAAGCACCCCCGCTGGGGCCGCTCCCTGGAGAAGAGCCCACTGCTGCCCGCTCCAGCCAGCCCATCTGCCCCAAGACCTCTGCCTCAGGCAGCAGCTTGAGCTGCCAGGGGCAATCCAGGGAAGGCAACCCCAAATCCCCTTATGCTTCCTGCTGGGAAACCAGGCCCCATTTTGGAGAGCATTGGATTGCTATTGTCCACCCCTTGCAAACCACAAGGCGTGCTGCCAGAAGCAGCCGCCAGCAAATGCCCACCCCCTCGTTCATCATGGCCCGGGCTGTCCCCGGGATAGTTTCCAAGGAATGGAGCGGCCTTGCACGGCTCTCCCTGGCCCCTCTTCCATCTCCCCCGGCACCCACGCATGCCCCCTTCCAGGCTCATCCACCAGCTGTTGGCAGGCGCTTCCACCACTGACCCCGTGGAAGCCAGCATCCGAGGCAGCTCGGCGCCCCGGCCTGGGCCATGCCTCAGGCGCAGCCCGGCCTCGCAGCGTTCCTGCTGTCGTGCCCTCAAGGGTCAGGGCTACATCTGCTGAGCCGCCGAGCACGCACAGGCTGGAGCCGGAATAGGCTCGCTCCTACCAGCCGCACAGCCTGGGCCAGCTCGACCTGCCAGCGCAACAGGATGGGGACAGTGGGCACGGACTGGATGGAGGCTGCTGGAGGGCTGGGCTCCCTGGAGCTGCATGCAGCAAATGCTGTGCCAGGCACCTGGACTGCCATGCGCCCTGCTTTCCTGTCCAGCTTTGGGAAACTGCAGGGGCACTGAGAGGCATTCAGGTCCCACTCCTTTCCTTGCCACGAATTCTGCCCTCGCCCATTGATCCCGGGCGCTGCGGGCGGGTCTCAGAGCTACGGAGTACGTCCAGAGTCAATGCCCATTTCACCCGGTCCCCTCCCCACCGAGTCCTGCTCTCAGGCTTGGAGCCAGAGCCGCCTCCAGGAGCCGCCCAGACATCCCCCTCTCCTGCCACGCTGAGCCTAGGCTGAGCCCCCAGGTCCCAGCAAAACCATATGCACGCCCCGGTCTGGCAGCTCTCGCTTTGGTCGCAGCCCCGCTCTGTGCCACCGAAGCCCAGCAGGGTCACCTCCCAGGGGCCTGGCCGGGATACGGTGCTGCAGGCCTGGGAATTGGGCCCTCAGAGACCTTTTTTGCCCCTTACTGTACAGAGGTCTGGGTTGAGCAGCACTCAAACTCTGCCTTTGAGCCAGCTCCCAGCTTCAGAGGCCCACGCCTGAGAGCACCCACGGCACGGGCAGCGCTGCCCGGGATATACAGCTCAATTGTTTGGAGATGAGCCGTGCCAGAGGCCTGGCAGCAGAGATTGGGCACTGGGCAGCGCAGCTTGCTGAACCCCAGGGGACAGAGCATCGTGCACCGCTACCAGTGCCTCCTCTAGCAACACAGCGCACCGCGAGTCAAGGCAACGAGCCATCTGGCCCAGCGGCCCGTCTCCGACAGCAGCAGTGGTGGCGGATGCTCAGGCAGGGGAGCCCTGACCCGGGATAAGGGATAAGGGATCTGCGCCCTGTTCACTACCCGCCATCGCAGATTTTGAGATGCCAGAGGACACACCCCTGACTGCTGTGTTCAATAGCGACCAACAGGTCACTGACCCAATGACTTTTGGCCTCTCCTGCCTCCTACGGAAAGGAGTTCCACGGGTCCAAAGCCGGCACCCAGTGCTTGCTCTCCTGGGCTCCCTTATGCTCCGGGCTGGCACTTGCTCAGCCAAGTTGCTGGGATCTGCGCCCAAACTGCACCTCTTAATTCGCACCCTTGACGGCCCCGGCAGCCTATGCGCACAGTGCCGCCCAGAGCTCGCAACGGGCCAAGAGAGCGTGTGACACATTTACATGGCGAGGCACGGCTTTCCCTGGGACCTGTGTCTTCTCCGGCAATCCCTCACAGTCAAGGAGGACCGTCTTCCGCAATTGCCTTCTCCGCGTGCCCACAGACAGCGGACGTGGCCTGCTCAGGGTCCACAGACTCACCTCGCTCGCGCTGGTGTCTGCACAGCTCGCCACAGAACGGGCCCACTGTCTGACGATGGCAAGGAGACCGAGACAACCGGGGACCTCGTCCTGCTGCAGCCTTCATCCCCCTTCGCAGCCTCTACTGTCTTCTTCCGCCGACTCCACCACCGAGGATGTGCAGACCCAGGGCTGGGCGCCAGGTAGGCTTACTCTAGCGGCAGCCTGCACACGCCAGGTCACGGCACCGTCAAAGGCTACGTGTGGCTTGTCAGGAGGGCCAGCATTGCCATCCACTGTCCCTGCCACATCCCGGCGGTGCTGCCGCTGCTCGTTCCCCAACGCTTATGTCTCAGAGTCCGCCCTGCTCATCTCTTAGCTCACCTCCCCAGACGGCCCCAACGCGCTGGGGAGCAGCACAGCTCGGCCCTACAGTGATCTGGGACCGTGCAGAGGGGGGCACATCTAAACGGAAAAGCACCAGGACAGACCACGCTGGGCCCACGGCACTATTGCCACCACCACAGCCGCCACCTCACACTCCGGCCGATTCCAGGGGATGTCGCTCTTTGCGCTGCTGACGCTGGCACAAGTGCTAAGCTTTATTGGCGTGTGCCATCGCACCTTTGCCTGGCTAGGCCTTCGAGGAGCGCCCAGATGCCTGTGTGCTCAGCTGCTTGCCCTAGCAGCGGGGCAAGTCCCTCACCTCTGTGACTCACGGGCTTGCGCAACACGTTCCTCGCTTCCACAACTGTGCCCTGGCCACTGTGAATCAAGCTATGTCGGGGTGGCAGGTTACGCAAGGACCCCTCACTGCTGGCATTAGGCCCTCACTGCAGCCAGAGGAAGGACCGTAACTGCGCGCCACATCTGCCACGTCGCTTTATGGGCCTGTGAGGGCTGCGTAACCGGGAGCCTCGCCTGGCTGCTAATGACGGGAGAGCTGCTGACCCTAGCGCTCTGCAAGCTGACATCGGTTTTGGCCAGACATGCTCTGTGATCAGATCTGCTTGGCGAAGCAGGGAGAGATTGCTTTGCGGGAACCTCCATTACACGGCGTGCCCCAAACTTTGCCCGCCCTGCCCTGCCCAATGACTTCACGAACTGATCCTGGCAACCTGCAGGCAGCCCAGTTGATTATGTACTCTGGAAGCACAATAAGATGCCTAACTACTCCTTATCGCCAGAGTCCACCTCCCTGCCAGCCGCCAGCCCAATTCTGGTATGCAGGTGAGTAAGGACTCCAACCAGGGTCAGGATTAGCAACCCGCCCTGCTGGCGCAAAACCCGATACTAGGGTTGGAGGGACCTCCGGAGGTCACCTCTAGTCCGAGCCCCTGCTCACAGCAGGACTGTCCCCACCTCACTCCTCCCAGCCAAAGCTTTGTCCAGCCAGGTCCTCGAACCCTCCAAGGACGGAGGGGCAATGAGGAACCCGTGCCCGCGCTTCCCCACCCTCCTCGTGAGACAGCGCTTCCCATTTCCAACCTCCACTTCCCTCACTGCAATGTGAGCCCGCAGCTCCTTGCTCTGTCCTCCGCCCCCACCGAGAACTGGCCAGCTCCGGCCTCTTTGCAACCCCCCTGCAGGGAGCTGACGGCCGCTCTTAAATCCCCCCTTGGTCGCCTCATCTGCCAACTAACTAAGCCCAGTGCCCTCAGCCTTTCCTCACAAGTCATATCCCCACAGCCCCCTGAGCCATGCACGTCGCCCTCTGCCGGACTCCCTCCAACGCATCTGCACCCTCTCCGCAGCGGCGGGCCCAAAACTGGACGCTGGACTCCTGGCATGGCCTCCCCCGCGCAGAGTAGGGGGGAAGGATCACTTCCTAGGACCTGCTGGCAGCT
This sequence comes from Crocodylus porosus, assembly GCF_001723895.1. Taxonomy (NCBI): domain Eukaryota; kingdom Metazoa; phylum Chordata; order Crocodylia; family Crocodylidae; genus Crocodylus; species Crocodylus porosus. The sequence goes on along the minus strand of NW_017728933.1, from coordinate 4,652,107 downwards.
CACCCACCGATGCAGCCCAGGACGTTGGGAGCCTCCTTTGCAGCAAGGACATGGTTTCTCTGCAAAGCATTTAGGAAAACGGATGCTTTGGGAAACTGTTACCAAGAGGAGCTGGCACTGCCCGCTCTCTTTGGCTCTGGGGACTTTGTGGCGAGATGGAGAAGCGGGGGATGACAACCCAAGGCCTACCGTACCAGTGAGGGCTGCTTGTGAGCTCAAGGTCAGGTATGCCAGCCTGGCCCGGGCCCATTGCACCCGGCCTGCTGCCACTCAGCAGCACCGAGCGAGTGTGACGGGGAAACCCACCCGCCCCTGCCTTTTGTCCCTGCCAGCCTTTGAGGGCCTGGGAAGGCCTCACTGGAGGCTGCACCCCTAATTGCCATGTCTGCTGCCTGCTGCTGGACCTGCCCTGCAAGCCCCGTGAAGACCCTTTTTACTCCGTCTCTTTTTGCCCCGCAGCTTGCAGGGGTTGCTGACCTCCACCACTGGGAAAGGTTTCAGAGAGGGCAGCCCCCTGCGTCCGCAGCACAGGACCACCCTGGTGGGCACTTTGAAGGTGCTGAGCAAGCGACAGAAGCCACCTGTAAAAATGGCACCGAGGAAGCCACTGAGTCCTCGGCATCGATGCTGGCTAGCGGAGATGGTGGCGGAGAGCTCTAGAGACCATTTAAAGCAGGACGCCGCAGAAACAAAGTGCCGGGGCACTAACGGTTTGCCGGATCCCGAGTCTGGGTGCCGAGCGGCCAGCGGACCTTTCGCGGTATGAGTCCAGGCAGAAACCAAGTGTCGAGGACACCTCAGCTGAGACACGACTCCTGGCAAAAAGCGGCCAGGCAGAGACCGCTTCTTGCAAAGCCCAGCCCCTAGCTAACACGCAGCCCAGCTAGGCAGGAGACCATGGGACAGCCCCATCCTCTGCCATTAACCTGCTCCGCAAGGGATCTGCTGGTGCCAGAGACGCTCGCTCGTGCTCTTGCGCTACAAGACGTGCACCTGGAGATGGACTCACCCGCTATGCAGCCGACCCGCCCGCATGACCCAAATCCCCCATGACAGCCAGGCAACCTACGGAGAAAAAGCAGACTCAGTGGCCACGGCAGGAGCCGCCCTGCAGGCAGCCCGCCAGCAACACGGGAGGAAAGCGAGGCGGCCGCACGCAGAGCCCCAACATCAGCCGCTTCTTGCGATGCCCCGACCCCGCTTGGAAACAGCTCCGCTCTCCACAGGCCTGCACGTCTCAGCCCGACAAGCGGCTCGTGCGCGGAGATCCTTCGGCTAACCATCCGCCTGCTACCCCTGGCAATGTCTCGTTCCCTCCCCCTGCCGCTGTTTTTCTACTAGGGTGCGCTGGGCCGTCTTGCTTTCAAATGCTTGCCTGACTCTATCCCCATTCTGCAGGTGGCCCAATAAAAGGTGCCACCCCAAGGAAGCCCGGCCTCGGGCAAAACCTCCTCATAAGCAGGACGGAGCGAATCAACACGGCGTCACTGCCGATCCTCCCTCCAATGCTGATGCATCGTATCCGTTGTGCCCGTAAGGCTGCCTGTAAAACTCTTGTGCCCATTGCAATACATTCCCGACAGCTTTCTAGGCCAAAATAAACAGCCTGGGAGACTAACACTGAAGCACCGAAAAGAAAGGGCACTCGCTGCTCCTGATGTTAGGAACTGTCTCTGGGCAGCCACACGTACAACTGTTGTGGCGGGGTCACAAACAGCTCCGTGGCTTGACGTGCAACCCAATGTCCTTGCAATACCCACCCTTCAGCAGTCCTAGGGGACGTGACCGTGGAGCACGCCCGACAGAAAGATCACCCCTGGCAGGTGACACCCTGCTGACCTGGGCAGGAGCCTCGCAAGCGGAGATCCGAGGCATGGCAAAACACCCTCGTTCGGCCACCTTCTCTTTGGCAACACAAGAGAGTTTGTGCCGAGTGTCCAGCGCCGACCGCGTCACCCCATCTCGACGCAGCAACGCATGCGGGTTGGAGCCTGGGCTACGCAAGAAGCGCTGCTTGGCACAAAGGCCCCCATCGCACGTAAGAGGAGGATGTCTACAGGAACAAATACATTTGCACGAGAACTGGTTGATGGCTCCCCCTTTCGCCCCACATTTTCCTATTTGCCAAGCCTCTGGTCACGGTTGCCCGCAGATCTCCGGGCATCCACCTCATCTCAGCGGCCAGCCTGAGAGAGGCAGAGCACAGAGAAACCAGCAGCCTCCCCCCACACAGGAGAACGGGCACGGAGAATACGCCGGGAGCACGATGGCAATGCTGTCTGCTAACGGGGAAGGGGAAGGTTTCTACGTGGCTCGGTTGCCATGCTACAGCAATCTAAGGTGAGAGGAGCACAAAGGAAAAGCACCGGTCACCCGGCAGCGTGGAGAGATACAACTGCTCCAACATGCAGCCGAGAGCAGGGCCGGGCCCGTCCCTCTCCCGACCCAACGGACAGGGGTTTTGGGGGAGATCACTGAAACACTTCTGCAGCCAATCGCAGCTGGTACCCCACCGCATGCTTTCACCGCACTGCTCTGTATATCGGTCAACCCATTACAAACTGCCCATCAAAAGACCCCACGCAAGTTGTCTGCACATGCTGCAAACCACCGGCAGGAGGCCCAAGCCTATTTCACCTTTCTTTCCAGGTCTTTTTTGCAACACCTGCCACCTGTGTACCCCGAGTACCCGTGTGCGCTGTGGGACACGTGCTCCAGTGCACAAACACCGAGTCTCTTTGGACAGTTCGATCTATGCTGCTGTCCCTCCGGCACGCAGCAGGCTCAACATTCACGTGCTGACCCCTTCCTGGCGCCCCTGCCCCAAGCCTGCCGAATCAGCTAGGGAGGATGCTATCCATCTGACAAGCAGCTCACCTCTGCCGGACACCTCCCAGGAGCCCCACAGTGGGATCCAGGGGTGACTGGTGCCTCCTGTGCCTGGGGGGGCACAATTTGTGGGGCAGGCCAAAAGCCCCATAGCCACTCCTATACTTCTTGCCACAGCTTAGTGCCTCCCTATTCCCCCCCACAGCATGCTGCCAGCCCGTGCAGCCAAAAACCCTCCTCGTCTCGAGCAGTGCCAAGTCAGGGGCCAATCTCAGGCGGGGGGCACATGTCCCCCCACCAGTCACCTGCGGCTGAATTGCTCCCTGCCCTACTGAGCACCACATTCACAAAAGGTATCACCCAAAGCTCCCGGCAGTTGCTGTACAACAAAAAGGTCCGGTCCAATCTTGACGGGGCGGGTGCAGTGGCTTCAAGCCTGCAAATGAGAAAGGGGGCATCCAAAGGGGCTCCAGTCCCTCCATCTCCACTATTCGGATGAGGAAACCTTGGCAAAGAGGCCTTTGCTGCACGTCTCAGCACGAGCACGTGCCGAAGGCAGCCCTGGAAGCTATTCATACTCAGCTGTTTGCATTTGCAAGACACGCTGCAGCTAAGCTGCCCCGAGTCCCAGTGCTTTGCTTACTGGTATGGCGCTGAATCCTCTCGCAGGGCTGTCACTCACGTAGCCATCGCAGCCGCCAAGAGTAGGGGTCTCCAGCAGGAGACAGATGCTGCCCCCTGACCTGTCGAGATGGGGGGAAAAAAAAGGTTAAACTACTGCCTGCGAAAGGCCAAGGAATACTGTCATTTCCCATGCAGCTTTTTGCTGCGCAATTCCCCCTCCAAAACACCAAAAGAGGTTGCAACCAAATCAAGCATTTGTGGTGTGGGGGGAGGAAATGCCTGGACCTCTGCCCTCTCTGGTCCTTGCCGACAGGAGGACATTGCAGGGCTGTGCCGCCTTTAGCCCCAACATCTTCGTAGCGCCTGCCACTCTAGCCCTCAAAGCAGGCGGATGAATTCCCCGTGGGCAGCAAACTGCCTTCCGAGCACAGACAGCTACTCAGCAAGGAGGAACCCGGGGCAGGGCCACCCCCGCACAAACACCCCCCCAGGGTCTAGGTTTTCTCAGGAGCTGGCAATAATTCAGGAGATGACTCTCCTGATGCTCCTCTTCAGTAAGAAACAAATCCTTCCCAGACCTGTCCACCCCCTCCCACCCAGTGTGCCCTTGTACTTGCTGCAGTGCAGTGACTCACTGAGCGGGGGGAGATGAGCCCTTCATCCTGGCTGTGCACAGCATCAGCGCAGCTCTGCAAATGGGACCGTGGGCAGAAGGGGAGAGCTTCCATTCAGGGCCCGTCACCGGAGACCCCCCGAGCGGTTAGCAATGCACTGCCCGGCTCCGGGGGGCAAGGCAAGGAACGCTCATGGCATCACTTTGAAGTAGGCGGCTCTAGTTTGACTTTGCCTTTGGCACAGGAACATCTCGCCATGCCACGGGCAGAACCGATATGAGGCCGCAGCTGCTGATCACCGCCTGCGCTACACGCAGAGGAAACTCTTTGCAAGCCAAGGAGTCCACTTGTCCACCAGGCCTGTCCACAAAGGCATGCATTGTGTTTCTAGAGCAGGGCTTGCTCTACTCCGCTGCTACCTGCCTAAGACAGAAGCCTCTTTGCTTTCTTTTCTTGCGCTCTGCCAGGGCTGCCTACACCTAACCCCAACAGCACCGTGAGCCTTCTCCCGTGGGTGCGCCCCAGCACCCCTTGGATGAATGCCCCTGCCGGTACTGGGTGCTTTCCTGTAGCAAGCATCCAACGGCAACGTTCAAGCAGACTTAGAAGCACCTGAAATAACCAGGCAGGAGGCCAGACGACCACTTCTCCCGCTTGCAGGGTCATTAAGGCCTTTTGCCATTGCTTCTCTCAGGTTTTCCTTGCCCCCCTGCCCCCCCCCATACTTTAGCAAACGTGTCAAAAGACTGACAGCAGAAAGCAGCTGCCTAACCTATGGCCAGCAACCCCTGGGGACAAGATGACCTGCTGCCAAGTGACCTCCAGGGTCTAGGAGCAGGGGAGGGAAAGGGGATGCATGCCGGAGCAGGCAGGGGCTATTATTAACAACCAGAGCCTGGCTTTGTGCTCCCCGGCAAAGATTAACTCATTCAGCACCCTGTCACTGCCCAGTAACGACACCCAGAAAGACTGCAGGCAGCTCCGCTTGCTCCGGAGCGGCTCTGGCTTGATTTCTGCGCCGCTGTCTGGACCGTGCTACAGAGAGCCAGCGCCCAGCTGCCCGCTCGTACCCGCCGCAAAGCCAATGCAGACGCTTTTATTCATTGTAAATATGCTTCATTACTTTCCCACAGACCACAGGCTAGCACGTGCTCTCCGCAGCCAGCTCTGCAACTGCTCCTCCGAACAGGCCTCTTTTACGAGCGTAATAAAGCGGGATGGCATCGACAAAAGCCCACACGCAGCCCAAGCTACAAAGCCGACTTTATGCACTCGGCGCGACTTGTCAGAGCTGCCCTTAATGGTGATAAACCCTGCTCCCTCATCTGAGAAGGTGACATTTCGTGGCAAATCAGGCCAAGAAACGGACTGGAACCGGGAGGAGTGGCCTGCTGCGTGAGCTGGGGCTGCTCTTTCACGGCTTGCTGCAGAGGTGCAATTCAGGGCAGGAAAACAAACCGGAGGCCCTGAGAACCGACTGCCCGTCACACAGAGAGACCCCAAGCAGGGGCTTCCCCTCCAAAACTGGCCTCTCGCACGGCTCAACGCTTCACAGGCGGTTTCCCAGCCAGAGCACTTTTGCCTGAAGCCCCAGCACAAGGAGCAGCAGGCTGCAGGGTCCAGGCCTGGAAGAGGGCAGTGACGTGTGCACCTCGTGCTGATATGCTGGGTGGGGGCTCTGGCCTTCTAGCAAGGCTGCAACTTGAATGCTTAGTGCTTGCACTGAGCAGCAGGCTTCCAGTTACCCGTGCCCATCGTGCAGAGCTGGAGAGCGTGAAGGCAGCAGCCGCGCCCCAGGGTTGTGTCTTGGTGAAGTTAGACATGACAAGGCACACACCAACCAAAGAAAGCAGGGAGACTCACTCAGGCATGTGAACCTTCCAGAGACTCCCCATGACCTAGCACAGGCTTGCCCCCTCTCCAAAGAAACAGCTTGCAGCGCAACACAGCCAACCCCAAGCCAACCTCCTCCTCCAAAGCTCAGCTGTGAGCATGCCCTCTGCTTATCTGCCCTCTCTTCCCACCAGGCTCAGGTGCTTATAATAATTAGCCCTGGCAGAACTGCCTCATTAGCTCAGCCTCCGTACCTGATTGCTCTCAGAGACTTTCTGCAAGGAGACCTGGGCAGCCTTCACCCACCCTCCCCCTAGGAAACCAGTGTTGGGCATTATCCCAGCCAGGCACCCTGTCTTCCTGCCCAGTGTCATGCTTTGTAGCTTGTCTTGGGCACTAGCTGCCACCCACCCACCCAGCAAAGGCAGAGCAGGCAGCAGCTCTGGGGGAGGCCAGGCAGGGGCTGAGAAAGGAGCGGGCTGTCCTACAGGCGTGGGTGTGCTCCTTGGAAGAGGAGCAGGCAGAGACACCTCCAGCACCGGGGCCCGGGACACAAGTTTCATTAACCTTGACCCCAGTTAGTTAAGTCTGATATGGCATTCAAGCAGGGTGGTCTTCAGCCACTTCCAGCCATTTGGAAATGGGGTTAGGTGCACCGAACGTCCATCCTGGTGCAGGTCTCACCCAGTTTCTGATCGCTTTAGCCGGTTCTGTGCAACTTTCTCCCGAGCCGGGGGGCGGGAGGCCTATGGGCAGGGGCTGGAAACTCAGAGGGCTGCCCCTAGCCCGGCTCTCCTGCCTCCAGTGTCAAAGTGCCCATTTTCCCAGAGCCGGCTGGGCACTAGTTGGCCCTTCCCACTCCTCCGCACCCAACAACAACGCAGGGGCAGGATTCGGAAGCGTCCTCGCCGGGACCTTCCATGCGGGGCTGCCAACGAGGACGCCCCAAAGGCAAACGAGGGTGCCACCGTGGGCTCCGGCCGGCAACGCGAGAGCTGGACTCGCCCCATGGGAGGAGGAGCGCCTCTCCCCGTTCGCTGCCAGCCGAGACTTTCCGCGCTGCCTTTATTCTGAGCAGCCCAGGCAGAGGGGCAGTGTCGGGAGCGCTCGGGCCCTGGCCTGGCCAGGCAGTCTGCAGCCTTGCAAGGCAGGGCGGGCCGTGTCCCCTGGCCCCAAGCCCAGCCGGGCCCCTCCCGGGAACACGGCTGCTGCAATGCCCAGCACGAGGGGGAAACGCTCTGCAGCTGGCCCGCACGTGCTTATTAGGTGTCTGGACAGCAGCTTGCAGCAGGGCTCCTGTGCACAGCCCTGGAACAGTTTACCTGCCTCCACAGGAGCAGGAGAGTCCAGCAGAGGAAGGGGCTTCCCTGCGGGTGGATGGGGGTGCCGTGCCATTTGTACCACCCTCCCCTGACTCCGCTGGCCTGCCAGGCATCTCAGGATGCTTCCCTAGGATGTGCTGGCCCCGGGTGGCGCGGCGGGAGGGCTCTGGGACGTCTGCCTTGGGGACGCTTGGGGAAGAGGGGGTCTTTCCCAGAGTCCTGCTGGATGGGACAGCAAACAGGACAGTGTTGAGCCCACCGGGAAGCTGCTTTCCCTTCCAAGACGATTTCGATGCCAGCTGGAGTGGCCCAACACTGAGATCCTGCCAGCACAGAGCGTTCGAGGAAGGGCAGCTCCCACTTGCGACCTGCACGCTAACACACATGGGGATCTTTGCTCCTGCCTCGCCCTGGAGCCAGTTTACAAACGTCCTTCCACCTTTTCCTTCCTGGCTCCAGCCCCCCACCCCTTGAAAGGGCATGTGAATGCTTCAGGCCCGTGTCAAGTTGCCACTTGGAGAGACAGAGAGAGTGCACGCGCGTGTGTATGCGTGTGTGCATGTGTGAGAGAGAAGCCTTGGCAGCAGCAGAAAATTGCAGTTACCCAAGATGGATTTTACTGATGGCGTTCTAGGTTTCAGACGGCAGCCGAGCCCCCAAGCAAAAGAGGTCACGGCCCACGTGGTCCACAGCCCCGGGCTGCACAGCATGGCTGGACGGCGCTGCACGCAGGGCAGGAGACAGGGAAAGGGAGAGAGAGACAGGTCCGTGGTCACATCCCTTACTGTTTCAGGGGTAAGAGCACCCTTGTTCAAACCTTTTATTTTTTTCCCCTGCCAGTTTCCAACGGGACCCCTTTGCAAAGGGAAGATGCTGCTTCCAAGCAGCAAGTTAAAAAGTTCGGTTTCAAACAAAAACCTGAGCCCATGCATGCTCTTCTGAGGTCGCCCAAATAACAGATGCTACCGCCCCAGCAGAACCCCCCGCCCCCATCTGGGCAAAAGGCCGCCAGCTTCCCCAGGAGCGTGGGGGCCTCCACAGCTCCATTTTCCAGCAAGGTTACTACTCATGGAGACCAGGGTCCCCGACCTGCTGCCGTGTGGTGAGCTCTGCCCCGATACAGCCCAGGTCTGGCAGCAGGGCAGTGCCAGGGGGGCACGCCAACCTGTGGCCATGGGGCCCAGTTAGCAAAAGCAAGGGGGGGAGAGAAAACAAGGGCCCAAAGGAGGTTACCCCAGACCCAGAACTGCGCGCAGAGGTCGCCTGGTGCACCGCAAGCAACTCGGCAGCCCCGCTCGCCGCCCCGTCTCAGCCAAACAATGCAGGGAGACGCCGGCAGGGCCGGATCGGTTCAGGCTGGGACTGTCCGATGCTGCCGACATCAGGCGCCTTCCTGAGGTCTCTGCGCTGGACGCTGTCTGGCCTGCAAGGATGGGCCCTTTGCTCCAGCCTCTCCCTTCCTGCAGCTTGCCTGCTCCAGTTCCACCCCCGCCCAGAGGCCTCGCACAGCCAGGGCCACAGCACAAACACAACTTCCCCTTGGATGTCACGCCCCTTGCCCCAAGCTGCCTTCTCTACCGCGATGAGAAACAGCACAAGGCATAATGGACCACGCAATGGGCAAGCCCTGAGCGGGCCTCCCAGCGTGAGGCATTAGCATGCCGCGTGCAACCGAGTGCAAAAATCCCAAGCGGGTCCTTTACCGAGCGCAAAGCGTGCCCCCCTTCCCAAAACCTAGCAGGAGCTTTTGTGCAGCAGGAGGTGGCCATCGTCGTGTCCAGCGAGATCGGATTGCTGCCGCGCAGTATGCCTTTCCAGCAAATACGATCAGCTGGGTTCGTCAAACTGTGGACATTTTCCCGAGGAAGGGAAGCGAGCCGTCCCAATTATGCTTTGCCACACCCGACACGTCCGTTCTCCTTGGCACAGTACCCGTCCAATAGCGCCTCTTGTACGAAAAAGCCATTTCTGTCAAATTAAGTTAGAGGGAAGTAGTGGGAAACTCAACACTCTGCAGCTAATCCTGCCACCTGGAAAAATCAGCTGAGAAATAGAATCGTGTCGTCTTGCAAATTAAGTCCCGTGCCGCACTTGCCGCTGACGAGTTAATCCCATAGAGAATGCAGTAGTCGTGCTCAACCGTGACTGGGCGCGGATGCATTCAATCTAGGGTGCAGCAGTCTTTGCTCAGGGTCTTAATTGCATGCCATGGCCGTCGCTTTTCATTGTATCTGTCGCCCCAGCTGTTCTCTATGAAGAAGCCATCAGCAGCAAGCAGCCTTTAATTGCGGCACGGGTTGTTCACGGGAAGGCCCGTCTGCCGGGGTAGCAATCGGCATGCCTGGCCTAGGCTTGTGGCAGGTGGGAGGCTCTACGCACCTGTGTGGCCCTGCAGGGATAGGGCAGAGCCGGGGGATGCCTAGCGTGCTTCCCAAGGGCTCTCTCCTGGCCGCATCTCTTTGCTCCCACTTTCCAGCCCCGCTCTGTTCCTACCGCCAGGTCCTTGCCACTGGCATATAGAGTTATGCGCAAGCTGTTGCTCTCGCTCTCATCCAGCTCAAGCTGCGCCCGCTTTCTCCCCAGCCCTGAGGAAAGGTAAGCGGTGCCTACAGTCTCGTCTAACAGCGCGAATACTTGGTCCCATAAAAGAGATCAACAAAATAAAAAAATAAAAAAAAGCCTCGCCACTCATCCATGTCCTGGACCAGCATGGCTCAGGCGGCTGTACTCCAACCCAACCAGGTGGAGGATCTCAAAATTCACCCCTACCAATGGTGGCGGGGGGTATGCTGTTGCCATGTTGGTCTACAGACACAGGCAGACAAGGCCCCTGGGGTGAATCTGATCTCGCTTATTAAACCAACTCAAAGTGCTGGGAACAGCCTCAGCCAGCTTCATCCCTGAAATTTGTCTTGGCATGCTTTTGTCCCGAAAGCGTGCACACAAGCATTTTTTCCAACTCGTTGAATTGGTCTAATAACAGAGATCAGATTTATGCCAAGAGCCTTTTCTGCCAGTACGAATGGGAGGGCTACCGGGTGAAATCACCAGGAACCCGGCTCCACAGCAATAGCTTCTTCCTAAGCTTGTGCCAGCAACCCCGGGGTGCTCATCATCACCACCCTCTAGCCGGCACATGCAACTCCGTGCAACATCTAAGCAGAAGGGTCTCCAATGAAAGCACAAGAAACACCTATTGCCTAGCCTGCTCCAAAAGCAATCAGCTGAAACAGGGCATCCTCGCTTAGGCTACCAGGAAGAGAGAGAAGCCCCGAGACATCGCTTTGAAGCTGCTAGGTGTTGGACTCCTTTGAAAGGACGGCCCTAAGGCTGGGCTTTAGGTTTCATGTCTGCACGGGCGAGATAGCTCAACTAGCTGTGATCCGTGTGGCAGGCCAGTAGGGGGAGCTCCTGCATTGAGCCTCCCACCTCACTACGCCCATCCACCCTCCGGACTCCGCGTGCCTCTCCACGGGCGCCTAACCCTGGGCAGACCCACTTTCGAACCCGACCAGAGTCCGGGGATTACGTGTGCTGCCACCACCCTGAGAAGGAACTGTCTTGGACCTGTGTCCTTGGGGAAACACAGGCCTTATAGTCCTACGGGTACCCGACCCAATACAAGAACTTGGGGCGCCTCCCCAAGTCGGGGGCCAAAAAAGAAGATAGTATCCCTTAGTCCACAGACCCAAGGGGCCTCCTAGGCATAATTAACACCCCCCCCCCCAATAAGTCTCCTACACCAGTCATGAAGGAGAACGTTACTGCTCCTGACAGGGTGAGGTAGAATAGGGTAAGGGGTAGAGCCTGATCAAGGGATTGCCATTGAGCAAAACAATCTGGCTGGGGTAGCCGTTTGAGACGCAAATGCATCGCTGGGAGCTGACTAGCTCTCTAGCAACACAAGTATCCTTCAGGAGATGGTAGAGATCTGGCTCGAAGATTTCCAGAGAGAGCATTTCAGGTGGATCCGACTCTCTCCCCGTGTCCTGAGGCTTGGGCCATGCTGGTGAAATGGCTCCTCTTCTCCTCCTTCTTGGACCAGGCCCTTATATTGCCTTTCTGACCTCAGCAGCCCAGTCCAATAGAAGCCAGCAGTGTTGGCAACCAATTTAAAAAGCATCACTGGTGAACTGGGCAGGTGAGCAGGAGCTTTTCCCTCCCCCCACTGGGGTGACCAGAGGGACCATAGCCGAGGCACCAGGCTTTGGTCACCTAGGCAGGGAGGAAACCCCCTTCCCTCAGGAATTCGGCCCCAGTGTCCCCAGCTGACGGACAGATTTCTGGAGAGAGACACAGACGGTGGCATTTCTGCCACAATCCCCACCCCACGCAGACCTAAGGGACCTGCTCCGAGGGCTTCAGTGCCAGAAAGGACCGCTCGAATAATGCCCGCAGCGCTGACATCTCTCAGCCCTCCAGAAATCACATGGTAAAAGTTCTCCCAAGCCTATAAAGCAGCCAAAGTCTTAGCCCGGCCCGTGGGAAACTTTGCTGCGGGCACAGTGGGAGGTCTGGCAGCGTGTTTTCTCATTGTCAGCCCCATGCAACGGGGGGTGGCTAGGGTAGTGCTGCAGCAGTGTTTCAGCCAGACCGCGCACCCTGCCCCTGGGGAGCGTTCCCAGGGAACAGGCATTTTCCAATATGGGGCTCATTCCTGACCAGCGCAGAGGAGACGAGCTTCCCAGGCGGGAAAGCAGCGTCTCGGCGTAGCCCGTACCCACGTTATACTGACGGCAGCACGACGGGTACGGCGGTTCTTCTCACCGGCACTCATTTCCTTCGCCGGGACGGAGGGGCTCCTGCCTCGTGCCACCCCTGAACAGCCCTCTGGGGCTGGCGTTTGGCATTTACTTCTGCGCGAACACGGCAGTCGAATCAGGAGGCCAAAACCCATCCCTCAGGGGCAACGTCAAGGGCCGCCGTTCCTTTGGCAGCCGCGCAAGAAGGGATTCTTTCCACGAGACAAACGCAGGCCGCCGTGGGACCTCTGCGCAAGCTGGGGTGTCGGGCTGGGCTTTTGGGGCCCTCATGTGCAGCGCGGTTTTAGCAGCTCTGCGCAGAGGCGCCGGGCTGCGAACCACAGCCGCCCCCCTGCATGCGAGAGCGCTGTCCTCACCCGCGCTCCCCGACCGGGTCCGATTCTTCCGGGCATGAGGCTGGCTCGGCCGAGCCCCGGCCTCCTCGGCCTCCTAGGATCAGCTTCTTTGGCAGCCCAGAAACGGGCCTTTCGCTGAACACAAACGGGCCAACACTGTCATCTAGCGGCCACCCACAGGTTTCCCGGCAAGGCCATCTGCCCCGGAGAGAGGCTGGAATTAGACCCGCCGCTTTGCCAGGGGCAGAGACAACGTCTCACGGTGGCAGCACAGGGACCCCACGAGGCAGAGCCGCTTGGACACCCACCCACCGCAACCCCCACGTCTCAGCCCACGTCCCAAGCTGCCAGCACGCTTCCCGGAGAGCTTAACCCTCTCCGTCCTGCTCCTCTGGGGGGACGGGCGAGGCAGAACGCCCCCAGGTCACGCCACGCAGCTGCCAGCGAGGATGCGCAAACGCCGCGGGCGGAGAGACGTGCTGCCGTTCCACAGGCTGACGGACTCGCCCCGACAACCGACGCAAAGCAAAGGGCGGCAGTGGAACGGCAAACTTGCAAAGAGGCTCCGGGGGCTCCTAAAAGGCCTCAGGGATTCCCAGGAGCTTGCCAAGGTTGGCCCCGGGCCAAGACCCCTGAGGTATCTACCGGCAAAAGAGGAGGCAGCAATGGCGAGAGGCACCCACGAGACTTCGGAGGACTTCCCCCGCCCCGAGGCCAAGGGCCAGGCTATTGATGGGGTATAACGTGGGGGAACTGCAGTCGTGCTGCCTCCTTTGGCCCCCCTCTGGGAGAAAGGAGGCCCGCCAACCCCCGCCGTCACGTCTGCGCCCTCAACTGGGGACACCTTCCCGAGCTCCCGGCGTCCCAGGTGAAGGCCGGGTAACACAGCCTGACAAAGCCCCGTGTGCTGAGAGACGTCGTGCAAAAGGGCAGCGAGGGCTTTGGCCACAGGCTGCTCCACCCAGGGGTCACCCTGCCAAACACCAGGCTTTCCTTTCTCTGGCAACTGCCTGCCGGGCCTATAATTACATGGCGATGTGGCCCCAGGTGCCGGAGTCACTTGTTTTCCTTTCTTGCTCGATGCACCTCGCCTCGGGACGTGACCTTCAGCTTCTGCAGTGGCAGACAAAACTCACCGCGGCCTGCGGCAATATCAAGCTCATTTGTCTCAGACTTCACGCTGCCTCCTGGCTCTCGCCACACCGGGAGAACACCTGACGCGGCCTCCGCTTTTAGGTGTGCTTTATTTCACTTGCTCCTTCGGCCGAATCCTTTTTTGAACCACTCCCGCAGCTGGTGTTTCTCCCTCGTTTCATCATGGTAGCCTGATATTTCCCCAATAAACTAAGTTGCCGAACGACCTTACTCCCAAGACTCCTGTTAAAAGCTCGGTCGCGGAGCCTGCCGAAAGCAGCGGCGGTGTCAAGCCGTCAGGCAAATGCCACATCGTTCTCAGGCCAGACATGCAAAGCGTGCCTCGTGTTCGGCTCCTAACCCCCAAGCGCCGAGAAGCCCTCCGGAGCTCGCTAGGGCCGACTTGCCCTGCACCCTGGCTGCCAGCAAACTTCGGAGCCACCTCGACGGCAGAC
>NW_017728933.1:4636802-4637698 GCF_001723895.1 Crocodylus porosus | reverse complement strand
GCAGTACCTTCCGCAAGCCGCAGCGATCGCACCAGGGAGGGGATGAAGCCACTGTCCTGCAACTGGCCTTGACTGCTGAGGGGACGGGCAGCGGTGGCAAAGGCTCAAGGATGCTCCCTGCACATGACGCGAGCTCCTGCCGCCGATCCGCGCGCAACAATGCACACAGTTCATGCTCGCGCAGGTGCGTCGCGCGCCTCTCCTTCTCCACTCCCTGACCCCTCACAGTTGCCAGTGCAGGAGGAGGCTTTTGGACGGCTCCAAAGCAGCTCGGTTCGAGAGCCTGTGGGATGCTCCGTGTGTCAGGACGTGGAGTGGAACAAGGAGCAAGGGTCTCAAGGTGCAGCAAGGGAAGTTGAGGTTAGATATTAGGAACAATTTCCTCACTAGGAAGTGGGTGGTGAAGCACTGGAGCAGGCTACCCAGAGAGGTGGCGGGCTCTCCATCCTTGGAGGTTTTCCAGACCTAGCTTGACAAAGCTTTGCCTGGGATGAGCTAGTTGGGGCTGGTCCTGCTCGGAGCAGGGGGCTGGACTACACGGGACCTCCCGAGGTCCCTTCCAACCCTCATTTACTACTAATCTATCCGTTGGCTGGGCACATCACAAAGGGCCCCTAGGAAAAGGAAAGGATGCACATCAAGCCGAAGGACTGTGAATCTACATGTGGTCCCTGCAGAGCGGATGCTCACACAAAGCACCAATGGGTCATGTTCCCCTCAGGTACTAGTATCTGGGGCAAAGGAGGGAGAGGGGTGATTGCTCCTGCCCCGCACTTCCCTCTGGTGCTTACACCTGATTTCCATTTTCCCAGGGTCACTTGTAGCGCACAAGCGGCACCTAGAATAAAATCAGAACAAACACCCGCCGACAAAATGCAAGTGCAGACTTCCCAACA